>NC_057813.1:224975076-225294663 GCF_018294505.1 Triticum aestivum | reverse complement strand
CCCGCGCCTGGTGCCGCCCCGGCCTCCTCCGCTCATATCCGGTGCTGCCCCGCCGACGTCCTCCTCTGCCGGCGCCGCCCCGAGCCTCTCTGGTCGTCCCCGTCCTTCTCCGGCGAAGATTCCGGCCCCATCTCCGGCGATCCTCATAAACCGTGCAAAACGAGGTTGACCCCCGAGATCCCTAAGTCCCCAGTTTTTCATATTATCATGCCATGTTCATCATGCTGTATCTCTGCACCTGTAGCTCCGTTTCGTGCGTATAATATGTCAAATTGTTCGACTCGATGAGTACTTCATTTCATTCCATTGCATCATTTTCATTTGAGCTCATCTTGATGCCCGAAATGCTGTTGGAAGAGTGCATGTTGATGTTAATCTGCTGAAACTGTTATAATTTGCTCATTTGTCATTTTTGCCATGATTGATGTGTGCATCCTATGAGGCTGATGTCTACATGTATTTTGATCTATGCCATGCCATATTTCCAGGGGTGTTAACCATGTATTTTTGTGAGTTGTGTGCTGAGTGCATCAAGCTTGTTAAGTAGGGTAGTTGCTGTTACTGTTTTGCTAGGCAGATTCTGTTATATTTTGTTGCTATGTTAACATGCTTCTACTAATCATTCTATGCATAATCTGGAGATGTTCTATAAATATGTTTTGATCTACATGTCTTGCTCTATCCATTCATGCCCTTGGTTACAATTATAGCCTACTGTAGCTTGTTGTAATCTTGCTCCAAATTTGCTTGATGATGTTGCTGTCAGCCTGTTAACATTAAGTTCAAAGTTTCCATGATTGTTTCCTAGTGATCCATGCACCCTATGAACTTGCTCTTGCCATGCTTAGCTTCACAAACATGTCTTATTACTGTTGGTTTCCTTGCCATGCCATGTATTGCTCTGTGGTGAGTGGTTCAAGCTCACCAACATGCCTACTTATTATTGTTCCTGCCATGTATGAATCTGTCATATAACTTGCCATGTTTACATGGGTGCCATCATATTTTCTGTGCCTTTTTGGCTCATGGTCGGTAAGGGACTTTTGATCTATGCAATTAGTAGATTCATGCCATGCCTTTGTTTGCCATGATATGTTCCTATAACATGTTGTTTGATAGCTCTAAACATTGCAACCTGATGTTATTTCTGCTAAAGTCTGAAACTGTTATTATTTGCAATCTTACCATGTCTTTTTGAGCATGTTCTAGTCTTTTCTGGAGATAGCTCAGTGTTCATGTTTTGTTCTTCTTTACCTGTAATTCATGCTCATGCCTTTTGTTATTTTGTTGGGGTGCTGTAGCTTGTTGTTTTGATGCTTGCAATATGCCTAGATGCTGTTATGGACAGATTGTTGTTATGACTTGTATAGAGTATGTGTTGCACCGTTGCTCCGTTTTGAGTGTGCTCTATATGAAACTTGCGTGATTTTGCATGTAGTTTCATATTATCATGTTGCATCCTTGTTTTGGTGTGTTTTCTTGATGTTTGGGTGCCTTTTGCATTAATGCCATGTTTAACTTGTTTTGCTCATATCTTCTAGACCGTAGCTCCAAATCTAATGAACTTTATATGTAACTTGACTAGAATCTCGTGTAGATCATGTCGGTGCATCTTAACTTGATGTTTAACAACTTCAACTTAATGTTTATTCAGTTCTGGACCAATTTCTAAATATGCATATGAGGACTTACCGGAATTGTTATATGTTGTTTCCGGCCTCATTTAAACTTGCTTTGATGTGTTATTCTTGTTTGCATCATCTCTTGCCCTGAGTAGCTTCATGTAGTTTTGTCATGCATCATGCTTGTTGTGCATCATGTCATGTTCATGTGTGGTGTGTTTACCATCTTGTGTGCTTTTCTCGATAGTTCCCATTTCGTTGCGATCGTGAGGATGCGTTCGTCTACGTGTGGTCCGTCTTCGTGGCTTCATCTTCTTCATGGACTCGTTCTTCTTCCTTGCGGGATTTCAGGCAAGATGACCGCTACCCTGGATCTCACTACTATCATTGCTATGCTAGTTGCTTCGTTCTATCGCTTTGCTGCGCTACCTATCTTTTGCTCTTCAAGCCTCCCAAATTGCCATGAACCTCTAACCTTTGACACCATTCCTAGCAAACCATTGCTTGGCTATGTTACCGCTTTGCTCAGCCCCTCTTATAGCGTTGCTAGTTGCAGGTGAAGTTGAAGATTTCTCCATGGTGGACAGGATTTTGGTTGGGATATCACAATATCTCTTATATTATTAATGCATCTATATACTTGGTAAAGGGCGGAAGGCTCGGCCTTATGCCTGGTGTTTTGTTCCACTCTTGCCGCCCTAGTTTCCGTCATACCGGTGTTATGTTCCTGGATTTTGCGTTCCTAACGCGGTCGGGTGATTTATGGGACCCCCCTGACAGTTCGCTTTGAATAAAACTTGTCCAGCAAGGCCCAACCTTGGTTTTACCATTTGCCTCACCACCACCTACCTTTCCCTTGGGAGTAATTAACACAAGGGTCATCTTTATTATAGCCCCCCGGGCCAATGCTTGTCTAAGTATTGGTCCGAACCGAGTAGATTGCGGGGCCCCCTCGGGGAAACTCGAGGTCTGGTTTTACTCGTAGGATGTCTCATCCGGTGTTGCCCTGAGAACGAGATATGTGCAGCTCCTATCGGGATTGTCGGCGCATCGGGCGGCTTTGCTGGTCTTGTTTTACCATTGTCGAAATGTCTTGTAAACCGGGATTCCGAGACTGATCGTGTCTTCCTGGGAGAAGGTCTATTCCTTCATTGATCGCGAGAGCTTGTCATGGGCTAAGTTGGGACACCCCTGCAGGGTATAAACTTTCGAGAGCCGTGCCCGCAGTTATGTGGCAGATGGGAATTTGTTAATGTCCGGTTGTAGATAACTTGACACCAGATCCGAATTAAAACGCATCAACCGCGTGTGTAGCCGTGATGGTCTCTTCTCGGCGGAGTCCGGGAAGTGAACACGGTCTTTGGGTTATGTTTGACGTAAGTAGGAGTTCAGGATCACCTCTTGATCATTGCTAGCTTCACGACCGTTCCATTGTTTCTCTTCCCGCTCTCATTTGCGTATGTTAGCCACCATATCATGCTTAGTCGCTGCTGCAACCTCACCACTTTACCCCTTCCTTTACCATTAAGCTTTGCTAGTCTTGATACCCATGGTAATGGGATTGCTGAGTCCTCGTGGCTCACATATTACTACAACAACATTTGCAGGTACAGGTTGTGCGATGATCTTGACGTGAGAGCGATGTTTGCTTGATTTGGAGTTCTTCTTCTGCTTCTTCTTCGATCAGGGGATAGGTTCCAGGTCGGCAGCCTGGGCTAGCAGGGTGGATATTGTTTGAGTTTCTGTTTATGATTCATCCGTAGTCGGATGTTGTTCTTGTATGTTGTATTGTTGTATTCATGTGGCATTGTATGCCTTATGTATGTATCCCCATCTATTATGTAATGTTGATGTAATGATATCCACCTTGCAAAAGCGTTTCAATATGCGGGTCTATCCTTGGTGGTACCTTCGAGTTCCTTTTGGATAGGGTCGCATATTGGGTGTGACATTCAGTCAGTTCTTTCTTCAACGCCCATATATTTCCTATGCTCCTTATCCCTACCGCAGGGTATACTTAAGCAAATCGAACGGATTGAGAGACAGTTTCTCTAGAGAGGGAACACTGATAACCCCCGTCAATCGCTTGCTGCATGGGATTTGGTTTGTCGACCCAAAAAGCATGGTGGCCTAGGTGTTACCCATTTGGGAATCTAGAATGAAGCCCTTTTGATGAAGCATTTGTTCAAAATTTTCAAGAAATGAGATGTCCCTTGGGTTGAGCTTATTTGGGATTCTTATTATCATTCATCACCTCCACAAGTTACTCAGCTTTGTGGCTCTTTTTGGGGGCGTGACATTCTGAAACTTTATGACAAGTTCTGTCTGTTTGTCACTCCACAGGTGCATGCAGGTGACACGGTGGTGTTCTGGCTTGATCGTTGGCAAATTGATAATAGAGTGATTGCTCTCAAGGATCGTTTCCCTAGACTACACTCTTTTGCCATTGATGATATGATCTCATTCAAGGATTTATTTGGTTATCAATCATTGGTTGAAGGTTTCCACCTTCCCTTTTCTTCTGAAGCATTCCTGGAGCTATCCCAGCTTCAAGTTTTGCTGGACCCCATTAGTTTGAGCCCAAATGAGAAAGACATTTGGAAATGGCCATCTATATCTAGGGAGTATCGGTCCAAGCTGTATTATGATTTCACCTTCTCTCACTTGGGGATTGATCCAATTTTCAAATGGATCTAGAAATGCTCCTGTACCCTCAAGATTAAAGTGTTTGGGTGGCTTCTGTTGATGGACCGTCTCAATACTAGAGACATGATGCAAAGGAGACATTGGCACATTCAGGATGATACTTGTGTTCTTTGTTAGTCTTCCATGCATGAAGACAGAATTCATCTCTTTTTCTCATGCAACTTTAGTTAGAGAGTTTGAAATTATCTTGGAATATCTTGGCTGGCCCAACCTAATCAGTCTACCTTCCTGATGGTCTCAGCTTCTAAGAAAGAGTTCAATAAACCTTTCTTCTCTGAGGTAGTCTTCATAGCAACTTGGAATATCTGGACACAGAGGAATGGGAAAATCTTCAGAAATGAGGATCCTAGCTTTAGATCTTGGAGGAGGAACTTTGTGCATGACCTCTCTCTTTTAGCACACAGAATCAAATGTAAATATAGGGATAACCTGTTAGCTTGGATAGCCTCCCTCCCCTAGTTCTCTTTGTAAGTATTGTAATTTCTTTATTTTCTTTCCTTCCCTTTTTTGTACAGAGAACTTTTTTTCTTTGATGAATAAAGAGCTGTGAGGCTGTTGCCTTGCAGTACATAGTCAAAAAAAGGATGGCAAAGAAATTTTTATTTTTTAGCACAAGCATCTAGCCTCTCTTGCAACCATTTAATTTCTAAATACTTATGCCTCTTGCAAAATTTATCTTCCCTATTTGGTGTGTACTTGCAAACTCTATGCACTCCACAAAAGTTGACATGCTTATAAGAGACATTTTTATCATGACTAGTGCAATCATCATTAGTACTATGGATATTCAAAGAGTTCATACTAATAACATTGCAATCATGCTCATCATTCAAAGATTGTATGCCAAACATTTTATTGCATTCTTCTTCTAACACTTTGGCACAATTATCAGAATCCTTATTTTCATGAAAGACACTAAAAAGATGAAGCATATGAGGCAACCTCAATTTCATTTTTTTTCTAGTTTTATTTTATAGACTAAACTAGTGGTAAAACAAGAAACTAAAAGACTCGATTGCAAGATCTAAAGATATACCTTCAAGCACTAACCTGCCCGGCAACGGCGCCAGAAAAGAGCTTGATGTCTACTATGCAACCTTCTTCTTGTAGACTCGTGTTGGGCCTCCAAGCGCAAAATTTTGTCGGACGGTAGCAATTTTCCCTCAAGTTGATGACCTAAGGTTTATCAATCCGCGGGAGGCGTAGGATGAAGGTGGTCTCTCTCAAACAACCCTGCAACCAGATAACAAAGAGTCTCTTGTGTCCCCAACACACACAACACAATGGTAAATTGTATAGGTGCACTAGTTAGGCAAAGAGATGGTGATACAAGTGCAATATGGATGGTAGATATAGGATTTTGTAATCTGAAATTATAAAAACAGCCAGGTAGCAAGTAAAAAAAGTGAGCGAAAACGTATTGCAATGCTTCGAAACAAGGCCTAGTGTTCATACTTTCACTAGTGCAAGTTCTCTCAACAATGATAACATAATTAGATCATATAACAATCCCTCAACGTGCAACAAAGAGTCACTCCAAAGACAATAATAGCAGAGAACAAACGAAGAGATTATTGTAGGGTACGAAACCACCTCAAAGTTATTCTTTCCGATCAATCCAATGGGCTATTCCTATAAGTGTCATAAACAGCCCCTAGAGTTCGTAGTAAAATAACACCTTAAGACACACATCAACCAAAACCCTAATGTCACCTAGATACTCCAATGTCACCTCAAGTATCCGCGGGTTTGATTATAAGATAAGCACCACACAATCTCAGATTCATCTATTCAAATCAACACAAAGAACTTCAAAGAGTGCCCCAAAGTTTCTACCAGAGAGTCAAGACGAAAACGTGTGCCAACCCCAATTCATAAGTCACAAGGTCACCGAACCCGCAAGTTGATCACAAAAACATACATCAAGTGGATCACATGAATATCCCATTGTCACCACAGATAAGCACCTGCAGGACATACATCAAGTGTTCTCAAATCCTTAAAGACTCAATATGATAAGATAACTTCAAATGGAAAACTCAATCCATTACAAGAAGGTAGAGGAGGAGAAACATCATAAGATCCAACTATAATAGCAAAGCTCGCGGTACATCAAGATCGTGCCAAATCAAGAACACGAGAGAGAGAGAGAGAGAGAGAGAGAGAGAGAGAGAGAGATCAAACACATAACTACTAATACATACCCTCAGCCCCAAGGGTGAACTACTCCCTTCTCGTCATGGAGAGCGCCGGGATGATGAAGATGGCCACCGGTGATGGTTCCCCCCCTTCGGCAGGGTGCCGGAATAGGGTCCTGATTGGTTTTTGGTGGCTACAGAGGCTTGCGGAGGCGGAACTCCTGATCTTGGTTTTGTTCTAGAAGTTTGGGGATATATAAGAGGTGTTGGCGTCGGGAAGAAGTCAGGGGGTCCACGAGATAGCCACGAGGTAGGGGGGCGTTCGCAGGGGGTAGGGCGCGCCCTCCACCCTTGTGGTAGCCTCAGGACTCTTCTAGTCCATCTCTGATGCTCCATGGGCTTCTTCTGGTCCAAAAAAAATCTCCGTGAATTTTTATGTCAATTGGACTCCATTTGGTATTCCTTTTTTTATAAAACTCAAAAACAAGGAAAAAACAGAAACTGGCATTGGGTTCTAGGTTAATAGGTTAGTGCCAAAAATCATATAAAATAGCATATAAATGCATATAAAACATCCAGGATAGATAATATAATAGCATGGAACAATCAAAAATTATAGATACGTTGGAGACGTATCACTTATTTAAAAATAGCAGTTATTTACCCCTACTTAACTTGTTTATTTGTAATTGACAACTTATTTCCTTTCTTTGAGAGATACACGGAATATAGAAGACGAGACCAATTGCACTGATGGCTAAGAGCTAAGTTGGGAGGAGAAGAATTCATGATGCGAAGCATCCTTCTGTCATCCCTATGGACACCACACCGACTCATCATTCACCAAGTGGACCAATGACAAGAGTGTGCGCATGTGCCATCAAAAGCAATGTGAACTCACCCCTCTTTCGAGCTTAACATGGATATGGATGGGACTTGGAACATTGTGTATCATTAGGTACGAGGATGACCCTCACCATGGAGCTAAGGAGCCTTGCCAAGTCCAAGAAGAAGGACGAGAAGGCTGCACGGAGGACGGAGGCCAGCAGCAAGAAGAAGAAGACGCACCCAGGCGACCCCGTGCGCACGACCTATCCAGAGAGTTTATGGATACCCCGTGCTCACAGGCCTCCAAGACCCCGTACACATGGGCCCTCCGCTATAGCTGCTGGGCACGGCTGAGATTTGTCTCTTTTATTCCTCCACTTCGTCCCTCACCTCCAGCCACCTATGTATTTCGTACCTAGACCATTTGTAGGTTAACAAAGTATATGAGATCATTTGAGAGAGCTTTGCTCCTTGTACTTACCTCTTAGAGGATCAAGACCTCCTAAGGTAGAAGGATCCCCATCATACAATCATCAAGACCTCCCATGGGAGAAGGATCTACCTAGATCATCAAGACCTCATCTCCTTTGGATTTGAGAAAAACCTTTACCTTTATGCTATTTTCCCTCGATTGTTCATCTTATACTTGTGGATCTCTGATAACCCACAAGTATAGGGGATTGCAACAGTTTTCGTGGGTAGAGTATTCAACCCAAATTTATAGATTCGTGACATTTTGGGTCGAGCGAATTTTTTTCCTGTCATGCTTATGACACTTCTATGATGATAATTGTGACAAAACCCGGTATCATCATAGATGTGGTTGGCTCCTACTTCTATGACCAAAAATTTGACAGAAAATGGGTTTTTTGTCCTAGGCGGGCCGGAGACGCAGCTGCATTGACATTCTTTGGGCCGTCCATGACGCAGCGAGGGCGAGGAAAATATCGGGAGTTCCCGGTTACGGTGGGTGGTCGGGGCCGCGAGATGCACGGAGGGATTGCACATTTCTCTCATACACGTACGCGCGTGGGTGCGAGGGATTGGGCTCTAACTGAACCCAAGTGAGGTGTTCGCTTACTGAACCTGAGCGATTGCACTGACTACGCATTATTGAATCCGACCGATCGATCGATCCCTGGATGTTAACTGAACCCGATTGAGTGATTCCTTCGGTACTACTGCTAACTGAAGCCGATCGAACCTACTACCTCTTAATGAACAGTACTGAGCATTGTTGGGGGTTGGATGAATAGTTCCCAGTGGGGGTTGGATGAAAAGGACCCCGTGGTAGTAGAGGCCATTGCCGCCGGATGAACAAGACCCCGATCGAGCTGGTTGGGGGTGGATGAATAGGACCCCATGGAGGGTTGGTTGAATAGTAGCCGATGGAGGCTGGATGAACAGGACCCTGTGGAGGGCTGGTTGAACAATAGCCAGTGGAGGCTGGATGAACAGGAGCCTGTGGAGGTAGGAGGGAGACGCCGTGGATGAACAGTAGCAGGTGGAGGCTGGAGGAGGTCGACGATGGATGAACAGTAGCCCGTGGAGACTGGAGGAGGTCGACGGTGGAGGAACACTAGCCCGTGGAGTCCTGTTTTGCGGTACGCCACACCCCTCCCGATGAACAGGACCCCTTTTCGACCGTAGGAGGTCGAAGAGAAGTCTGTTTCCTCCGTTTTGCGGTACGCCAGACCCCTCCCGATGAACATGATCCCGTTTCGACCATAGGCGGTCGAACAGAAGGTCATTTCCTCCGTTGTGCAGCACGCCAAGCCTTGTTTTGGCTGTTCCATCCAAGCCGGTTGGCTCCTGATGAACATGACACATTCCATTGCCTACCGATGAACATAACTCAGTTTCTCCATTCCGACCCAGCCGGTTGGCTGCCGATGAATAGGACGCCTTCGCTGTATGCGTTCGAGACCCCGCTCATATGTATGTACGTAGACGTATTTACTTTCTTGCAGCATGGTTGTACGTACATGTACACGATATAGAAGGGACTGCGTGACATGCTATGTCTGTGCCTCTACTACGACACGTGATGTTCCTTACTCGGTCACGGTTCATCGCTGTAGAGAGACCGATCGACCAGTATGTACGTACACATTCGCGATCAGACAGAGAACCCTACGTACGGTTCGACCGGGTGGGTACCAACCGTCAAGGAGGATAAGGAGGTACTTCCTTGCGTGCGAAGATATAGCTGGTGGGTCCCAGCTGTCAGGGGGAAGAATCATTTTTTTGTAATATGGACACACTTCCTTTTATGTGAAGATGTTGCTGGTGGGTCCCAGCTGTTAGTGGCAGGAATAAGGAGGCACTTCCTTCCGTGTGAAGATATACGTGGTGGGTCCCAGCTTTCACAGGGAGGAATAATTTTATTTTCGCATAATAAGGAGGCGGTTGCATGCGTGCGTCCATGGACCTAGTGCGTCCTGATACGTCTCCAACGTATCTGTAATTTTTGATTGTTCCATGCTAGTATATTATCCATCTTGGATGTTTTATATGCATTTATATTCTATTTTATATTATTTTTGGGACTAACCTATTAACCTAGAGCCGAGTGCCAGTTTCTATTTTTCCTTGTTTTTGAGTTTTGCAGAAAAGAATATCAACGGAGTCCAAATGAGCTAAAAATTTTCATGATTTTTTATGGACCAGAAGAAGCCCCCGAAGCACAAGAGTTGGACTAGAGGAGTCCCGAGTCAACGACAAGGGCGGAGGGTGCGCTACCCCCCTAGGCGTGCCCCCTGCCTTGTCGTTGACTCGTGGATCCACCTGACGTGAAACCGACGCCAAAAATTCCTGTAAATCCAGAAACCCCCAGAAAGAAACCTAGATCGGGAGTTCCACCACCACAAGCCTCTGTAGCCATGAAAATTTCTTAAGACCCTGTTCCGACACCCTGACGGAGGGGGAAACCATCAACGGTGGCTGTCTTCATCATCCCGGCACTCTCCATGATGAGGAGGGAGTAGTTCACCCTCGGGGTTGAGGGTATGTACCAATAGCTATGTGTTTGATCTCTCTCTCTCTCGTGTTCTTGATTTGGCACGATCTTGATGTACCGCGAGCTTTGATACTATAGTTGGATTATATGGTGTTTCTCCCTCTCTACCTTGTTGTGATGAACTGCGTTTTACCTTGGAGGTTTCACTATTATCGGATTGATTACTATTATGGATTTGAGAACACTTGATGTATGTCTTGCGTGGGATACCGGTGGTGACAATGGGGTATTCTATTGATTCACTTGATGTATGTGTTGGCACTCAACTCGTAGATTCCCGAGGTGGCATTGTGGGTAATCTATGCATAGGGGTTGATGCATGTTTTTGTCCTTGTTTATCCGATAGAAATCTTGGGGCATTCTTTGAGGTTCTCTGTGTTGGATTTAATATTATGAATCTGAAGCTGTTTGATGCATATCGTATGATTGACCACAGACACTTGTGGTGGCATTGGAGTATCTAGGTGACATTAGGGTTGATTGATGTGTGTCATATGGTGTTATTTTACTACGAACTCTAGGGCTATTTGTGACACTTATAGGAATAGCCCAATGGATTGATCAGAAAGGATAACCTTGAGGTGATTTCATACCCTACAAACAATTTCTTCTTATTTTCTCCGTGATAGGAACTTTGAGTGACTTTTGTCGCATGTTGACGGATTGCCATATGATCTAATTATGTTATCATTGTTGAGAGAACTTGTACTAGTGACAGTATGAACCCTAGGCCTTGTTTCCAAGCATTGCAATACTGTTTTTGCTCACTTTTACCACTTGCTACCTTGCTGTTTTTATATTTTAAGATTACAAAAACCTATATCCACTATCCATGTTACACTTGTATCACCATCTCTTCACCGAACTAGTGCACCTATACAATTTACCATTGTATTGGGTGTGTTGGGGACACAAGAGACTCTTTGTTATTTGGTTGCAGGGTTGTTTGAGAGAGACCATCTTCATCCTACGCCTCCCATGGATTCATAAACCTTAGGTCATCCACTTGAGGGAAATTTGCTACTATCCTACAAAACTCTGCGCTTGGAGGCCCAACACGAGTCTACAAGAAGAAGGTTGCGTAGTAGACATCAAGCTCTTTTCTAGCGCGGTTGCCGGGGAGGTGAGTTCTTGAAGGTATATCTTTAGATCTTGCAATTGAATCTTTTAGTTTCTTGTTTTATCACTAGTTTAGTCTATAAAATAAAACTACAAAAATGGAATTGAGGTTGCCTCATATGCTTCATCTTTTTAGTATCTTTCGTGAAAATGATGGAAAGAAAAATTGTGCTCAAGTGTTAGAAGAGGAAGTTAATAAAATGTTTGGCATGAAATATTTGAATGATGAGCCTGATTGCAATGTTGCTAGTTTGAACTCTCTAAATATACATGATGCTAATGATGTGCAAAGCTACAAGCTTGGGGATGCTATGTTTGATGAATATGATATTTTTAGTCCCCCCAGTTTTGATGAGAATATTTATTGTGATGAAAGCATGCCTCCTATTTATGATGATTACATTGATGAAAGTGGGTTTGAAGAGTGTCAACTTTAGGAAGTAATGATCCCACTATTTTGGAGGGTGTTGAATCTTACTATAATGATAAAAGTGGATTTGGAGAGGTCATGATTTTATTTAGTAATGATTCTAGCTATACAATTTACCATTGTATTGGCTGTGTTGGGGACACAAGAGACTCTTTGTTATTTGGTTGCAGGGTTGTTTGAGAGAGACCATCTTCATCCTATGCCTCCCACGGATTGATAAACCTTAGGTCATCCACTTGAGGGAAATTTTCTATTTTCCTACAGAACTCTGCGCTTGGAGGCCCAACAAGAGTCTACAAGAAGAAGGTTGCATAGTAGACATCACGTTATCACTATCAGCCTCTCTAGGTACAGTCCTCTTCCGATGACTCTTGTTTGTCGACCATGTTGACCGTGCCGCACAGAGCGCATCCAAGGTGGTGGACGACCGCGAGGCCCTGGACGACAACAAGCCGGAGATGGGAAGACACGGGAGTGGAGTCGCAGACAGAGAGGTGTATGAAGGTTAACTGGTTCTGCTACGGCGTGGTTCAGCAGTCGGTGGAGAATAGCAGGAGGTGTGGAGGGATGGCCTGGCCGGCGGTGGGGTAGCGCTTCATAGTGAAGCATGCTAGCTGCTAGTGATACGTCTCCAACGTATCTATAATTTTTGATTGCTCCATGCTACTTTATCTACTGTTTTGGACTATATTGGGCTTTATTTTCCACTTTTATATTATTTTTGGGACTAACCTATTAACCGGAGGCCCAGCCCAGAATTACTGTTTTTTTGCCTATTTCAGTATTTCGAAGAAACGGAATATCAAACGGAGTCCAAACGGAATGAAACCTTCGGGAACGTGATTTTCTCACCGAACGTGATCCAGGAGACTTGGACCCTACTCCAAGAAGCTTCCGAGGAGGTCACGAGGGTGGAGGGCGCGCCCCCCTGGGCGCGCCCCCCTACCTCGTGGGCCCCTCGGAGCTCCACCGACGTACTCCTTCCTCCTATATATACCTACGTATCCCCGTATGATCAGAGGGGAGCCAAAAACCTAATTCCACCGCCGCAACCTTCTGTATCCACGAGATCCCATCTTGGGGCCTGCTCCAAAGCTCCGCCGGAGGGGGCATCCACCATGGAGGGCTTCTACATCATCACCATAGCCCCTCCGATGAAGTGTGAGTAGTTTACTTCACACCTTCGGGTCCATAGCTAGTAGCTAGATGGCTTCTTCTCTCTTTTTGGATCTCAATACAATGTTCTCCCCCTCTCTCGTGGAGATCTATTCGATGTAATCTTCTTTTTGCGATGTGTTTGTTGAGACCGATGAATTGTGGGTTTATGATCCAACTTATCTATGGAAAATATTTGATTCTTCTCTGAATTCTTTTATGTATGATTGAGTTATCTTTGCAAGTCTCTTCGAATTATCCGTTTGGTTTGGCCAACTAGATTGGTAGTTCTTGCAATGGGAGAAGTGCATGGCTTTGGGTTCAATCTTGCGGTGTCCTTACTCAGTGACAGAAAGAGTTGCAAGGCACGTATTGTATTGTTGCCATCGAGGATAACAAGATGGGGTATTTATCATATTGCATGAATTTATTCCTCTACATCATGTCATCTTGCTTAAGGCGTTACTCTGTTTTTAACTTAATACTCTAGATGCATGCTGGATAGCGGTCGATGAGTGGAGTAATAGTAGTAGATGCAGAATCGTTTCGATCTACTTGTCACGGACGTGATGCCTATATACATGATCATACCTAGATAACCTCATAACTATGCTCGATTCTATCAATTGCTCAACAGTAATTTGTTCACCCACCGTAGAATACTTATGCTCTTGAGAGAAGCCACTAGTGAAACCTATGGCCCCGGGTCTATTCTCATCATATCAATCTCCATCACTTTATTTACTTGCTTTGTTTTTACTTTGCCTTTACTTTTTACTTTGCATCTATCTATCAAAAATACCAAAAATATTATCTCTATCAGATCTCACTCTCGTAAGTGACCGTGAAGGGATTGACAACCCCTAAGCGTTGGTTGCGAGTTGCTATCGTGTTGTGCAGGTACAAGGGACTTGCGCGTGACCTCCTACTGGATTGATACCTTGGTTCTCAAAAACTGAGGGAAATACTTACGCTACTGTGCTGCATCATCCTCTCCTCTTCGGGGAAAACCAACGCAAGCTCGAGACGTAGCAAGAAGAATTTCTGGCGCCGTTGCCGGGGAGGCTTACGCAAAAGTCAACATACCAAGTACCCATCGCAATCCCTATCTCTCGCATTACATTATTTGCCATTTGCCTCTCGTTTTCCTCTCCCCCACTTCACCCTTGCCGTTTTATTCGCCCTCTCTTTCCCAATCTCCACCTCTCTTTCCCGTTTGCCTTTTCCCTTTGCCTTTCTGTTTGCTTGTGTGTTGGATTACTTGTTGCCATGGCGCAAGATAATACCAAATTGTGTGATTTCTCGAATACCAATAATAATGATTTCCTTAGTACTCCGATTGCTCCTCTTAATAATGATGAGTCTTGTGAAATCAATACCGCTTTGCTGAATCTTGTTATGAAAGATCAATTCGCCGGCCTTCCTAGTGAAGATGCCGCTACTCATCTAAACAATTTTGTTGATTTGTGTGATATGCAAAATAAAAAAGATACGGATAACAATATTGTCAAATTGAAGTTATTTCCGTTTTCACTTAGAGATCGTGCTAAAGTTTGGTTTTCATCTTTGCCTAAAAATAGTATTGATTCTTGGAACAAGTGCAAAGATGCTTTTATCTCTAAGTATTTTCCTCCCGCTAAGATTATCACTCTTAGGAACGATATCATGAATTTTAAACAACTTGATCATGAGCATGTTGCCCAATCTTGGGAAAGAATGAAATTAATGCTTCGCAATTGCCCTACTCATGGTTTGAATTTATGGATGATCATACAAAATTTTTATGCCGGATTGAATTTTGCTTCTAGAAATCTTTTAGATTCGGCCGCGGGAGGCACCTTTATGGAAATTACGTTAGGGGATGCTACCAAATTGCTTGATAATATTATGGCTAATTATTCTCAATGGCACACCGAAAGATCTTCTAGTAAAAAAGTGCATGCTATAGAAGAAATCAATGTTTTGAGTGAAAAGATGGATGAACTTATGAAGATGTTTGCTCCTAAAAATACTCCTCTTGATCCTAATGATATGCCTTTATCTACTTTGCTTGAGAATAATAATGAATCTATGGATGTGAATTTTGTTGGTAGGAATAGTTTTGGTAACAACGCTTATAGAGGGAATTTTAATCCTAGGCCTTTTCCTAGCAATCCTTCTAACAATTATGGAAATTCCTACAACAACTCTTATGGAAATTTTAATAAGATGCCCTCTGATTTTGAGAGTAGTGTTAAAGAGTTTATGAATTCACAAAAGAATTTTAATGCTTTGCTTGATGAGAAATTGCTTAAAGTTGATGATTTGGCTAGGAACGTTGATAGAATTTCTCTTGAAATTGATTCTTTAAAGCTTAGATCTATTCCTCCTAAGCATGATATCAATGAGTCTCTCAAAGCTATGAGAATTTCCATTGACGACTGCAAAGAAAGAACCGCTAGGATGCGTGCTTCCAAAGATGCCTTTATTAAAGCGTGTTCTTCTAATCCCTATGAAAATCAAGATGAAGATCTAAAAGTTATTGATGTGTCCCCCATTAAATCTTTGTTTTGCAATATGAATCTTGATGAATCTGAATACGATCTTCCCTTACCTAGAAGGCGTTCTAAGAATTCTGAGTTTCTAGATCTTGATGATGAAATTGATGAAACTAGGATTGAAATAAATAGAAACCGTGATGTTGCTAAACCTACTATTTTGGATCTCAAGGAATTTAATTATGAAAATTTCTCTTTGATTGATTGTATTTCCTTGTTACAATCCATGTTAAATTCTCCTCATGCTTATAGTCAAAATAAGGCCTTTACCGAACACATTGTTGATGCCTTGATGCAATCCTATGAAGAAAAGCTTGAGTTGAAAGTTTCCATCCCTAGAAAACTCCATGATGAGTGGGAACCTACCATTAAAATTAAAATTAAAGATTTTGAGTTTCATGCTTTGTGTGATTTGGGTGCTAGTGTCTCTACTATCCCCAAAACTCTATGTGATTTACTAGATTTTCGTGATTTTGATGATTGCTCTCTAAACTTGCATCTTGCGGATTCCACTATTAAAAAGCCTATGGGAAGAATTAATGATGTTCTTATTGTTGCAAATAGGAATTATGTGCCCGTAGATTTTATCGTTCTTGATATAGATTGCAATCCTTCATGTCCTATTATTCTTGGTAGACCTTTCCTTAGAACGATTGGTGCAATTATTGATATGAAGGAAGGGAATATTAGATTCCAATTTCCCTTAAAGAAGGGCATGGAACACTTTCCTAGAAAGAAAATAAAATTACCATATGAATCTATCATGAGAGCCACTTATGGATTGCCTACCAAAGATGGCAATACTTAGATCTATCCTTGCTTTTATGCCTAGCTATGGGTGTTAAACGATAGCGCTTGTTGGGAGGCAACCCAATTTTATTTTGTGTTTTTTGTTTTTGGTTCTGTTTAGGAATAAATAATCCATCTAACTTCTGTTTGGATGTGGTTTTATGTTTTAATTAGTGTTTGTGCCAAGTAAGACCTATAGGATAACCTACGATGATAGTTGATTTGATTCTGCTGAAAAACAGAAACTTTGCGCGCACAAATTTAGTTATGATAAATCACAGGAACGTGCTTTTGCGTTGATTCTTTTTGCTGCTGATCAATAAACAAATTTTCCAGGACTTCCTATTTTGGTAGAAGTTTCAGAGTTCCAGAAGTTTGCGTTAGTTACAGATTACTACAGACTGTTCTGTTTTTGACAGATTCTGTTTTTCGTGTGTTGTTTGCTTATTTTGATGAATCTATGGCTAGTAAATTAGTTTATAAACCATAGATAAGTTGGAATACAGTAGGTTTAACACTAATATAAATAAAGAATGAATTCATTACAGTACCTTGAAGTAGTCTTTTGTTTTCTTTCTCTAACAGAGCTCACGAGATTTCTGTTGAGTTTTGTGTTGTGAAGTTTTCAAGTTTTGGGTGAATTCTTTTGATGGATTATGGAACAAGGAGTGGCAAGAGCCTAAGCTTGGGGATGCCCATGGCACCCCCAAGATAATCCAAGGACACCAAAAAGTCAAAGCTTGGGGATGCCCCGGAAGGCATCCCCTCTTTCGTCCACTTCCATCGGTAATTTACTTGGAGCTATATTTTTATTCACCAACATGATATGTGTTTTGCTTGGAGCGTCTTGTATTATTTGTGTCTTTGCTTGTTAGTTTACCACAATCATCCTTGCTGTACACACCTTTTGAGAGAGCCATACATGATTTGGAATTTGTTAGAATACTCTATGTGCTTCACTTATACCTTTTGAGCTTGATAGCTTTGCTCTATGTGCTTCACTTATATCTTTAGAGCGTGATAATTTTTGCTCTAGTGCTTCACTTAGATCTTTTAGAGCACGGTGGTGGATTTGTTTTAAAGAAACTTGATCTCTCATGCTTCACTTAGATTATTTTGAGAGTCATTAATAGCATGGTAATTTGCTTAATGTTAATATACTTGGTGTTCAAGATTTGTGAAACTTTCTTTTTTGAGTGAATTAAATTAAGTTTGATGCTTGATAATTGTTTTGAGATATGGAGGTGATAATATCAAAGTCGTGCTATTTGAATAGTTGTGAATTTGAGAAATACTTGTGTTGAAGTTAGCAAATCCCGTAGCATGCACGTATGGTTAAAGTTGTGTAACAAATTTGAAACATGAAGTGTACCTGGCTTGTGCATCCTTATGAGTGGCGGTCGGGGACGAGCGATGGTCTTTTCCTACCAATCTATCCCCCTAGGAGCATGCGCGTAGTATTTGAATTTTTGATGACTTCTAAATTTTTGCAATAAGTATATGAGTTCTTTTGACTAATGTTGAGTCCATGGATTATACGCACTCTCACCTTTCCGCCTTTGCTAGCCTCTTCGGTACCGTGCATTGCCCTTTCTCACCTTGAGAGTTGGTGCAAACTTCGCTGGTGCATCCAAACCCCGTGATACGATACGCTCTATCACACATAAACCTCCTTTTATCTTCCTCAAAACAGCCACCATACCTACCTATCATGGCATTTCCATAGCCATTCCGAGATATATTGCCATGCAACTTCCACCATCATCATCGTGACATGCATTACTTTTGTCATATTGCCATTGCATGATCTTGTAGTTGACATCGTATTTGTGGCAAAGCCACCATGCATTATTTTCCATACATGTCACTCTTGATTCATTGCACCATCCCGGTACACCGCCGGAGGCATTCATATAGAGTCATATCTTGTTCTAGTTTCGAGTTGTAATCCTATGTTGTAATCAATAGAAGTGTGATGATCATCATTATTAGAGCATTGCCCTAGTGAGGAAAAGGATGATGGAGACTATGATTCCCCCACAAGTCGGGATGAGACTCCGGACGAAATAAAAAAGAAAGGCCAATAAAAAAAAGAGAAAGGCCAATAAAAAAAGAGAGAAAAAGAGAGAAGGGGCAATGTTACTATCCTTTTACCACACTTGTGCTTCAAAATAGCACCTTGTTCTTCATGTAGTGAGTCTCATATATTTGTGCTTCAAAGTAGCACCATGTTTTTCATATAGTGAGTCTCATAAATTGTCTTGTTTATACTAGTGGGAATTTTTCATTATAGAACTTGGCTTGTATATTCCAATGATGGGCTTCCTCAAAATGCCCTAGGTCTTCGTGAGCAAGCGAGTTGGATGCACACCCACTAGTTTTCTTTTGTTGAGCATTCATAGCTCTAGTGCATCCGTTGCATGGCAATCCCTACTCCTCATGTTGACATCAATTGATGGGCATCTCCATAGCCCGTTGATTATCCTCGTCAATATGAGACTTTCTCCTTTTTTGTCTTCTCCACACAATCCCCATCATCATATTCTATTCCACCCATAGTGCTATATCCATGGCTCGCGCTCATATATTGCGTGAAGGTTGAAAGAGTTTGAGATTATTTGAGTATGAAACAATTGCTTGGCTTGTCATCGGGGGTATAGAAGTTGGGAACATCTTTGTGTGACGAAAATGAAGCATAGCCTAACTATATGATTTTGTAGGGATGAACTTTCTTTGGCCATGTTATTTTGAGATGACATAATTGCTTTGATTAGTATGCTTGAAGTATTATTATTTTTATGTCAATATGAACTTTTATCTTGAATCTTTCGGATCTGAATATTCATACCATGATTAAGAAGATTTACATTGAAATTATGCCAAAGTATCACTCCGCATCAAAAATTCTTTTTTATCATTTACCTACTCGAGGACGAGCAGGAATTAAGCTTGGGGATGCCTGATACGTCTCCAACGTATCTATAATTTTTGATTGCTCCATGCTACTTTATCTACTGTTTTGGACTATATTGGGCTTTATTTTCCACTTTTATATTATTTTTGGGACTAACCTATTAACCGGAGGCCCAGCCCAGAATTGCTGTTTTTTGCCTATTTCAGTATTTCGAAGAAACGGAATATCAAACGGAGTCCAAACGGAATGAAACCTTCGGGAACGTGATTTTCTCACCGAACGTGATCTAGGAGACTTGGACCCTACTCCATGAAGCTTCCGAGGAGGTCACGAGGGTGGAGGGCGCCCCCCTAGGCGCGCCCCCTACCTCGTGGGCCCCTCGGAGCTCCACCGACGTACTCCTTCCTCCTATATATACCTACGTATCCCCAATAGATCAGAGACGGAGCCAAAAACCTAATTCCACCGCCGCAACCTTCTGTATCCACGAGATCCCATCTTGGGGCCTGTTCCGGAGCTCCGCCGGAGGGGGCATCCACCATGGAGGGCTTCTACATCATCACCATAGCCCCTCCGATGAAGTGTGAGTAGTTTACTTCAGACCTTCGGGTCCATAGCTAGTAGCTAGATGGCTTCTTCTCTCTTTTTGGATCTCAATACAATGTTCTCCCCCTCTCTCGTGGAGATCTATTCGATGTAATCTTCTTTTTGCGGTGTGTTTGTTGAGACCGATGAATTGTGGGTTTATGATCCAACTTATCTATGGAAAATATTTGATTCTTCTCTGAATTCTTTTATGTATGATTGAGTTATCTTTGCAAGTCTCTTCGAATTATCCGTTTGGTTTGGCCAACTAGATTGGTAGTTCTTGCAATGGGAGAAGTGCATGGCTTTGGGTTCAATCTTGCGGTGTCCTTACTCAGTGACAGAAAGAGTTGCAAGGCACGTATTGTATTGTTGCCATCGAGGATAACAAGATGGGGTATTTATCATATTGCATGAATTTATTCCTCTACATCATGTCATCTTGCTTAAGGCGTTACTCTGTTTTTAACTTAATACTCTAGATGCATGCTGGATAGCGGTCGATGAGTGGAGTAATAGTAGTAGATGCAGAATCGTTTCGATCTACTTGTCTCGGACGTGATGCCTATATACATGATCATACCTAGATAACCTCATAACTATGCTCGATTCTATCAATTGCTCAATAGTAATTTGTTCACCCACCGTAGAATACTTATGCTCTTGAGAGAAGCCACTAGTGAAACCTATGGCCCCCGGGTCTATTCTCATCATATCAATCTCCATCACTTTATTTACTTGCTTTGTTTTTACTTTGCTTTTACTTTTTACTTTGCATCTATCTATCAAAAATACCAAAAATATTATCTCTATCAGATCTCACTCTCGTAAGTGACCGTGAAGGGATTGACAACCCCTAAGCATTGGTAGCGAGTTGCTATCGTTTTGTGCAGGTACAAGGGACTTGCGCGTGACCTCCTACTGGATTGATACCTTGGTTCTCAAAAACTGAGGGAAATACTTACGCTACTTTGCTGCATCACCCTCTCCTCTTCGGGGAAACCAACGCAAGCTTGAGACGTAGCAAGAAGAATTTCTAGCGCCGTTGCCGGGGAGGCTTACGCAAAAGTCAACATACCAAGTACCCATCGCAATCCCTATCTCTCGCATTACATTATTTGCCATTTGCCTCTCGTTTTCCTCTCCCCCACTTCACCCTTGCCGTTTTATTCGCCCTCTCTTTCCCAATCTCCTCCTCTCTTTCCCGTTTGCCTTTTTCCCTTTGCCTTTCTGTTTGCTTGTGTGTTGGATTACTTGTTGCCATGGCACAAGATAATACCAAATTGTGTGATTTCTCGAATACCAATAATAATGATTTCCTTAGTACTCCGATTGCTCCTCTTAATAATGATGAGTCTTGTGAAATCAATACCGCTTTGCTGAATCTTGTTATGAAAGATCAATTCGCCGGCCTTCCTAGTGAAGATGCCGCTACTCATCTAAACAATTTTGTTGATTTGTGTGATATGCAAAAGAAAAAAGATACGGATAACAATATTGTCAAATTGAAGTTATTTCCGTTTTCACTTAGAGATCGTGCTAAAGTTTGGTTTTCATCTTTGCCTAAAAATAGTATTGATTCTTGGAACAAGTGCAAAGATGCTTTTATCTCTAAGTATTTTCCTCCCGCTAAGATTATCACTCTTAGGAACGATATCATGAATTTTAAACAACTTGATCATGAGCATGTTGCCCAATCTTGGGAAAGAATGAAATTAATGCTTCGCAATTGCCCTACTCATGGTTTGAATTTATGGATGATCATACAAAATTTTTATGCCGGATTGAATTTTGCTTCTAGAAATCTTTTAGATTCGGCCGCGGGAGGCACTTTATGGAAATTACGTTAGGGGATGCTACCAAATTGCTTGATAATATTATGGCTAATTATTCTCAATGGCACACCGAAAGATCTTCTAGTAAAAAAGTGCATGCTATAGAAGAAATCAATGTTTTGAGTGAAAAGATGGATGAACTTATGAAGATGTTTGCTCCTAAAAATACTCCTCTTGATCCCAATGATATGCCTTTATCTACTTTGCTTGAGAATAATAATGAATCTATGGATGTGAATTTTGTTGGTAGGAATAGTTTTGGAAACAACGCTTATAGAGGGAATTTTAATCCTAGGCCTTATCCTAGTAATCCTTCTAATAATTATGGAAATTCCTACAATAACTCTTATGGAAATTTTAATAAGATGCCCTCTGAATTTGAGAATAGTGTTAAAGAGTTTATGAATTCACAAAAGAATTTTAATGCTTTGCTTGAAGAGAAATTGCTTAAAGTTGATGATTTGGCTAGGAACGTTGATAGAATTTCTCTTGAAATTGATTCTTTAAAGCTTAGATCTATTCCTCCTAAGCATGATATCAATGAGTCTCTCAAAGCCATGAGAATTTCCATTAATGAGTGCAAGGAAAGAACCGCTAGGATGGGTGCTTCCAAAGATGCCTTTATTAAAGCGTGTTCTTCCAATCCCTATGAAAATCAAGATGAAGATCTAAAAGTTATTGATGTGTCCCCCATTAAATCTTTGTTTTGCAATATGAATCTTGATGAATCTGAAGATTATCTTCCTTTACCTAGAAGGCGTTCTAAGAATTCGGAGTTTCTAGATCTTGATGATGAAATTGATGAAAGTGGGATTGAAATAAATAAAAACCGTGATGTTGCTAAACCCACTATTTTGGATCTCAAGGAATTTAATTATGAAAATTGCTCTTTGATTGGTTGTATTTCCTTGTTGCAATCTGTGCTAGAATCTCCTCATGCTTATAGTCAAAATAAGGCCTTTACCAAACATATTGTCGATGCTTTGATGCAATCTTATGAAGAAAAACTTGAGTTGAAAGTTTCTATCCCTAGAAAACTCTATGATGAATGGGAACCTACTATTAAAATTAAAATTAAAGATTTTGAGTTTCATGCTTTGTGTGATTTGGGTGCTAGTGTCTCTACTATCCCCAAAACTTTATGTGATTTGCTAGATTTCCGTGATTTTGATGATTGCTCTCTAAACTTGCATCTTGCGGATTCCACTATTAAAAACCTATGGGAAGAATTAATGATGTTCTTATTGTTGCAAATAAGAATTATGTGCCCGTATATTTTATCGTTCTTGATATAGATTGCAATCCTTCATGTCCTATTATTCTTGGTAGACCTTTCCTTAGAACGATTGGTGCAATTATTGATATGAAGGAAGGGAATATTAGATTCCAATTTCCCTTAAAGAAGGGTATGGAACACTTCCCTAGAAAGAAAATAAAATTACCATATGAATCTATCATGAGAGCCACTTATGGATTGCCTACCAAATATGGCAATACCTAGATCTATCCTTGCTTTTATGCCTAGCTAGGGGCGTTAAACGATAGCGCTTGTTGGGAGGCAACCCAATTTTATTTTGTGTTTTTTGTTTTTGCTTCTGTTTAGGAATAAATAATCCATATACCTTCTGTTTGGATGTGGTTTTATGTTTTAATTAGTGTTTGTGCCAAGTAGAACCTATAGGATAACCTACGATGATAGTTGATTTGATTCTGCTGAAAAACAGAAACTTTATGCGCACGAATTTAGTTATGATAAATCACAAGAACGTGCTTTTGCGTTGATTCGAATTGCTGCTGATCAATAAACAAATTGTACAGGACTTCCTATTTTTGTAGAATTTTTAGAGTTCCAGAAGTTTGCGTTAGTTACAGATTGCTACAGACTGTTCTGTTTTTGACAGATTCTGTTTTTTGTGTGTTGTTTGCTTATTTTGATGAATCTATGGCTAGTAAATTAGTTTATAAACCATAGAGGAGTTGGAATACAGTAGGTTTAACACCAATATAAATAAAGAATGAGTTCACTACAGTACCTTGAAGTAGTATTTTGTTTTCTTTCTCTAACGGAGCTCACGAGATTTCTGTTGAGTTTTGTGTTGTGAAGTTTTCAAGTTTTGGGTGAATTCTTTTGATGGATTATGGAACAAGGAGTGGCAAGAGCCTAAGCTTGGGTATGCCCATGTCACCCCCAAGATAATCCAAGGACACCAAAAAGTCAAAGCTTGGGGATGCCCCGGAAGGCATCCCCTCTTTCGTCCACTTCCATCGGTAATTTACTTGGAGCTATATTTTTATTCACCAACATGATATGTGTTTTGCTTGGAGTGTCTTGTATTATTTGTGTCTTTGCTTGTTAGTTTACCACAATCATACTTGCTGTACACATCTTTTGAGAGAGCCATACATGATTTGGAATTTGTTAGAATACTCTATGTGCTTCACTTATATCTTTTGAGCTTGATAGTTTTGCTCATAGTACTTCACTTATATCTTTTGAGCGTGATAATTTTTGCTCTAGTGCTTCACTTAGATCTTTTAGAGCATGGTGGTGGATTTGTTTTAAAGAAACTATTGATATCTCATGCTTCACTTAGATTATTTTGAGAGTCTTTAATAGCATGGTAAATTGCTTAATGTTAATATACTTGGTATTCAAGATATGTGAAACTTTCTTTTGAGTGAGTTGAATACTAAGATAAGTTTGATGCTTGATAATTGTTTTGAGATATGGAGGTGATAATATCAAAGTTGTGCTAGTTGGGTGATTATGAATTTGAGAAATACTTGTGTTGAAGTTTGCAAATCCCGTAGCATGCACGTATGGTTAAAGTTGTGTAACAAATTTGAAACATGAAGTGTACCTGGCTTGTGCATCCTTATGAGTGGCGGTCGGGGACGAGCGATGGTCTTTTCCTACCAATCCATCCCCCTAGGAGCATGCGTGTAGTACTTGAATTTTTTGATGACTTCTAAATTTTTGCAATAAGTATATGAGTTCTTTTGACTAATGTTGAGTCCATGGATTATACGCACTCTCACCTTTCCGCCTTTGCTAGCCTCTTCGGTACCGTGCATTGCCCTTTCTCACCTTGAGAGTTGGCGCAAACTTCGCCGGTGCATCCAAACCCCGTGATACGATATACTCTATCACACATAAACCTCCTTATATCTTCCTCAAAACAGCCACCATACCTACCTATCATGGCATTTCCATAGCCATTCCGAGATATATTGCCATGCAACTTCCACCATCATCATCGTGACATGCATTACTTTTGTCATATTGCCATTGCATGATCTTGTAGTTGACATCGTATTTGTGGCAAAGCCACCATGCATTATTTTCCATACATGTCACTCTTGATTCATTGCACCATCCCGGTACACCGCCGGAGGCATTCATATAGAGTCATATCTTGTTCTAGTTTCGAGTTGTAATCCTTATGTTGTAATCAATAGAAGTGTGATGATCATCATTATTAGAGCATTTCCCTAGTGAGGAAAAGGATGACGGAGACTATGATTCCCCCACAAGTCGGGATGAGACTCCGGACAAAAAAAAAAGAAAGGCCAATAAAAAAAAGAAGAAAGGCCAATAAAAAAATGAGAGAAAAAGAGAGAAGGGGCAATGTTACTATCCTTTTACCACATTCGTGCTTCAAAATAGCACCTTGTTCTTCATGTAGTGAGTCTCATATATTTGTGCTTCAAAGTAGCACCATGTTTTTCATATAGTGAGTCTCATAAATTTTCTTGTTTATAATAGTGGGATTTTTTCATTATAGAACTTGGCTTGTATATTCCAATGATGGGCTTCCTCAAAATGCCCTAGGTCTTCGTGAGCAAGCGAGTTGGATGCACACCCACTAGTTTTCTTTTGTTGAGGATTCATAGCTCTAGTGCATCCGTTGCATGTCAATCCCTACTCCTCATGTTGACATCAATTGATGGGCATCTCCATAGCCCGTTGATTAGCCTTGTCAATGTGAGACTTTCTCCTTTTTTGTCTTCTCCACACAAACCCCATCATCATATTCTATTCCACCCATAGTGCTATATCCATGGCTCACGCTCATGTATTGCGTGAAGGTTGAAAAAGTTTGAGATTATTTAAGTATGAAACAATTGCTTGGCTTGTCATCGGGGGTATAGAAGTTGGGAACATCTTTGTGTGACGAAAATGAAGCATAGCCTAACTATATGATTTTGTAGGGATGAACTTTCTTTTGCCATGTTATTTTGAGAAGACATGATTGCTTTGATTAGTATGCTCGAAGTATTATTATTTTTGTGTCAATATGAACTTTTGTCTTGAATCTTTCGGATCTGAATATTCATATCACAATTAAGGAGATTTACATTGAAATTATGCCAAAGTATCACTCCGCATCAAAAATTCTTTTTTATCATTTACCTACTCGAGGACGAGCAGGAATTAAGCTTGGGGATGCCCGATACGTCTCCAACGTATCTATAATTTTTGATTGCTCCATGCTACTTTATCTACTGTTTTGGACTATATTGGGCTTTATTTTCCACTTTTATATTACTTTTGGGACTAACCTATTAACCGGAGGCCCAACCCAGAATTGTTGTTTTTTGCCTTTTTCAGTATTTCGAAGAAACAGAATATCAAACGGAGTCCAAACGGAATGAAACCTTCGGGATCGTGATTTTCCAACCGAACGTGATCCAGGAGACTTGGACCCTACTCCAAGAAGTCTCGAGGAGGTCACTATGGTGGAGGGCGCCCCGGCCCCCCTACCTCGTGGGCCCCTCGGAGCTCCACCGACGTACTCCTTCCTCCTATATATACCTATGTATCCCCGAACGATCAGACGGGAGCCAAAAACCTAATTCCACCGCCGCAACCTTCTGTATCCACGAGATCCCATCTTGGGGCCTGTTTCGGAGCTCCGCTGGAGGGGGCATCCACCATGGAGGCCTTCTACATCATCACCATAGCCCCTCCGATGAAGTGTGAGTAGTTCACTTCAGACCTTCGGGTCCATAGCTAGTAGCTAGATGGCTTGTTCTCTCTTTTTGGATCTCAATACAATGTTCTCCCCCTCTCTCGTGTAGATCTATTTGATGTAATCTTCTTTTTGCGGTGTGTTTGTTGAGACCGATGAATTGTGGGTTTATGATCCAACTTATCTATGGAAAATATTTGATTCTTCTCTGAATTCTTTTATGTATGATTGAGTTATCTTTGCAAGTCTCTTCGAATTATCCGTTTGGTTTGGCCAACTAGATTGGTAGTTCTTGCAATGGGAGAAGTGCCTGGCTTTGGGTTCAATCTTGCGGTGTCCTTACTCAGTGACAGAAAGAGTTGCAAGGCACGTATTGTATTGTTGCCATCGAGGATAACAAGATGGGGTATTTATCATATTGAATGAATTTATTCCTCTACATCATGTCATCTTGCTTAAGGTGTTACTCTGTTTTTAACTTAATACTCTAGATGCATGCTGGATAGCGGTCGATGAGTGGAGTAATAGTAGTAGATGCGGAATCGTTTCGATCTACTTGTCTCAGACATGATGCCTATATACATGATCATACCTAGATAACCTCATAACTATGCTCGATTCTATCAATTGCTCAACAGTAATTTGTTCACCCACCGTAGAATACTTATGCTCTTGAGAGAAGCCACTAGTGAAACCTATGGCCCCCGGGTCTATTCTCATCATATCAATCTCCATCACTTTATTTACTTGCTTTGTTTTTACTTTGCTTTTACTTTTTACTTTGCATCTATCTATCAAAAATACCAAAAATATTATCTCTATCAGATCTCACTCTCGTAAGTGACCGTGAAGGGATTGACAACCCCTAAGCATTGGTAGCGAGTTGCTATCGTGTTGTGCAGGTACAAGGGACTTGCGCGTGACCTCCTACTGGATTGATACCTTGGTTCTCAAAAACTGAGGGAAATACTTACGCTACTGTGCTGCATCACCCCCTCCTCTTCGGGGAAAACCAACGCAAGCTTGAGACGTAGCAAGAAGAATTTCTAGCGCCGTTGCCGGGGAGGCTTACGCAAAAGTCAACATACCAAGTACCCATCGCAATCCCTATCTCTCGCATTACATTATTTGCCATTTGCCTCTCGTTTTCCTCTCCCCCACTTCACCCTTGCCGTTTTATTCGCCCTCTCTTTCCCAATCTCCACCTCTCTTTCCCGTTTGCCCTTTTCCCTTTGCCTTTCTGTTTGCTTGTGTGTTGGATTGCTTGTTGCCATGGCGCAAGATAATACCAAATTGTGTGATTTCTCGAATACCAATAATAATGATTTCCTTAGTACTCCGATGGCTCCTCTTAATAATGATGAGTCTTGTGAAATCAATACCGCTTTACTCAATCTTGTTATGAAAGATCAATTTGCCGGCCTTCCTAGTGAAGATGCCGCTACACATCTAAACAATTTTGTTGATTTGTGTGATATGCAAAAGAAAAAACATACGGATAACAACATTGTCAAATTGAAGTTATTTCCGTTTTCACTTAGAGATCGTGCTAAAGTTTGGTTTTCATCTTTGCCTAAAAATAGTATTGATTCTTGGAACAAGTGCAAAGATGCTTTTATCTCTAAGTATTTTCCTCCCGCTAAGATTATCACTCTTAGGAACGATATCATGAATTTTAAACAACTTGATCATGAGCATGTTGCCCAATCTTGGGAAAGAATGAAATTAATGCTTCGCAATTGCCCTACTCATGGTTTGAATTTATGGATGATCATACAAATTTTTTATGATGGATTGAATTTTGCTTCTAGAAATCTTTTAGATTCGGCCGCGGGAGGCACCTTTATGGAAATTACGTTAGGGGATTCTACCAAATTGCTTGATAATATTATGGCTAATTATTCTCAATGGCACACCGAAAGATCTTCTAGTAAAAAAGTGCATGCTATAGAAGAAATCAATGTTTTGAGTGAAAAGATGGATGAACTTATGAAGATGTTTGCTCCTAAAAATACTCCTCTTGATCCTAATGATATGCCTTTATCTACGTTGCTTGAAAATAATAATGAATCTATGGATGTGAATTTTGTTGGTAGGAATAGTTTTGGTAACAACGCTTATAGAGGGAATTTTAATCCTAGGCCTTTTCCTAGCAATCCTTCTAACAATTATGGAAATTCCTACAACAACTGAGTTTTCGAGGGTAGAGTATTCAACCCAAATTTATTGATTCGACACAAGGGGAGCCAAAGAATATTCTCAAGTATTTGCAGCTGAGTTGTCAATTCAACCACACCTGGAAACTTAGTATCCGCAGCAAGGTGTTTAGTAGCAAAGTAATATGATAGTGGTGGTAACGGTAACAAAAGTACAGACATCAAAAGTAATGTTTTTGGTATTTTGTAGTGATTCTAATAGTAGCAACGGAAAAGTAAGTAAGCGTAAACCAGTATATGGAAAACTCATAGGCACCGGATTAGCGATGGATAATTATGCCGGATGTGGTTCGTCATGTAACAGTCATAACATAGGGTGACACAGAACTAGCTCCAGTTCATCAATGTAATGTAGGCATGTATTCCGAATATAGTCATACGTGCTTATGGAAAATAACTTGCATGACATCTTTTGTCCTACCCTCCCGTGTCAGCGGGGTCCTAATGGAAACTAAGGGATATTAAGGCCTCCTTTTAATAGAGAACCCGAACAAAGCATTAGCACATAGTGAATACATGAACTCCTCAAACTATGGTCATCACTGGGAGTGGTCCCGATTATTGTCACTTCGGGGTTGCCGGATCATAACACATAGTAGGTGACTATAGACTTGCAAGATAGGATCAAGAACACACATATATTCATGAAAACATAATAGGTTCAGATCTGAAATCATGGCACTCGGGCCCTAGTGACAAGCATTAAGCATAGCAAAGTCATAGCAACATCAATCTCACAACATAGTGGATACTAGGGATCAAACCCTAACAAAACTAACTCGATTACATGATAAATCTCATCCAACCCATCACCGTCCAGCAAGCCTACGATGCAATTACTCACGCACGGCGGTGAGCATCATGAAATTGGTGATGGAGGATGGTTGATGATGACGACGGCGACGAATACCCCTCTCCGGAGCCCCGAACGGACTCCAGATCAGCCCTCCCGAGAGAGATTAGGGCTTGGTGGCGGCTCCGTATCGTAAAATGCGATGAAACTTTCTCCCTGATTTTTTCTCCCCGAAAGCCAATATCTGGAGTTGGAGTTGGCGTCGGAGGACCACCAGGGGGCCCACGAGGTAGGGGGCGCGCCCAGGGGGGAGGGGCGCGCCCCGCACCCTCGTGGACAGGGTGTGGGCCCCCTGGTCTTCATCTTTGATGAGGATTTTTTATTATTTATTCTAAGATATTCCGTGGAGTTTCAGGTCATTCCGAGAACTTTTGTTTTCTGCACATAAAACAACACCATGGCAATTCTGCTGAAAACAACGTCAGTCCGGGTTAGTTCCATTCAAATTATATAAGTTAGAGTCCAAAACAAGGGCAAAAGTGTTTGGAAAAGTAGATACGACGAAGACGTATCAACTCACCCAAGCTTAAACCCTTGCTTGTCCTCAAGCAATTCAGTTGACAAACTGAAAGAGAAAAAGAAAAACTTTTACAAACTCTGTTTGCTCTTGTTGTTGTAAACATGAAAAGCCAGCATTCAAGTTTCAGCAATTATTATGAACTAACCATACTCACAATAACACGTAGGTCTCACAATTACTCATATCAATAGCATAATCAGCTAGCGAGCCATAATAATAAAAGTCGGATGACAACACTTTCTCAAAATAATCATAACATGATATCACAAAATGGTATCTCGCTAGCCCTTTCTGAGACCGCAAAACATAAATGCAGAGCACCTTTAAAGATCAAGGACTGACTAAACATTGTAATTCATGGTAAAAGAGATCCAGTCAAGTCATACCCAATATAAACCAATCATAATGAATGCAAACGATAGTGTGCTCTCTAGCGAGTGCTTTTTAATAAGAAGGGTGATGACTCAACATAAAAGTAAATAGATAGGCCCTTCGCAGAGGGAAGCAGGGATTTGTAGAGGTGCCAGAGCTCGGTTTTGAAAATAGAGATAAATTATATTTTGAGCGGCATACTTTCATTGTCAACATAACAACTAAAAGACGACGATATCTTCCATGCTAAACAGATTATAGGCGGTTCCCAAACAGAATGGTAAAGTTTATACTCCCCCTCCTCCACAAGCATCAATCCATGGCTTGCTCGAAACAACGAGTGCCTCCAACATTCAACGGGTCCCAAGGGGAGTTTTGTTTGCAGTTATTTTGATTTAGTTTGCATAAAGCATGGGACTGGGCATCCCGAATACCAGCCATTTTCTTGTGAATGAGGAGCGGAGTCCACTCCTCTTGAGAATAACCCGCCTAACACGGAAGATAAGGGCAGCTCTAGTTGACATATGAGCTATTCGAGCATGCAAAACATAATGTTTATTTGAAGGTTTAGAGTTTGGCACATACAAATTTACTTGGAACGGCAGGTAAATACCGCATATAGGAAGGTATAGTGGACTCATATGGAATAACTTTGGGGTTTAAGGAGTTTGGATGCATAAGCAGTATTCCCGCTTAGTACATGTGAAGGCTAGCAAAAGACTGGGAAGCGACCAACTAAGAGAGCAACAACAGTCGTAAACATGCATTAAAATTAATTCACACCGAGCACAAGCATGAGTAGGATATAATCCACCATGAACATAAATCTCATGAAGGCTATGTTGATTGGATTCAACTACATGCATGAACATGTGCCAAGTCGAGTCACTCAATGCATTTAAAGGAGGATACCACCCTATCATACCACATCATAATCATCTCAATAGCATGTTGGCACGCAAGGTAAACCATTATAACTCATAGCTAATCAAGCATGGCACACGCAACTATAATCTCTAAATGTCATTGCAAATATGTTTACTTCATAATAGCTGAATCAAGAACGATGAATCATCATATTTACAAAAACAAGAGAGGTCGAGTTCATACCAGCTTTTCTCTTCCCAATAAGTCCATCATATATCATCATTATTGCCTTTCACTTGCACGACCAAACAGTGTGTATAATAATAAGAGTGCACGTGCATTGGACTAAGCTGGAATCTACAAGCATTCAACTCAAGAGAGAAGACAAGTAATATGGGCTCTAAGTTAAATAAACGATCATGCATATAAGAGCCACTAAGCATTTTCAATATGGTCTTCTTGACCCCCAAAGAAAGGAAAAGAAAAATAAAAACTATTTACACGGGAAAGCTCCCAACAAGCAACAGAAGAACGGGAAATATTTTTGGGTTTTCTTTTAAATTCTACTACAAGCATGGAAAGTAGACTAACTAATTTTTTGGTTTTTCTTAAAGTTTATCAAACACACAAGAAGAAAGCAGGAAAAAGAAATTTAAACTAGCATGGATATTACAGTGAAAAAGTATGAGCACCGACATCTAGCAATGAGTGTGTGTGAACATAAATGTAATGTCGGTGGGAAATACGTACTCCCCCAAGCTTAGGCTTTTGGCCTAAGTTGGTCTATTGCCAGGGATGGCCTGGCGGATACCCGTAGGTGAAGCTGGGGTTGTAGTGTGACGCAGCGGCTATCGCCGCCTGAGCTGTAGCATGGAGTCGAGCAGCCTCCACTCCCCTTTCGTACTCATCTGCCTCCTCTTTGGTAATAATATATCTTCCTCTCGCCTGAAAATCAAACAAGGTAGGAGCAGGAAGAGCAACACGGACCACATGTCGTTTGTTAAAGATTAGTCTGTACTAGTAAGGTGGTCCAGTCCTCTCAATGAACTGGTGGGAAAACATAGGATCAAGATCTAAATAAGAAGAGGGTAACTCCATATCATCCTCATGAATGTCTACATCAAGAAAATTAGCTAAGCGGGTTGCATAAATTCCTCCAAAGAAATCTCTGTTATGCCTATTCTGATGCAACCTACGAGCTACAATGGCGCCCATATGATAAGATTGATCTCCTAACACAGCACTTCTGAGAATGCTGAGATCAGGGGCGCACATGTGACATGCTTCATCCTTAGCAGTTATACATCTACCAATGAAGAGAGCAAAATAATGTATAGCAGGAAAGTGAATGCTCCCTATAGTGGCATGCGCTATATCTCTAGATTCCCCCATAGTTATTCTAGCAAGAAAGTCTCTGTATTCGGATTTAGGGGGATCCCTGACATTACCCGAAGATGGAAGTTTGCAAGAAGAAGTAAAGTCCTCTAAGTCCATGGTATAAGATTTATCATAAAGGTCAAACATGACTGAAAGAGAATTTCGCGAAGTTAAAAACTCAAACCTCCTCACACATGAACTTGTGAGGTCACGATACTGTGGGCATTTATCAGCTTCAAAGTCCTCAAGATCGGCATTACGCAAATATGCGTAGAATTCTTCTTTAATTCCCACTTGATTCATAAAATTCTCCGAAGGCCATTCACAGGGCCTCACGAGTGCGTCTCTTGGTGGTTCCTCGTCAGCATCACGTATTGCAAGCTTGGGACCTTGCTTCCTTGAAGGACCACCTTGGAACATCCTCCTAAGCATATTGTTTCCTCTGAAAAATTTCTGAAATTTTTAGTAACTTCAAATAAAAGTGAACCAACTTCAATAAAATTGATAACAACAACTCCCACAAGTGCCTAGGGCCTAAATCAAGCATTGGAACTACTTGGAACCATATAAATTTGACATGCAAGCTCAAGAACATGGTCACCTATGCAGCACAAATTTGCAATGAATAAAGCACTAGAACAAAAACTAATTGGACCAATGGAGGAGTCACATACCAAGGAACAATCTCCCCAAGCAGTTTTGCAAGAGGTGCTTTGAGCAAGGAGATCGAAAATCACAGCAACGGGGGCTGGAACTCGTGCTTGAGTTGGTTTTTCGTGTTTGTGTGAGGCAGAGGAAGAAGATGGGTGCCGGAATAAGTGGAGGAGGGCCACCGTGGGCCCACGAGGCAGGGGGCGGCCCAGGGGGTAGGGCGCGCCCTCCACCCTCGTGGCCAGGTGGCAGCTCCCCCGTGGTAATTTTTGCACAGTAAATTCTCAAATATTCCCGAAAAAATCATATTAAATTGGCATGGCATTCTGAGAACTTTTATTTTCGGGATATTTTTATATTGCACGGATAAGTCAGGAAACAGACAGAAAAATACTATTTTACTTTATTTCTACTAAATAACAGAAAATATAAAGAGGGTATAGAAGGTTGTGCTTCTAGTTTCATCCATCTCGTGATCATCAAAATGAACCCACTAACAAGGTTGATCAAGTCTTGTTAACAAACTCATTCCGAATAATCGCGGAACCGGAGAAATTTCGAATGACACTAAGTTACCTCAACGGGGATATGAAAATCCCCAACAATAAGAATATCATACTTTTTCTTGACAGTAGGGAGAGGAAATTCAAAACCTCCAAATATAATCGATGGAACTTTTCCAATAGAGTTGATACTATAAACTTGAGGTTGTTTCCTCGGAAAATGCACCGTGTGCTCATTGCCATTAACATGAAAAGTGACATTGCCTTTGTTGCAATCAATAACAGCCCCTGCAGTATTAAGGAAAGGTCTTCCAAGAATAATAATAGACATACTATCATCCTCGGGAATATCAAGAATAACAAAGTCCGTTAAAATAGTAACGTTTGCAACCACAACAGGCACATCCTCACAAATACCGACAGGTATAGCAGTTGATTTATCAGCCATTTGCAAAGATATTTCAGTAGGTGTCAACTTATTCAAGTCAAGTCTACGATATAAAGAGAGAGGCATAACACTAACACCGGCTCCAAGATCACATAAAGCAGTTTTAACATAATTTGTTTAATGGAGCATGGTATAGTAGGCACTCCGGGATCTCCAAGTTTCTTTGGTATTCCACCCTTAAAAGTATAATTAGCAAGCATGGTGGAAATTTCAGCTTCAGGTATCTTTCTTTTATTAGTAATAATATCCTTCATATACTTAGCATAAGGATTTGTTTTGAGCACATCAGTTAATCGCATACGCAAAAAGATGGGTCTAATCATTTCAGCAAAGCGCTCAAAATCCTCATCATCCTTTTTCTTGGATGGTTTCAGAGGAAAAGGCATGGGTTTCTGAACCCATGGTTCCCTTTCTTTACCATGTTTCCTAGCAACAAAGTCTCTTTTATCATAACGTTGATTCTTTGATTGTGGGTTATCAAGATCAACAGCAGGTTCAACTTCTACATCATTATCATTACTAGGTTGAGCATCAACATGAACATTATCATTAACATTATCACTAGGTTCATGTTCATCACCTGATTGTGTTTCAGCATCAGACATAGAGATATCATTTGGATTATCAGGTGGTTCAGCAATAGGTTCACTAGAAGTTTGCACAGTCCTATCATTTTTCTTTTTCTTCCTCTTAGAAGAACTAGGCATATCAATATTATTTCTCTGAGAATCTTGCTCGATTCTCTTAGGGTGGCCTTCAGGATACAAAGGTTCCTGAGTCATTCTACCAGTTCTAGTAGCCACTCTAACAGCATAATCATTTTTCTTACTATTCATTTCATCAAGCACTTCTTTCTGAGCTTTAAGTACTTGTTCTACTTGAGTGGTAACCATAGAAGCATGTTTGCTAACAAGTTTAAGTTCACCTCTAATATCAGCCATATAATCACTCAAGCGTTTAATCATAAAGGTATTCTGTTTTAATTGTCTACCAAAATAAGCATTAAAGTCATCTTGCTTAAACATAAAGTCATCAAACTCATCCAAGCACTGACTAGCAATTTTAGTAGGAGGAACTTCAGCTTTATCATATCTATAGAGAGAATTTACCTTTACTACCTGTGTCGGGATATCGGGAGGTTCTTCAGTAAATAAGTACTTGAGATCATATACTTCTTCAACATGCGGTAAATTAAGACCATGTATTTCTTTAATAGGAGGTAAATTCTTAACATCTTCAGCTTTAATACCTTTTTCTTTCATAGATTTCTTTGCCTCTTGCATATCTTCGGGACTGAGAAATAGAACACCTCTCTTCTTCGGAGTTGGTTTAGGAATAGGCTCAGTAATAGGCTCAGGAGCTGGCTCAGGAGTTGGCTCAGGAGTTGGCTCAGGAGGTGCCCAATTATTTTCATTAGCCAACATATTATTCAACAGAATTTTAGCGTCATCAGGTGTTCTTTCCCTGAAAAGAGAACCAGCACAACTATCCAGGTAATCTCTGGAAGCATCAGTTAGTCCATTATAAAAGATATCAAATATTTCAGGTTTCTTAAGAGGATGATCAGGCAAAGCATTAAGTAACTTGAGAAGCCTCCCCCAAGCTTGTGGGAGACTCTCTTCTTCAATTTGCACAAAATTGTATATTTCCCTCAAAGCAGCTTGTTTCTTATGAGCAGGGAAATATTTAGCAAAGAAGTAATAAATCATATCCTGGGGACTTTGCACACAACCAGGATCAAGAGAATTAAACCATTTCTTAGCATCACCCTTTAATGAGAACGGAAATATTTTAAGTAAATAAAGGTGGCGCGATCTCAGATTATTAGTAAACAGGGCAGCTATATCATCTAACTTACGAAGATGTGCCACAACAGTTTCAGATTCATAGCCATAAAAAGGATCAGATTCAACCAAAGTAATTATATCTGGATCGACAGAAATATCATAATAATCATAATCAGGAACACAGATAGGTGAAGTAGCAAAAGCAGGGTCGGGTCTCATCCTACCTCTAAAAGATTCTTTACTCCACTTAATTAGCAACCTCTTACGTTCAAGACTATCCTGGCAAGCAAGAACAGCTTCAAAAGATTCAGCACTAAAAAGATAACCCTCAGGAATAGCAGGCATAGGCTCATCATCACTAACATCATCGTGTTCAGGTTCAATAATTTCTCTTTCTCTAGACCTAGCAATTTGCTCATCAAGAAATTCACCGAGTGGCACAGTAGTATCAAGCATAGAAGTAGTTTCATCATAAGTATCATGCATAGCAGAAGTGGCATCATCAATAACATGCGACATATCAGAATCAATAGCAGTAGTAGGTTTAGGTGTCGCAAACTTACTCATAACAGAAGGAGAATCTAGAGCAAGGCTAGATGGCAATCCCTTACTTCCCCTCGTAGTTGAGGGAAAAATAGTAGTTCGATCATCTTTCAAGTTCTTCATAGTGTCCAGCAGATATAAATCCCAAGTGACTCAAAGAATAGAGCTATGCTCCCCGGCAACAGCGCAAGAAAAAGGTCTTGATAACCCACAAGTATAGGGGATCGCAACAGTTTTTGAGGGTAGAGTATTCAACCCAAATTTATTGATTCAACACAAGGGGAGCCAAAGAATATTCTCAAGTATTAGCAGCTGAGTTGTCAATTCAACCACACCTGGAAACTTAGTATCTGCAGCAAAGTGTTTAGTAGCAAAGTAATATGATAGTGGTGGTAACGGTAACAAAGTAAAGACAGCAAAAGTAATGTTTTTGGTATTTTTGTAGTGATTGTAACAGTAGCAACGGAAAAGTAAATAAGCGTAAACCAGTATATGGAAAACTCGTAGGCACCGGATTAGCGATGGATAATTATGCCGGATGTGGTTCATCATGTAACAGTCATAACATAGGGTGACACAGAACTAGCTCCAGTTCATCAATGTAATGTAGGCATGTATTCCGTATATAGTCATACGTGCTTATGGAAAAGAACTTGCATGACATCTTTTGTCCTACCCTCCCGTGGCAGCGGGGTCCTATTGGAAACTAAGGGATATTAAGGCCTCCTTTTAATAGAGAACCGGAACAAAGCATTAGCACATAGTGAATACATGAACTCCTCAAACTATGGTCATCACCGGGAGTGGTCCCGATTATTGTCACTTCGGGGTTGCCGGATCATAACACATAGTAGGTGACTATAGACTTGCAAGATAGGATCTAGAACACACATATATTCATGAAAACATAATAGGTTCAGATCTGAAATCATGGCACTCGGGCCCTAGTGACAAGCATTAAGCATAGCAAAGTCATAGCAACATCAATCTCAGAACATAATGGATACTAGGGATCAAACCCTAACAAAACTAACTCGATTACATGATAAATCTCATCCAACCCATCACCGTCCAGCAAGCCTACGATGCAATTACTCATGCACGGCAGTGAGCATCATGAAATTGGTGATGGAGGATGGTTAATGATAAGGACGGCGACGAATCCCCCTCTCCGAAGCCCCGAACGGACTCCAGATCAGCCCTCCCGAGAGAGATTAGGGCTTGGCGGCGGCTCCGTATCGTAAAACGCGATGAAACTTTCTCCCTGATTTTTTTCTCCCCGAAAGCCAATATATGGAGTTGGAGTTGGCGTCGGAGGGCCACCAGGGGGCCCACGAGGTAGGGGGCGGGCCCAGGGGGAGGGGCGCGCCCCCCACCCTCGTGGACAGGGTGTGGGCCCCCTGGTCTTCATCTTTGGCGAGGATTATTTGTTATTTATTCTAAGATATTTCGTGGAGTTTCAGGTCATTCCGAGAACTTTTTTTTCTGCACAAAAAACAACACCATGGCAATTCTGCTGAAAACAGTGTCAGTCTGAGTTAGTTCCATTCAAATCATACAAGTTAGAGTCCAAAACAAGGGCAAAAGTGTTTGGAAAAGTAGATACGACGGAGACGTATCATTATTACACATTATATCTCAATACTTATGGCTATTCTCTGGGCAAATGCCGGCAGCTGGAATTCTGGCTGGAAAAGGAGCAAACAATGGAAGCCTATTCTGCACTGCTCCAAAAATCCAGAAACTCCACGAAACCTGTTTTTGGAATAAATAAGAATTATTGAGCAGAAGAAATACATCAGGGGGCCCACACCCTGGCCAGGAGGGTGGGGGCGCGCCTCCTATCTCCTGGGCCCCCTGGTGGCCCCCCGGTGTCCATCTTCTGCTATATGATGGCTTTTACCCTGGAAAAAAATCATGGGCAAGCTTACGGCACGAAACTCTGCCGCCACGAGGCAGAACATTGGCGGAACCAATCTAGAGCTCCGGCAGAGCTGTTCTGCCGAGGACACTTCCCTCCGGGAGGGGGAAATCATCACCATCGTCATCACCAACAATCCTCTTATCGGGAGGTGGTCAATCTCCATCAACATCTTCACCAGCACCATCTCCTCTCCAAACCCTAGTTCATCTCTTGTATCCAATCTTGTATCAAAACCACAAATTGGTACCTGGCTCTGCCGGGGACACTTCCCTCCGGGAGGGGGAAATCATCACCATCGTCATCACCAACAATCCTCTCATCGGGAGGTGGTCAATCTCCATCAACATCTTCACCAGCACCATCTCCTCTCCAAACCCTAGTTCATCTCTTGTATCCAATCTTGTATCAAAACCACAAATTGGTACCTGTGGGTTGCTAGTAGTGTTGTTTACTCCTTGTAGTTGATGCTAATTGGTTTACATGGTGGAAGATCAGATGTTCAGATCCTTAATGCATATTATTACTCCTCTGATTATGAATATGAATATTCTTTGTGAGTAGTTACGTTTGTTCCTGAAGACATGGGTGAAGTCTTGCTATTAGTAGTCATGTGAATTTGGTATTCGTTCGATATTTTGATGAGATGTATGTTGTCTTTTCCTCTAGTAGTGTTATGTGAACGTCGACTACATGACACTTCTCCATTATTTGGGCCTAGAGGAAGGCATTGGATAGTAATAAATAGATGATGGGTTGCTAGAGTGACAGAAGCTTAAACCCTAGTTTATGCGTTGCTTCGTTAGGGGCTGATTTGGATCCATATGTTTAATGTTGTGGTTTGGTTTACCTTAATACTTCTTTTGTAGTTGCGGATGCTTGCAATAGGGGTTAATCATAAGTGGGATGCTTTTCCAAGTAAGGGCAGTACCCAAGCACCGGTCCACCCACATATCAAATTATCAAAGTACCGAATGCGAATCATATGAGCGTGATGAAAACTAGCTTGACGATAATTCCCATGTGTCCTCGGGAGCTCGTTTCTCATTATAAGAAATTGTCCAGGCTTATCCTTTGCTACATAAAGGATTGGGCCACCTTGCTTCACTTTATTTACTTTATTTACTTGTTACTCGTTACAATTTATCTTATCACAAAACTATCTGTTACCTATAATTTCAGTGCTTGCAGAGAAAACCTTACTGAAAACCGCTTATCATTTCCTTCTGCTCTTCATTGGGTTCGACACTCTTACTTATCAAAAGGACTATGATAGATCCCCTACACTTGTGGGTCATCAAGACTCTTTTCTGGCGCCGTTGCCGGGGAGTGAAGCGCTTTTGGTTAGTGGAACTTGGTAAGGAAACATTTATATAGTGTGCTGAAATTTTCTGTTACTTGTCACTATGGAAACTAATCCTTTGAGGGGCTTGTTCGGGGTATCTTCATCCCGACCAGAAGAGCAAAGAGTTGCTCCTCAACCTACTGAACTTTTGGAAAATATTTACTTTGAGATACCTACGGGTATGATATAGAAACTGCTAGCTAATCCATTTGCAGGAGATGGAACATTGCATCCCGATTTACACCTTATCTTTGAGGATTATTTAAGCTTGCAGGTATTCCCGATGATGTTGTCAAAAGGAAGGTCTTCCCTTTATCTTTGAAGGGGATGCACTGACATGGTATAAGCTATGTGATGATACGAGATCCTGGAATTATAAACGGTTGAAGTTGGAATTTCACCAGAAGTTCTATGCTATGCATCTTGTTCATCATGATCTTAATTACATATATAATTTCTAGCCTCGCGAAGGAGAAAGCATCGCTCAAGCTTGGGGGAGGCTTAAGTCAATGTTATATTCATGCCCCAATCATGAGCTCTCCCGACAAATGATTATTCAAAATTTTTATGTTCGTCTTTCTCTCAATGATCACAAGCTGCTCGATACTTCCTGTGCTGGTTCTTATATGCTAAAGACTATTGATTTCAAATGGGACTTATTGGAAAGAATTAAACGCAACTCTGATGATTGGGGTTCCGACGATGGTAAGGAGTCAGGTATGACATCTAAGTTTGATTGTGTTAAATCTTTTATGGATACCGATGCTTTTTGTGGATTTAGCACTAAGTATGGACTTGACTATGAGATAGTAGCTTCTTTTTGTGAATCTTTTGCTACTCATGTTGATCTCCCTAAGGAGAAATGGTTTAAATATAATCCTCCCGTTGAAGTGAAAGTAGTTGCACCTATTACATTTGAAGAAAAGACTGCCTCCTATAGTGATCCTATTGTTCCTACTACTTATGTTGAGAAACCACCTTTTCCTGTTAGGATAAAGGATCATGTTAAAACTTCGACTGTTGTTCGTAAGAGTAATACTAGGACTTATACACCTCCTGAGCAAATCAAAGTTGAACCTAATATTGCTATGGTTAAAGATCTCTTGGATGATGATTTAGCTGGGCATGTTATTTATTTCTATGGTGAGACTGCTAATATTGCTAGACCAGATACTAAGATACATAGACCTGTCGTAGGCATGCCTGTTATTTCTGTTAAAATAGGAGATCATTGTTATCATGGCTTATGTGATATGGGTGCTAGTGCTAGTGCAATACCTTATGACTTATATAAATAAATTATGCATGACATTGCACCCGTTGAATTAGAAGACATTGATGTTACTATTAAGCTTGCTAATAGGGATACCATTAAACCAATTGGGATAGTTAGAGATGTTGAAGTCTTGTATGGGAAGGTTAAATATCCTGCTGATTTTCTTGTTCTTGGTTTCCCACAAGATGATTCTTGTCCCATTATTTTTGGTAGACCCTTCTTGAATACAGCTAGTGCTAGGATTGATTGTGAAAAGGATACTGTTACAATTGGCTTAGAGGTATGTCTCATGAGTTTAATTTTGCTAAGTTTCGTAGACAACCCCGTGATATAGAATCACCTAGTAAGGATGAGATTATTGGTCTTGCTTCCATTGCTGTACCTCCTACTGATCTGTTAGAACAATATTTGCTAGACCACGAAAATGATATGTTTATGAAGGAAAGACGGGAAATAGATGAAGTGTTCCTTAAACAAGAACCTATGATGAAACATAACCTTCCCGTTGAAATTCTTGGGGATCCCCCTCCACCCAAGGGTGATCCTGTGTTTGAACTCGAACCATTACCTGATAATCTTAAGTATGCTTATCTTGATGAAAAGAAAATATATCCTGTTATTATTAGGCTAACCTTTCAGAGAAAGAAGAAGAAAGATTATTGAAAACTCTGAAGAAGCACCGAGCAGCTATTGGATATACTCTGGATGATCTTAAGGGCATTAGTCCCACGTTATGCCAACACAAAATTACAGTGGAGAAAGATGCCAAACCAATTAGAGATCCTCAACGAGGACTGAATCCCAAGATGAAAGAAGTGGTAGAAAGGAGATACTAAGGCTCCTTGAGGCAGGTATAATTTATCCCGTTGCTGATAGTGAATGGGTAAGCCCTGTCCATTGTGTACCTAAAAAGGGAGGTATTACCATTGTTCCTAATGATAAAGATGAATTGATCCTGCAAAGAATTATTACAGGTTATAGGATGGTAATTGATTTCCGTAAATTAAATAAAGCTACTAAGAAAGATCATTACCCTTTACCTTTTGTTGATCAAATGCTAGAAAGACTATCCAAACACACACATTTCTGCTTTCTAGATGGTTATTCTGGCTTCTCTCAAATACCTGTTTTAGCGGGGGATCAATCAAAAACTACTTTTACTTGCCCTTTCGGTACTTTTTCTTATAGACGTATGCCTTTTGGTTTATGTAATGCACCTGCTACCTTTCAAAGATGCATGATGGCTATATTCTCTGATTTTTGTGAAAAGATTTGTGAGGTATTCATGGACGACTTCTCCGTTTATGGATCCTCTTTTGATGATTGTTTGAGCAACCTTGATCGAGTTTTGCAGAGATGCGAAGACACTAGTCTCGTCTTGAATTGGGAAAAGTGTCACTTTATAGTTAATGAAGGCATTGTCTTGGGGCATAAGAATTCCTAGAGAGGTATTGAAGTTGACAAAGCCAAAGTTGATGCTATTGAAAAGATGCCATGTCCCAAGGACATAAAAGGTATAAGAAATTTCCTTGGTCATGCCGGTTTCTATAGGAGGTTCATTAAGGACTTTCCTAAAATCTCTAGGCCTCTGACTAATTTATTGCAAAAAGATATTCCTTTTGTCTTTGATGATGATTGTATAGAAGCATTTCAAATACTTAAGAAAGCTTTGATCACTGCACCTATGTTCAGCCACCTGATTGAAATTTACCTTTTGAAATTATGTGTGATGCTAGTGATTATGCTGTAGGTGCTATCCTAGGGCAAAGAGTTGATAAGAAATTGAATGTTATCTAGTATGCTAGTAAGACTCTTGATACTGCCCAGAGAAATTATGCTACTACTGAAAAAGAATTCTTAGCAGTTGTGTTTGCATGTGATAAGTTTAGACCTCATATTGTTGATTCCAAAGTTACTATTCACACTGATCATGCTGCTATTAAATATCTTATGGAAAAGAAAGATGCTAAGCCTAGGCTCATTAGATGGGTTCTCCTGCTCCAAGAATTTGATTTGCATATTATTGATAGAAAGGGAGCTGAGAACCCCGTTGCAGACAACTTGTCTAGGTTAGAGAATGTTCTTGATGACCCACTGCCTATTGATGATAGCTTTCCTGATGAACAATTAGCGGTCGTTAATGCTTCTCGTACTGCTCCTTGGTATGCTGATTATGCTAATTACATTGTTGCTAAGTTTATACCTCCTAGTTTCACATACTAGCAAAAGAAAAAGTTCTTTTATGATTTAAGACATTAGTTTTGGGATGACCCACACCTTTATAAAGAAGGAGTAGATGGTGTTATTAGACGTTGTGTGCCTGAGCATGAACAGGAACAGATCCTACGCAAGTGTCTCTCTGAATCTTATGGAGGACACCACGCTGGAGATAGAACTGCACACAAGGTACTACAATCTGGTTTTTATTCGCCTACTCTCTTCAAAGATGCTCGTAAGTTTGTCTTATCTTGTGACGAATGTCAAAGAATTGGTAATATTAGTAGACGTCAAGAAATGCCTATGAATTACTCTCTTGTTATTGAACCGTTTGATGTTTGGGGCTTTGATTATATGGGACCTTTTCCTGCCTCTAATGGTTATACACATATTTTAGTTGCTGTTGATTACGTTACTAAGTGGGTAGAAGCTATTCCAACTAGTAGTGCTGATCATAACACTTCTATTAAAATGCTTAAAGAAGTTATTTTTCCGAGGTTTGGAGTCCCTAGATATCTTATGACTAATGGTGGTTCACATTTTATTCATGGTGCTTTCCGTAAGATGCTTGCTAAGTATGATGTTAATCATAGAATTGCATCTCCTTATCATCCGCAGTCTAGTGGTCAAGTAGAGTTGAGCAATAGAGCGCTCAAATTAATTTTGCAAAAGACTGCCAATAGATCTAGAAAGAATTGGTCCAAAAAACTTGATGATGCATTATGGGCCTATAGAACTGCATACAAAACTCCTATGGGTATGTCTCCATATAAGATGGTTTATGGAAAAGCGTGTCATTTACCTCTTGAACTTGAACATAAAGCATATTGGGCTATTAAAGAGCTCAACTATGACTTCAAACTTGCCGGCGAGAAGAGGTTGTTTAACATTATCTCACTCGATGAATGGAGAACTCAAGCATATGAGAATGCCAAGTTATTTAAAGAAAAAGTCAAACGCTGGCATGATAAAAGGATACAAAAGCGTGAGTTTAACGTAGGTGATTATGTGTTATTATTCAACTCTCAGTTAAGATTTTTTGCAGGAAAACTTCTCTCTAAATGGGAAGGTCCCTACGTTATCGAGGAGGTCTATCGTTCTGGTGCCATAAAAATCAACAACTTCGAAGGCACAAGTCCGAGGGTGGTGAACGGTCAAAGAATTAAACATTATATTTCAGGTAATCCTATCAATGTTGAAACTAATATTATTGAAACCGTAACCCCGGAGGAATACATAAGGGACACTTTCGAGAACGTTCCAGACTCCGAAAAGGAATAGGTATGTGGTACGGTAAGTAAACCGACTCCAAAACAATTCTAATGGCAATTTTTATCAGTTTTGGAATATTTAAGAATTTTCGGAAGAAAGAAGTAGTCCGAGGGGGACACGAGGCCCCCACGAGAGTGGAGGGCGCACCCACCCTCACTAGGCGCGCCCCCCTATCTCGTGGGCACCTCGTGTGCCTCCTGAACTCCGTTTTCTTGCACGCTACATATTTTGGTCGGTAAAAATTTATTATATATGCTCCTGAAGGTTTTGACCACCGTATCACGCAAATATCCTCTATTTTCGTTTCGAGCTGTTTTCGTTGCAGATCTAGAGCACTATGACGTCACCCTCCTCCAACAACAAAGACAAGGATGCTTGGCTATTGAAGATAGAGCCGAAAACAGAAGAACCTGAGGAGATCAACAAGGATGAAGGGATCGAGAAGGCCATGGAGGTCCAAGCTCCGGCGGTGAAATAAGAAGACATCCCTCAACCTTTACCTAACCTCTTTACTCCAACAGAGATTGAAGCTTTCAAGATGATTGAGTTAGCTCGCATACAGAACAAGTATCTCACGCAGGAGAATATTTTGTTGAAGGATCATATCGCCGGACTCAAGGGCATTATCCGCAAGTTGGAGGAGCTTTTACGCTCGATGTGCGATTATCCACCATCATCATCACCACCTCCATCACCTCCGAGGACATAATCACATTGGTATGGGCAATCCCCTTGGCAACTGCCAAGCTTGGGGGAGGTGCCCCGATATCATATCACCATCACACTCCTATCTTTACCGTTTTATTTAGTTTGATCCTTTTAGTAGTATCTTGATCTAGTAGATTGAAGTTTTGATATCAAGTAGTTTCGAGTTTTGCTTTAGGGATCTCTTTTTGTAATCGAGTCCGTGAGCTATCTATAATAAAGATAAGTGTTGAGTCAAGGGCTTTGCTATGTTGCTATGATCTTGAGAAAGTAGAAAGAATAAAAGAGTTCATATTGATCTTATGGTTAGTGATGACTTCACACATAGAAAGTATGAGGCATAAAAGTTGTTGAGAGTTGATAAACGTAGTTTTGGTCATCGTTGCAATTAATAGGAAGTGATAATAAAAGAGAGGTTCACATACAAATATATTATCTTGGACATCTTTTATAGTTGGGAGCACTCATTATGTATGACATGCTAAAAGAGTTGACGTTGGACAAGGAAGACAACGTAATGGTTTATGTTTTCGCACATCTCAGTTAAATTATATTGTCATTGACCTTCCAAATATGTTGACCTTGCCTTTCCCCCTCAGGCTAGCCAAATTCCTTGCACCAAGTAGAGATACTACTTGTGCTTCCAAATATCCTTAAACCTAGTTTTGCCATAAGAGTCCACCATACCTACCTATGGATTGAGTAAGATCCTTCAAGTAAGTTGTCATGTTGCAGGCAATAAAAATTGCTATCTAAATATGTATGACATATTATTGCAGAGAAAATAAGCTTTATACGATCTTGTTGTGGAAGTAATAAAAGCGACGGACTCCATAATAAAGGTCCACATACAAGGGGCAATATAAAGTGACGTTCTTTTGCATTAAGATTTTGTGCATCCAACCCTATACACACATGACAACCTCTTCTTCCCTCTACGAAGGGTCTATCTTTTACTTTATGTTTTACTTTACGCTTGAGTCAAGGTGATCCTCACCTTTCCCTTTTTCATTTTATCCTTTGGCAAGCTCTTCGTGTTTGAAAGATCATGATATATATATATATATATATATATATTATAATATATCCAATTGGATGTAAGTTAGCATGGGCTATTATTGTTGACATCACCTAAAGGTGAATACGTTGGGAGGCAACACAATAAGCCCCTATCTTTCTCAGTGTCCGGCTGAAACTCCATAACCACAAGTATTGCGTGAGTGTTAGCAATTGTAGAAGACTACATGATAGTTGAGTATGTGGACTTGCTGAAAAGCTCTATTGTTGACTCTTTCTGATGTTATGATAAATTGCAATTGCTTCAGTGACTGAGATTATAGTTTGTTAGTTCTCAATGAAGTTTCTGAACCATACTTGACATTGTGAATTGATTGTTACTTGAGCATAAGAAATCATATGATAAAATCTATATATGTTGACTGTTATAAGAATGATCATGATGCCCTCATGTCGTATTTTATTTTATCGACACCTCTATCTCTAAACATGTGGACATATTTTTCGATATCGGCTTCCGCTTGAGGACAAGCGAGGTCTCAGCTTGGGGGAGTTGATACGTCCATTTTGCATCATGCTTTTATATCAATATTTATTGCATTATGTGTTGTTATTACACATTATATCTCAATACTTATGGCTATTCTCTCATATTTTACAAGGTTTACCATGAAGAGGGGGAACGCCGGCAGCTGGAATTCTAGCTGGAAAAGGAGAAAACAATGGAAAGCTATTCTCTACTGCTCCAAAAATCCTGAAACTCCATGAAACATGTTTTTGGAATAAATAAGAATTATTGAGCGGAAGAAATACATCAGGGGGCCCACACCCTGGCAAGGAGGGTGGGGGCCGCGCCCACCCCTACTGGGCGCGCCCCCTATCTCCTGGGCCCCCTGGTGGCCCCCCGGTGTCCATCTTCTGCTATATGAGGGCTTTTACCCTGGAAAAAATCGTGGGCAAGCTTACGGGATGAAACTCCGCCGCCACTAGGCGGAACTTTGGCGGAACCAATCTAGAGCTCCGGCAGAGCTGTTCTGCCGGGGACACTTCCCTCCGGGAGGGGGAAATCATCACCATCGTCATCACCAATGATCCTCTCAGGGAGGCGGTCAATCTCCATCAACATCTTCACCAGCACCATCTCCTCTCCAAACCCTAGTTCATCTCTTGTATCCAATCTTGTATCAAAACCACAAATTGGTACCTGTGGGTTGCTAGTAGTGTTGATTACTCCTTGTAGTTGATGCTAATTTGTTTACTTGGTGGAAGATCATATGTTCAGATCCTTAATGCATACTATTACTCCTCTAATTATGAATATGAATATGCTTTGTGAGTAGTTATGTTTGTTCCTGAGGACATGGGTGAAGTGTTGCTACTAGTAGTCATGTGAATTTGGTATTCGTTCGATATTCTGATGAGATGTATGTTGTCTTTTCCTCTAGTGGTGTTATGTGAACGTCGACTACATGACACTTCACCATTATTTGGGCCTAGAGGAAGGCACTGGGAAATAATAAGTAAGGCCCCAAGTTTAAGACCAGAGCCTACCTTTATTGCACGTGCCATGGAGTTTATGAATCAACGGTGTCTGAAGCAAATAGACAGCATAACAAGATGACAACCAGAACTAACTGCGGGGCTAAAATGAGGCTGAAGAAGGAAAAGGATGGAACATTTGTCGTAAAAGAGATAGTCTGGGAACACAACCACAGGCTACAGCTCACCGCAGAAATGCTTGTATTCTTGCACTCCCACAAAAACTTTGACAAAACAATCTTGGAGTACGTCAAGTAACTGCAGTTCAAAGGCGTTGAACACGCGCAAATCAGGAGCATACTGGGCGGTGATGACCCTGGTAGCTACTTCCTCGAAATGAATGCCAAAGACCTGATTAACTTGTAAGTACAAACTTGTTCTCCTCCCATAAACCGCCTCTGTCTTTTTTCCTCTGTCAGTACAAACATATCACGCAACGCATGACCTGACGCTAGTTCAACATGCATTTTTCAACGAACTTTTAATATGCAGGAAAGCAAAGAATTCAAGGATTGATGATGTGGACGATGTCCTAAAGACTGTCAACTTCTTTAGGGAGATGAAAGCTATAAACAGGGAATTCTTCTGTGACATGCAACTCGATGAGTCCGACAGAGTCAAGAACATATTCTGGGCGAACGCAAGCTGCCGAGGGGCGTATCAGGACTTCGGGGACTGCGTAATGTTTGACACAACATATAAGACCAACAAGTACCATATGCCACTTGGGGTGTTTGTCGGAACTAACAACCACTTACATACTACATTCTTTGGTTTTGCCCTGATAAGAGATGAGGATGCAGATTCATTCAAGTGGTTGTTCAAGACATTTTTAAGGTGCATGAGAAGGAAGGCTCCTACATGCATCCTCACAGGTACAACCGCTAAAACCACCCCCAACCACCACCCCCCTTCCAAAAAAGAAAAGGAAAGTAACACAATAAAAATGTTGTGTCAGTTCTATTGGTATATATGCACAACCATCTGCTGACCACTCCGAGTCTATTTTCTCATTACCAGACCAGTGCCCGGCAATGGCTTTGGCGATCGCATATGTTTTCAAGAACACAGTACATAAGCTATGCCGCTGGCACATTATGAAGAAGTACAGGGAACACCTCACGTACCTGTATTTCCTACACGATGACTTTAATGATGAATTCACATCAATTCTCAACTGGCCCCTCATGCCAACTGAGTTTGAGGATGCCTGGAAAAGACTCATGGATAAGTACAACCTCCACGATGATGCCACAATGGTGGGCATGTGGAACGAGCGTGAGAAATGGATATCAGCCTACTTCAAAGAAATTTTCTGCGCCAAAATGACATCCACACAGCAAAGTGAGAAGCATGAACTATGTGCTCAAGAAGAACTACGTAAATGAGAGACATAACCTACACCGGTTTGTCAGCCAGGTAAACTCCTGCGTCAAAACCAGGAGGCAGACAGAGAACCAGGAGACAATGGGTAACCGGGTATAGCTCTATCACTTGTCGTAAGACAAAAAATTACATGCTTACTAAAGTAAAAACTTTATTAGAAGTTTTTCCTGCAAGAAAACTAACAATTTGGTCATCATTCTTGCATCTGCAGAAGGAACAAAACACGCTGACCTTCTATGGGTTTGACACCCAGATGGCAAAGCTGTACACACGAGCTGTGTACAGCGAGATCAGAGATAGGCTAAAACTGAGCACACTCTTCACGGCGACAGAGATGGAAGAGCCCACAAAGTACCTAGTGCTCTACAACCACCCGCAAAAACTGTCTGTGTGGGCTCAGCACGCGTTCCAGGTGGTTGCAGACCCCGTGGGAGAAACATATGAGTGCGAGTGCAGGCTATGGGACCACACAGGCGAGGACTACAAAAAAGATGTTACATACTGTACTACTTTTTTGCAAAGTTTTTGTTCGAATGAAATGACAAAAAACATGCACATCTTCCAAAAAAATACAGGTCTTTTCTGCGTGCATGTCCTGTGCATGATGCAGACAATTAAGACTGCCAGCATTCCAGAGAAATACATACTCAGGAGATACACCAAACGCCCGAACATCCAACCAACATTTGACAAAAATGACTTGAGGACAGTAGCATCAAACAAGGCATCCCAATACTGCATTGAAAGCTCACTGCTGACGCTGAACATGAGGGTGCACAGAAAAAGCTTGAGAAGCCAAGAGCAAATGGCAAGGTCGCGGGTCGTCATGGACAAACTTGAACAAGAACTCGACGCCATGCATTCTACTGAAAATGGAGGTGTCGCGGACAATGAAGCCATTGAGCAGGATATTGCTACAATGTTATCTGAGATGAACCATCTGGGAGCTATTGACCCGTTTGAGAATGAGGAAGAGGAGCAGCAGCAACCAGAGCTTGCCCATGTGCACACTCAAGAGCACCGACAAACTCACATGCGAGATCATGAGCTTGATGGTGTTGTAGGCGAACGACATGACAATAGCACATCCTACCAGCAGCAGCAGGAAAGGGTGATTAAACCCCCAATATTCTCAAACACAAAGGGGAGGAAGAGCAAGACGCAAGCAGCAGCCAAAAAGCTACCACGCCCCATCAAGCGCGTGGAATTTGGCCCGAACGGCAAACCCCTCGGGATAAGGGCATTCGGATTCTGCAACATCGTGAGCAACCATAACTATCGCACATGCCCACTCCGCACAGATTCCACTATCAACAAGAACAAGCAGATTGGAGCCACCCAGCTTTCTACCAATGGAGACAACACATGTAACAACTACACTTGCCGCAAGTGTGGCGGAACTGGCGGACATAATGCCCGCACGTGCAAAGTGGGCAAGGAGGTCAGTGGAGCTGAACATAAACAGGGCAAGGTACAGAGTTCCAAGCAATCAAATGAAGATGATGAAGAAGAAGAGTTTGATGAGAATGACGGACAATCAGACGAAGATAATGAAGATGACAGTGTTGGGGGCGAGGAAACTGAAACTGACGATGAAGCTGCCAAGACTCAACTGAAGATAATGAAGATGACAGTGTTGGGGGCTCGCCGGAGAGGTACCCTACTATCTATCTTAGGGTTCGGGGTGGGGGTGGTGGTCACCGACGATGGTGGGGCAGTGGCATGGGGATCACCGGGGAAAAAGCTCGGCACAGGGAGGCCTAGAGGGATGGCTGGGGCGGCGGCGGACCGGCGGTGGGGAGTGGTTTCGGGGCGGGAGGGGTGGTGCACCACCGGCCGCGGGCGGCGGGGGTTGGTTGTTTGGCCGGTGGTGGCTGGCAGCTCAGGGGGTGGAGGTTCAAGATGAACTGTAGGCCCATGATTTCGTATCCAACGGCTGGAAAATGGACTGGCCAGAGATGAAAAAGTCAGTCGACTGACGTGTAGCCTGAGCTGATGCTGCTACATGACCAGCTTCCCGGCTCTCGCACGCGCTGCTGCTGCTACTGCTTTTCTGCTACTAGTGCATTCAGTTTCGACAGTACAATTCAGTTTCGACAACAAAATTCAGTTTCGACAGTTAAGTTCAGTTTCGATAGTTAAATTCAGTTTCGACAGTTAAGTTCAGAGATGAGCGGCTGATGTATTTTACATCTAGCACTTGGTGGTTATGTATTTTACGTCATCAATTGGAGATGCTATTAGAATTCCACTCAGGTTAACATTGTCTCTCTTGTCTTGCTTCAGCCTCGGCGTCGTACAACTCACCGGAGCTGCTCCAACGATGAAACCCTCCATCACAGCGGAGCAGTACCCCGGGCTCCATCTCCAGACACCTACGATCTTCTTTCCCTCCTCCGACAGCCAAGTCAGTCGGAGCATCCTCACCGACCAACCCAATCATGCTGAGATCGACATGGCTTCGCTAAAGAGGCCGTACACTTGTTGCATCTCTTTTTTACTCTATATATTATATATATTGTCGAATGAGCACACGTTGTAACGTGAAATAAGATTATTTTATTCTACTATATGACAACCAATGAGATACTAGGCAACTTAGCTATCCGTGATGGACTCTCTTGAATGCCATCATTATTTATCTCTACGCGTTTGAGCTGTGCATTTGTCGATGGGCCTGGGAGTTGAGCTAGTAGGGTAGTGGCCTGGGTCCAAAGTAATGGAAGTAGCACAAAAACATTTTTTAGTGTAGGCTTTTCCTTGCTCAAGCCTGCCTACTAGAATCGCCAGTGCTTGAAAGGAGAAGTGAAGGAAAAACATAGGAATTGGAAAGTTTCCTATGGTACTACTATTCATGAATTTGGTTCAAAGGAATAGAGCAAAGGAAAACTGTAGGATTTGTTCCTTTAGTGTCTCCTTGAAAGAAAAACCATATGAATTTTAATTTCCACTTGTCCTCCTTTTCAAATTCCTATTCATGAAGCACAAGACTAAGAGATAGTAGCATAATAGCATTATAACCGTACATTTTCTTGTGGTTTGACTTAATCTCACCATGCTTCTTTGCATCCTGTGATCTTCCAATTCTTGTGAATCAAACACCCAGATTGGCAGAAATCCTATGTTTTTAAATTCTCTGTTTTCCACGTGCATTCCTATCCTATTCATGTCTATTTCCTATCCCTGCATTGTTAGAATCCTCAAATTCAAACAAGCCCTTACACAATTACTTATGTTACAGATATGTGTCAAAGAAAACCTTGTGTGGTTTGTCTTACTCCTGCCGCGCTGTGTTCCACCCCAGCTCAGCTACTCCAATGACCGGAGGGTTCACCACAGCAAGGATCCACTCTCCAAACTATCTTTCGCCGCCTCAGATCTTCTTCCTCGCTGCCGGCAGCCACAATGAAAGTGCAACTATCCCTGGGTGGTTTTGGTAATGATTAACAACATATAGCTCATTGAACTGATACTATTTCAAAATGAATATTTCAAGGAAGTTCAATGATTGGCATGGCATGGATTAGGAATGTGGACCCCTCAAAATGCTAAGGACAAAGGATTGGCTCAAGCTCTAAAAGCTCAAGACTCTACATTTTACTTTTAGTGATCAAAAATCACATTGAGTCCATAGGAAAAGCCAATACTATTAAAAGGGGATGAGGTGTTGCTTAATGGCTTGCTTGCTCAAAATGCTTACTGATATGCTCCAAAAAACCCCAACCACTTTCTCATATCCACATATGTCCCAAACCAAAAGTCAAACTCGGCCCTACCGATTTGATCCATCTGGCGCCATCGAGTTCATTTGACATAGCCACTGCTAGAAACCCTAGACACTTCAGTCTCACCGATAGGGATCTAGGTATCACCGAGATGGGATTGCAAACTCTCTGTTTCCCTTCGTAACATTTTGGTCTAACCGAGATGAACGATCGGTCCCACCGACTTCGCAATGCAAACTCCCTGTTTCCCTTTCGTAACGTTTTGGTCCCACCGAGATGAGCGAATCAGTCCCACTGAGTTTGCCTGGCCAACTCTCTGGTTAGCTTATTACCAAAGTCGGTCCCACCAAGTTTGTGTAATCGGTCTCACCGAGATTACGTTATGCCCTAACCCTAATGAAATCGGTCCCACCAAGTTGACATGTCGGTCCCATTGAAATGCCTAACGGTCACATTATGAACTAAATCGGTCCGACCGAGTTTTCTGATTCGGTCAACCGAGTTTGGTAAATTGTGTGTAACGGTTAGATTTTGTGTGCGGGCTATATATACCCCTCCACCCTTTCTTCACTCGTGAGGAAAGCTATCAGAACAAGCCTTCACTTCCATCATTCATTTTCTAAGAGAGAACCACCTACTCATGTGTTGAGGCCAAGATATTCCAATCCTACCATATGAATCTTGATCTCTAGCCTTCCCCAAGTTGCTTTCCACTCAAATCATCTTTCCATAAAATCCAATCCTATGAGAGAGAGAGTTGAGTGTTGGGGAGACTATCATTTGAAGCACAAGAGCAAGGAGTTCATCATCAACACACCATCTATTACCTTTTGGAGAGTGGTGTCTCCTAGATTGGTTAGGTGTCACTTGGGAGCCTTCGTCAAGATTGTGGAGTTGAACCAAGGAGTTTGTACGGACAAGGAGATCGCCTACTTCGTGAAGATCTACCCTAGTGAGGCAAGTCCTTCATGGGCGATGGCCATGGTGGGATAGACAAGGTTGCTTCTTCGTGGACCCTTCGTGGGTGGAGCCCTCCGTGGACTCGCGCAGCCGTTACCCTTAGTGGGTTGAAGTCTCCATCAACATGGATGTACGATGGCACCACCTATCAGCAGCACGCCAAAAATCTCCGCGTCAACATTGCGTTTGCTCCCTCCAAACTCCTCCCTTTACCTTCATGTGCAATGTTTTACATTCCGCTGCTATACTCTTAGAATTGCATGTTAGGTTGATTGCTTGACTTGTGCTAAGTTGCTAAAATCTGCCTTAAAATTGGGAAAAGGCAAGATTTTTATTTGGTCAAGTAGTCTAATCACCCCCCCTTCTAGACATACTTTCAATCCTAAAAGTGGTATCAGAGCTACGGTCTCCATTTGCCTTGATTTCCATAGCTTTTGGTGATCATAGCCTTGGTTTCACAACCTAGGAGAGTATGGCGTCTAGCGAGGGAAATTACTACCGTAGAGGTCCTGACTTTGATGATACTAATTTTGCTAGTTGGAAGCATAAGATGAAAATGCATATTCTTGGACATAACCCCGCCGTTTGGGCTATTGTGTGTATTGGCTTGTTAGGTGAATTCTTCGATGGGAGAGAACCGAACCATGAAGCTACCGCGGATGAGTTGAAGATGCTGCAATACAACGCTCAAGCTTGTGATATTCTCTTCAACGGACTATGCCCCGAAGAATTCAACAAAATCAGTCGTCTTGAGAATACAAAGGAAATTTAGGATATTTTGAGTGATATGCACGAAGGTTCTGACTCCATCAAGGAATACAAATTGGATGTGCTTCAAAGTCAACTTGACAAGTTCAAAATGAAGGATGGTGAAGGTGGCGCTGAAATGTACTCTAGGCTTGCTCTCATCACAAATGATATTGCCGGCTTAGGAAGTGAAGAGATGACCGATAGATTCATCATCAAGAAGATCCTAAGAGCTTTGGATGGAAAATATGATACCATGTGCATATTGACCCAAATGATGCCCAATTACAAAGATCTCAAGCCAACAGAAGTCATTGGAAGAATTGTTGCTCATGAGATGTCACTCAAGGATAAAGAAGAGCTTCACAACAAGTCAAGTGGTGCTTACAAAGCCTCATGTGGTGCTCCTACATCATCAAGTGAGAAACAAACCTTCAATGAAGAATTGATCCTAATGGTGAAGAACTTCAAGAAGTTCTACAAGAGTAGAAGCAAGGAAAGAAGTTCCAAGTCAAGGTCCTACAATGACAAAAGATCTTTGAGTCATGAACGTAATTGCTACAATTGTGGAAGACCCGGACACTACTCCAATGAGTGTACGGCTCCCTACAAAAGGAGAGAAGATTCACCTAAAAGAAGAAGTAGAAGAGAAGAATCACCGCCAAGAGAGAGAAGGAGTAGAGATGATCGTTATGAACGAAGAACCTCCCGGAGAAGCAAGGATTCGGAAAGGAAGAACAAATCATCAAAGATCTACACAAAGCAAAGACATCAAGCTCACGTTGGTGAATGGGTATCTCGCTCCGACTCCGATCATCACTCTGAAAGAAGTTATCACTCCGACTCCGAATATACTCAAGATGAAGGTGTTGCCGGTCTAGCACTTGTGTCAACAAACTCCTATGACATATTTGACTCACCAAATGAAGGAATTGGAAGATGCTTCATGGCTAAAGGCCCAAAGGTAACACACCCGAGTATGTTGATTTCAATAGTGGTGAAGATGACTTGCTAGGTGCTGATGATTTACTTGTTGACAACTCTAGTGATGAATACTATGATGAAACATAAATTAATCATGCTAATCAAGATAAAACGAATGACAATGATAAGGAGAAGATTGAGCGTCTAACTAAAGAGCTAAATACTCTTAAGTTAGCTCATGAAACTACCTGGGAAGATCATTGAGAACTTTTAAAGACTCGTGAGAAGTTACACTTTGAAAAGCTCAACCTAGAGCAAGAGCATGAGTTTATAAAAGGCAATCGATGATGATCTTCGCAAGAAAAGTTCTTCTTACATTGCCAAGCATTTGCCACAAGTTAAATCTAGCAACAAAAGTAAGAAAGATTCTTCCTCTAGTAGTAACAATAATCATGCTAAATCCAATATTGTTTCTTCTAGTAGTTCTCTTGATTCCACTAATGATTCTCTTAGCCAAGTTACACTTGAGCAAGAAAATAGCTTATTGAAGGGAATTATAGAGAAAGGTGTTTACATGAGCCTTGCCGGGAGTAAGCAATTTGAGGAAATTGTACGCTAGCAAGGAAGGCACCGGAAGAATCAAGGTGTTGGTTTTGAACGAAAGTTCAATGCCAATGGAGTTGAGTGGGAAGAAGATCAATACCCCAAGACAAAGTTTGTTCCTCAACAAGAGAAGTATGATCCTACTTCTTTCCAAGGGACACAAGCTCAAGATGATCTTCCACGACAAGACCACAAGCAAAAAGTCAAGGATAAGCTTCAAGAGGAGATTGATGCATTTGAGGAAGCTCCCAAGGCCTTGGTGTTGTAGGGTGGAACCCTAGGTGAAGATCTTTCATGAATTGGAGGGGGAATCCCCAAGAACAAGATGAACACAAGAGGGAAAACAAGAGGAACACTCAAGAACAAGTCCAAATCACACATCCAGTAGACCAACAAACACACAAGATCCACAAGGTACATGAACAATCAAAGGTAAATAAGATACATGGTAGAGTTCATCCCAAATCCTATGAAGGAGATGAGGGCTTGATGATCTAGGTAGATCCTTCCCTCAAGGGGGGCTTGAATCCCTAGGGATCTTCTCCAATGGAGGTCTTGTACTCCAATGGAGTCTTCTCTCTCAAGAGGAATCCCACAAGGGGAGGTACATGAGCTAAGCTCTATGATTTGTGTCTATTCTTAGCTATCCTTCTAAATGAGCTAGGGAAGGGGTATATATAGTCTAGGGACGAAATAAGAGGAGAAGGGGGGATACAAGGGTAAAACCCCAAAAAGGCACGTAGGCCCTCGGAGTGGTGCGGGCACCCGGGGTCAAACCGGCCGGGCTTCCGGGGAAGGGCTGGTGGCTGGTGCGGTGTAGGCCGGGCACCCGGGCCGGTCAGGGAGCCGTGGCCGGGGCGCTGTAGAGGGCCGGGTACCCGGGGGTTCAGAGCCCGGGCACCCGGAGGGGGGGGGGGCTGGGCCGCGCCCCAGAGGAGGCCGGGCACCCGGGGGTGATGGCCCGGGCACCCGAAGTGGTGCTGGCAGGGGAAGGGCACCTAGGGGTGGCTACCCGGGCACCCGAGGTGGGCAACTCCAGCACCCAGGCGGGCAGGGCCGGGCACCCGGGGCCTCTTGGCCGGGCACCCGGGGTGGCCAGGGCCTTGGCCAGCCGGCGGCTGGTGGCCGGGCACCCGGGGGTATTGGTGACCGGGCACCCGGGGTGGTCCACGACCACTCTTGCTTCATGCCTCGCGCGTCCTTCTTCCTTCTCCTTCACCATAGGTGCATGTGTCTCCATCCTCGCCTCTTCACGGTTCTCTTCTTGGTACCTACAAGTGCATAGAGTTTCCATTTGAGGTAGAATCCAACTCTCGAGTGAATCCGAATGAAACTCGAAGCGGAATGAGTTAACCTCCGGTTTGACGGTGCGTGCACGTGATCTTGTCATCGGTCCTCGAGGTGCTTGACGAGTTGTAGTAGAGTCCATGGGGATGAGCGAGGGATGCTCCGCATCATCTCCCTCCCCGTTGGGAGAGATCCGTCCACGGATCGTGATCTTCATCACCATGGGAAAGAGAGGGCGTCGCCGTGTAGAAGTTGACAACCACCAAGTACTCGTCATGTTGAAGCTTGAAGTGGGCACTCTTCAATGTCGCACCGTCTTGTAATCCCTTCAAAAGGAGCAAAGATAACAAGCACTTGGAAAAACAAATGTGGTTGGCATTAAAGCAAAACCAGGTATTCAAGAGGTGATTCACCCAACAAGTGTTGTCATCAAGCATAGCAGATGGTGTGACAAGGGAGTGTGGCGTGGCATGTAAGCACGTAACTTGAGCACAATCAAGGACATCATGGAAACAAGCATGTAAATGTGAGGTAAAGATGCTAAAACAGTTGACAAGAGAACAAGCATCAACCTCAAGATCATAGCAAGCATGCATAAAGTGCTTGATAAATGGTCTATGGTATGCATAAGAATCATCCACAACACCAAAGAAAATGATATGTCTAAACACATGCAAGTGCAAGACAATCCAAGCATAATGTGCATATGGTGTAGTGAAGAAAGTGTGGCACTCAACACAAATTATATAGCAATTGTTCATCATGTGTGAGGCAATCAAATCAATCATGTGACAAGCAATGGGACATGGCATATGTGAAGTAATGACATTGTTGCAACCAAACATTTGATAGGAGCAAGTAATCCAAGAATTGGATGCAACATGGGAAAGCATAGAAATCAAGTCGTGCAAACTAGTGGAGCGAAGATGCAACACACTAGAGGAAATCATGGCAATCATGTCATGTGAGCAAATAATAGTTATAGGCAATGCACATGACATATCGCGAGCCCGCTCATAATGCAAGATCATAGTATCATCGTAGGAATGGATCACAAAGGAAACATGGCAAAAACAAGCAATATCTCCACCAAGCTTGCAAATACACATGCACGTAGTAGGATCAATCATCATGTGTAATGCAAAGCATGGGTCACAAATGCATGGCAAAGGCATAGGAATGAGCATATCATGCAAAGTGAACATGGTAATATGGGCATAAAGTGAGAAGTGGTAAATAACCCATAACCAAGTGAGAGCCATGTAGAAGAAATGCGCGAAGTCCTTGCACGAAGAGAGCGGTGGGAAAGACACTCCATGGAATCCCAAGTCATCGTTGCTCTCGAGAGCTCGTTTTGTCAACTCATGGGATTGCGAGGTTGACAAGTATTCATGGGTACCTACACAAAATAAACACAAACCAAAGAAATTGTGCTCGTGGTAAATGTACACATCATCCATCATGATGTGTATGTGCACATGTGAGTTAGCACAAGATAAGCATCGCTCAAAGAAATTTGATGCATGGTATAAGAACATGTTATCCATCATGAAAGAATAGTTGTTGTGTATGACACGATGGGGATGCAAATTTAGCATAGAAGTATATGGCACATCAATAGCATGTTTATTCATGGGAAGCATATTTTGCACACAAGTATTGGGATCATGCAATGGATAGGATGAATCAAAATCTCCTAAAATGTATGAGGAAACTATGGGGGTGTCCTCATGAGCATTAATGGAAACATCACATGGAGAATATTGACAACAGCCAAAACAATGCATATCCAAAGCTAGGTGGTCATGGCATGGCATATGAGATAAATGATGCAAAGGGAGCATATCAATATCATCGCATGAAAACAAAAGCCAATAACCAAGGGCTTGTCATCTATGCCATATGTGCAAATTGGGTTTATGTTGATGGCATATGCATAGGCACTAAGATGATATTGCAAATATGACATATTTTTGATCTCATGCATAGCATATGACAAGTCAAGAGGATTGTCAAACATGATGTGACCAAGAGAATTATCACAAGAAATCCTATGTAACATGGCATCACAACAAATAGACTCCACATGAGAATCATCATAATTATCATAAATGGGTAAATCATCGCATGGGGTAATCGCACTAGCATGAAGCATGGAAATAGGTGGATCAACATCATGCAAGCAATCAATGTCAAGAATGTCCACTAGTGGGACAAGAGCATCACCTTCACCTATGTTACCGATGTCATTACACTCATGTGGTGTAGGTGAGGTGGCAAAGACCAAATGGTGGTCATCATCTTCATCTTGATGGAACCATGTGGGGGTGCATCATATTCCACCATGGCCATCGTATTGTCCAAAGGAAGGACGAAGTCGTCGAGGATCGGTGCGTCATCATAAATGGGACCTAGCACCAAATGAGAAGACACAATAGAGGTAGAGGTTAAGTCGTCAACAATCATAGTGGCCTCACATGCCCTATCAAGTACTTCACTCTCTCTATGTGGTGGTGGCTCACTCACTCCCTCAAGGTAGGTGCACTCAATGTCACATATGGTGGAGTCACTCAAATCACTCAAGTTGTGGTGGTGGTGGCTCTCCTCACATGGAACTTGTGGCAACTCATCTTATATGGGGGTAGTGGTGAAGTCACTCTCACTCTCAATATGGTGGCACAAGTCACTCAAGTTATCATACGTCGTCGTGGTCGAAGAGAAATCCCATGCTCAACCATCTCATCGTCGTCGCCGTGGATGAAGGCCGAAGATGGAACATCATCGCTCTCCTCCATGACCGAAGGGAAAATCCCATGCTTGATCATCTCGTCATCGTCGCCGTGGAGGAAGGCCGAAGTAGGCGTACTCGTCGGAGGTAGGCGAAGATGCCATACGTACAAAGGCGAAGATGCCTTGATGACACTTGGCGAAGATGCCGAAGTGGTCATAGTAGTCGTAGCTCCGTCTTGGTGGTGCTTGTCTCGCGGTCTTCTCTTGTGCTCATGATGTTTGGCCGTAGCTTGATGTAGAGCTTTTTGGACTTGTAGGTGTATGCATCACGAGCATCTTCATCTTGATGGTGTTGTAGTGCTTGAGCTCGATGACGTTCCGAAGATTGGCCACTTGAGCGCCGCCACCTTGAAGATGACGAAGGGGAAGAAGACTTGTAATTGGCCATCATGTCTCGTACTTGATCCCTTTGTTCGGCCAACTTGGTGTCGAGGTAGTCCCTTATCCTTGCTTCGTTTTGGCGAATGTCGATGGCGAGTCACTCAATGCCTTGCATTTGTAGTCCGAAGATGGACGTTTTGGTGATGTAGTTGTTCGCGTTGTCGTTGTCGTGGAAGACCGGAGATGAAATGCCTTGCCTATCCATCACAAGACTCGAGTAGAGGTGAGTAGGAAATGAGATAAACAATACCAAGTTACCTTTTCCCAAAGTTGAGGATGTATCCCGTTTCACTCAATGTGAGATGAAAGAATAGTGGAATTGGTACCAGACTTGTTCACTCACACCTATCAAGTAAAGCTTATGATGGAGCTCGGTGAGGATAGTGGCACAAAAATTTGATGCAAAATGTTAGCAAGAGTCAATAATGTTGGAAAAGATTCACAAATTCGCAAGTGAAACAAGTAGACCAATAGCAATATGTGGCACACGGAAACACACACACACGGATAGATAAATGGGGTCGTGCAACCAATGAATGAGCACAAAATGTGGAATCCACGGAAAACACTCGTGTTGCACAACTCAAGAGAGATGCTAGCACGGTTGCTCAATAGGCGGATACGACACTTGTGCACAACCTATAAGATGCAAAATATATGAGCTTTCTATCCCAAGTATGCTATGTGTATGATGTTCCCAATGTTCTTCTCAAGGTGATCCAAGATGATCGGATATGACAATCTTATGTGCAATGTGGTATGATGCTATGGCTCTTGCTCACGAGCTCTTTGCTCTCTTTTCCTTTTGCTTAAAAGCTTATTCTCTTTTTTTTATATGGCCACTTATGCGAAATGCACAAACCAAGATAGCAATTGTGTATATGCGGGAACAATCTTGTGACACAAGGGATGATATGATGATACCAAGATGATACCAATATGATATGGTATGTATGCAATGGAAGGTATGGATCACTAATGTGCACAAGTAACATTGCCGGCAATACTCAAATGGCTAGTCTCGATAGGCAAGTGACACAAAATGGGCTAAGGGGTTAACAATGTAATGGCAAGAATGTACAATGATAGGATACCACAATACCAAGATGATAAAGAGGGTACCGTTCTTGCTTACGGTTAGGTTGTCAAAATGGTGAAGTGGTCGATGTCGATGACGACCTCGTGGTGATGATGTGTGGCGGTGTTCTTGCTGTAGATACCAAGATGATGTAGACCCATCCCTAAGTAGCCGAAACACCTTAGGAAACGGTAAAAAATGCAAACTCAAAATCTCAAGGAAAATGTCAAATGGTGGTAGCGGAATGCGTTGGTGGTTCCGGAGTTAGCAATGTGGAAGTGGTGGTGGTTGTTGATGACGAAGCAACCGTCCCTAAGTAGCCAAAACACCTTAGGATACGCAAGTCACCACTCATTGGGTTAGGTTGCGGAAAGCTATGGTGGTTTTGCGGATGATATGGTGGGTGGCCTAGGCAAAGATGCCAAAATGCCAATTTTTTGATGGAGTCAAATTATGTTGTAACCTATCTAGATGGATGGGGGATGTCAATAGCTACTCAACGAGCTAAAGAACGTCAAAATCGGACTCTGGGAGCGAAAGCTATTGCCGAAACGGTGGGTGTAAGTGGGCTGATTCGGGGGGTGCGGGTGCCCGGGGTTTGGGGGTGCGGGCACCCGGGGTGGTCAGCGAGGTTGGGATGAAGAAGAGGCCCGGGGGTCCGGGTGCCCGGGGGCAAGAGGTGCGGGCACCCGGGGTGGTCCGGGGCAAACTTCCCGGGGTGCAGGTGCCCGGGGGCTCGGGGTGCGGGCACCCGGGGTGGTCAGCGGGTATGCACGGGGGGTCCGGGTGCCCGGGGTTTGAGGTCCGGGTGCCCGGGGGTGTCGAATTTGGGCGGAAATTCGTGGGAGGATGCAAGAAATTGGTGGATTTTGAGGAGGGAAAGGTGAAGATGGATGGGGGGATGCTAGATCCACTTGAAACCAAGCAAATCCATGGATCAAATCCAAAAAACCTCATCAAACTACCAAATCACAAAAAAATTTGGGGCTATTTTTGGTGGGGAATTTTCTAAATTGGGGAAGAACACACAAAATTAGGCTAGAAAACAAAGAGGGGAGCTCCAATTTCGTGAGAAACCATGGCTCATGATACCAAGATGTTGTAGGGTGGAACCCTAGGTGAAGATCTTTCACGAATTGGAAGGGGAATCCCCAAGAACAAGATGAACACAAGAGGTAAAACAAGAGGAACACTCAAGAACAAGTCCAAATCACACATCCACTAGACCAACAAACACACAAGATCCACAAGGTACATAAACAATCAAAGGGAAGTAAGATACATGGTAGAGTTCATGCCAAATCCTATGAAGGAGATGAGGGCTTTATGATCTAGGTAGATCCTTCCCTCAAGGGGGGCTTGAATCCCTAGGGATCTTCTCCAATGGAGGTCTTGTACTCCAATGGAGTCTTCTCTCTCAAGAGGAATCCCACAAGGGGAGGTACATGAGCTAAGCTCTATGATTTGTGTCTATTCTTAGCTATCCTTCTAAATGAGCTAGGGAAGGGGTATATATAGTCTAGGGACAAAATAAGAGGAGAAGGGGGGATACAAGGGTAAAAACCCAAAAAGGCACGCAGGCCCTCGGAGTGGTGTGTGCACCCATGGTCAAACCGGCCGGGTACCCGGGGCAGGGCTGGTGGCTGGTGCGGTGTAGGCCGGGCACCCGGGCCGGTCAGGGAGCCGTGGCCGAGGCGCTGTAGAGGGCCGGGCACCCGGGGGTTGAGAGCCCGGGCACTCGGACGGGGGGGGGGGGGGGGAGGGCTGGGCCGCGCCCCAGAGGAGGCCGGGCACCCGGGGGTGATGGCCCGGGCACCCGGAGTGGTGCTGGGAGGGGCCGGGCACCCGGGGGTGGCGACCCGAGAACCCGGGTTGGGCAACTCCAGCACCCAGGCGGACAGGGCCGGGCACCCGGGGCCTCCTGGCCGGGCACCCGGGGTGCCCAGGGCCTTGGCCAGCCAGCGGCTGGTAGCCGGGCACCCGGGGGTGTTGTTGACCGGGCACCCGGGGTGGTCCGCGACCACTCTTGCTTCACGCCTCGCGCGTCATTCTTCCTTCTCCTTCACCATAGGTGCACGTGTCTCTGTCCTCGCCTCTTCACGGTTCTCTTCTTGGTACCTACAAGTGCATAGAGTTTCCATTTGAGGTAGAATCCAACTCTCGAGTGAATCCGAATGAAACTCGAAGCGCAATGAGTTAACCTCCGGTTTGACGGTGCGTGCACGTGCTCTTGTCATCGATCCTCGAGGTGCTTGGCGAGTTGTAGTAGAGTCCATGGGGATGAGCGAGGGATGCTCCACATCACTTGGTAAAGTGGGTTCCCAAGACTACATCAAGTTCTACTTCATCAAGTACGACTACAACCCCAAGGATTCCCATTAAGATGATGTGGATCCCGAAGAAGAAGAACTAGAGAGTTCTTGAGGGTGACTCCGCCAACACACTTCACTCATATCATTTTGGCATGAGTAAGTGCAAACAACTTCCACATCTTGCACTAGTTCAAGGAGTCACAAACCCTCTTGTTGGTAAGACAAGGGACAAGGTAACCTAATGCTTTCATGGACATCATCTTGTGTGTGCATCATTCTATGTCTATGGATATCCTTGTTTGTTCCTTGTGGGACTAACCCATGTTGGTATTGAAAGTGCAACTCACGCCAATGGATTCCTCCGAATGATCTACATCAACATTGAGCGTCCACATCTTCAACACCTACATGAAGTCATCATCGACAAAACCCAAGGTTAGTTCATCCCTCTTAGGGGGGATATCACATCTAGGGGGAGCTTTACTCTAAGACTTGAGCTAAAGCAACTCTAATGGTGTGAACACAACAATGCTTTATGTAAAAGTGGTAACCCCACTTGTGCTTAAACGATGAGTATGACCTATGATCAAATGTTCTCATTTGACTCCTAAGTCAATATACTCATATGTAGATGACCTAGTCATCGCAAATTGCTTGATAGATGCTAGAGTGTTTGTGCATGCTTTGCCACATATTTCATTTGCCATTTTATTGTGTGAGCATGTTGGTTGCATATTTTACTCATTCGAGGACATCCACTTGTTTCTTTGGTTGTTTGGCTCTTTCTCTTTTGCCAAGTGGATGGGCAAGAATGCCTAAGAACCTCCTCTAGCTATCTATGCTTTTCTCGTCCCAAACTCTATTCATGCTACATCACAAAGTTTGATCAAGTCAAATTTGAACCACTCTGTGCGAGGAGCACTCGGAATCCCTGATTCGTCATAGACTTAAACTTCCAAAACCTCTTTGTGCATTTCGGTTTGACCGAGTCATCCATTTCGGTCACACCGAGTTCACTAAGTTGATCTATGTTTTCATCTCGGTGCAACCAATTTGAACATTTCGGTCACACCGAGTTGCAGTAACCGCTTGCAATTCTACATCTCGGTGCCACCGAGTTGTTCTACTCGGTCACACCGACAGGGTCGGGATATATATACCCACGGGTGAAATTTTGGAAATTTCTTCAAAATCCCTCAGCCCGCGCGTATCCTGCTCTGCCTCCTCGGGTCTCCGGATCGCTTCCTTGCCACCAGCGACCTCCTGCTGCTGGTTTCTGTAGCCGTCAATGGAAATCTGCTCCGCCTTTTCCGCTGTAGCAAACACCCACCGAACTAGGGTATGTGTTTGACCCCTTGTGCTTTCTTTTTACCTCCGATTCTTAGCACGAGGTCAATGCCATCATCAATGCCACATATGAGATCAATCTATCCAGAGAAAACTTCCTTAGGTTAAGTTTGATTCGAAAATTCTGGGTTAGCTCTCCACTGAACTCATCTCGGATCGACCGAATCGTAGAAATCAGTCTCACCAATTTGGCTTAGGCCATTACACATGCGCTTTTCGATCTGACCAAAAACTGCAAATCGTGTGACCGAGTTAAATTCCCTGTGAAACCCTACCAATCTCGGTGCCACCAAACTGTGACTCGGTCTAACCGAGTTCACCAGTTTAGGTTCCAAATGTTGCTTCGGTATCACCAAGTTTATCAATTCAGTAGCTCCAAAATCATTTCAATAGAGAACTAAAACTAAGTTTTTGACTCATTTGTTTTGAAAAATCTCTGCACTTTGTGATGCTCATCTACTCTACCTCATCTATATCTATTCAGAGGGTTTGCTATCAGTTTGCCTGCCAAGATGTCTGACCAGAGTGATAGCCAGAATAAGTCTGAAGAGCTAGTGCAAATGAGTGAGGGCACTAGTACCTCAAGCAGCTATGATGAGGGCAGCAGGAGCACACCAAGTAACTTTCCCAAGGCAGCCACTAGAGCAAGGAAGAAGAGAACCTCAGACTCTGAGGATGCGGATTATGTTGCTGTTGAGGATGAGGTCACCTCACGGAGACCAAGCCTGAGAGACGCATAGCACTATGCATATTTGAACTTTTTGGTAACTTGTTGCCAAAGGGGGAGAAATATGTATAGATCATAGGCTTGGAGAGAGACTGTTGCTTTTTGTCTCTCTTGCACTTTATTTGGTCGAACTTTATTGTGTGCTTGTTTGATACCTTATGTCCTTGTGTGCGATACTTGAGTGATCATGTGTTTGGTCATATGCTACTTTAATGTGTGCTTGGATGACATTATCTCTTATATCCATATATGATCATTCACTTTGCTTGGTGATGAGTGCATGCTCTTAATTGCTATCATTTTGAGCGCTCCACCAAGATGTATGTGACATGGAAGAGTAACCCATGATACTAATCGATTGTGCATTTGCATTCAAAAGCAAATCTTAAATAATGCACAAATTTAGGGGGAGCTCTTGCTTATCACATACTTATCAAAGCAATGATGTATTTCAATCTTATTATCATTTGTCGAAGCTTTGATCTATATGTTGTCATCAATTACCAAAAAGGGGGAGATTGAAAGTGCAACTATCCCTGGGTGGTTTTGGTAATGATTAACAACATATAGCTCATTGAACTAATGCTATTTCAAGATGAATATTTCAGGAAAGTTCAATGATTGGCATGGCATGGATTAGGAATGTGGACCCCTCAAAATGCTAAGGACAAAGGATTGGCTCAATCTCTAAAAGCTCAAGACTCTACATTTTACTTTTAGTGATCCAAGATCACATTGAGTCCATAGGAAAAGCCAATACTATTAAAAGGGGATGAGGTGTTGCTTAATGGCTTGCTTGCTCAAAATGCTTACTGATATGCTCCAAAAACCCTCAACCACTTTCTCATATCCACATATGTCCCAAACCAAAAGTCAAAGTCGGACCCACCGATTTGATCCATCCGGCGCCACCGAGTTCATTTGACATACCCACTGCCAGAAATCCTAGTCACTTCGGTCTCACCGAGATGGGATTGCAAACTCTCTGTTTCTCTTAGTAACGTTTCGGTCTAACCGGGATGAGCGATCAGTCCCACCGAGTTCGCAATGCAAACTCCCTGTTTCCCTTTCGTAACATTTCGGTCCCACCAAGATGAGCGAATCGGTCCCATAAAGTTTGCCTGACCAACTCTCTGGTTATCTTATTACCAAAGTCGATCAAGCCGACTTTGTGTAATCGGTCTCACAGAGATTACGTTATGCCCTAACCCTAACGAAATCGGTCCCACCGAGTTGACATGTCGGTCCCACCAAAATGCCTAACAGTCACATTATGAACTAAATCGGTCCGACCGTGTTTTTTGATTTGGCCCCACCGAGTATGGTAAATTGTGTGTAACAGTTAGATTTTGTGTGGAGGCTATATATACCCCTCCACCCTTTCTTCATTCTTGAGGAAAGCCATCAGAACAAGCCTTCACTTCCAACATTCATTTTCTGAGAGAGAACCACCTACTCATGTGTTGAGGCCAAGATATTCAATCCTACCTTATGAATCTTGATCTCTAGCCTTCCCCAAGTTGCTTTCCACTCAAATCATCTTTCCACCAAATCCAATCCTATGAGAGAGAGTTGAGTGTTGGGGAGACTATCATTTGAAGCACAAGAGCAAGGAGTTCATCATCAACACACCATCTATTACCTTTTGGAGAGTGGTGTCTCCTAGATAGGTTAGGTGTCACTTGGGATCCTCCGTCAAGATTGTGGAGTTGAACCAAGGAGTTTGTACGGGCAAGGAGATCGCCTACTTCGTGAAGATCTACCCTAGTGAGGCAAGTCCTTTGTGGGTGATGGCCATGGTGGGATAGACAAGGTTGCTTCTTCGTGGACCCTTCGTGGTTGGAGCCCTCCATGGACTCGTGCAGCCGTTACCCTTCGTGGGTTGAAGTCTCCATCAACGTGGATGTACGATAGCACCACCTATCGGACCACGCCAAAAATCTCCATTTCAACATTGTGTTTGCTCCCTCCAAACTCCTCCCTTTACCTTCATGTGCAATGTTTTATGTTCCGCTGCTATACTCTTAGAATTGCATGTGTAGGTTGATTGCTTGACTTGTGCTAAGTTGCTAAAATCCGCCAAGACTTAAAATTGGGAAAAGGCTAGATTTTTATTTGGTCAAGTAGTCTAATCACCCCCCCCCCCTTCTAGACATACTTTCGATCCTACACACGACAACTGCATTACCATCATCAACTGAGCGGATGACCTTGAGGACTACACGGTTCCGTAAGAGAGGTCGCACTTGTCCGTGTCTGCTTACGTTATGCATCCCTTAATATGATGACATGCTACTTTATCGTCGTGTTCACCTATTAGACTCCAAGTCAGGTCCAAACTAATGCTGAAACTTGACTTTTTAAATGGTTGTGGGGTACATATTGGGGCAGCAATCAGTACTATTTGTCTACTATCTGGTTAATCTAGGGTGTCCACTATGAGTTGCATGTTGGGTGCAAATAAACATTGAAGGAGCCATTATCTGTATTTTTTAACTAAAGCTATTATCTGCCTGCTATCATTGGTTTTGGGTCTATCCACAGTTTGCTACCATCACTCTGGATTTGTGCATGCACTCCTTACAAAATCTCACTGTGTTTTATTCCTATGCATGTCAGTTATTGTAAACAATGGAACTGAACATGTAGAGCAAAAGGGACGAGCCTTGCGTGGTAATAAAATTTCATGCAGACCTCGCTCCATGGTGGGTGCAAAGGCAGCTCCCCCTCCACCCATTCCGGATCGTAATCAAGAGGAAGATAATTGTTCTGAAGGGGATTCAGAAGGAGAAGACCACTCCTATTTACCCCCTGAGGTCTTCTCTCTAACTTGGCATGCTGATGTTGGTAATATCATGCATATGGTGCCTTGCATTGCTTACTGTATACATCAAATATGTCATCTGCTTAGTTTAGACATGCTTTGTGTAAATGCCATCTATTTAGTTTCTTTATCGTATATGTGAATCATGCCATGCCATCTTGTTTAGCCATGCATCATATATGTGAATTTTGCAATGCCACCCTGGTTAGGAAGTCATCTTATATGTGAATTATATCATGCCATCATTTTTTTATTACGTGTTAAATTTGACAACAATTTTAGTACATTCAATTACTCTTCATGTGCATCAGCCATTCGGCATGGTCATGGAAAAATCTAGAGTGGAAACAAGGTCTTTAGAGCAGACAATGCTATCTGACGAAGCGCATGTCTTGCCGGTTATGGATAGCTCCTCAGAGGAGGATTCAGAGACAGATGACCAGTCCTATTCCCCCCCCCCCCCGAGGTGCATGCTCTAACTTGGCAGGGTTATGTAGCTCATATCGTGCGTATGGTATCTTGCATTGCTATGTCATTTGCTTAGTCTAGACATGCTTTATGTGAATGCCACATGTTTAGTGTCTAATTACCATATATGTGAATTATGCAATACCATATTGTTGCAATACATTATCTATGTGAATTATACAATGCTATCTTGTTGCAGGGCATTATATATGTGAATTATGCAATGCCATGTTGTTTAGACAAGCGTCATATATGTGAATTGTATCATGCCATCCTTTTTTGTATTTCTCATTGCATTTGTCGACAATGTTTGTATATTCAATTGATCTTCCTATGAATCAGCCATTTGAATTGGTGATGGAGAAATCTGGAGTGAAAACAAGGTCTTCAGCGCAGACAATGCTACCTGCTGAAGCAGATATCTTGCTGGTTACAAATAGCTCTTCAGAGGAGGATTCAGAGGCAGATGACCAGTCCTATTATCCCCCTAATGTGTATGCTCAAACTTGGCAGGGTTATATTACTCATATCATGCATATGTTGTATTGCAATGCTTAGTTTTTACATCATATACACAATATTGAATGCCATCTCCTTAGTTGACACATCATATATGCGATTGCCCTCTGCTCACGTGCTTAGTATGTAAATCATATATTTGGATTATATCATGCCATGATGTTTACATAGACAGCATGTATCTGAATTATGGCATGTCAACCCATTTTCTAAAGACATAATATAGTTATATCATCTCATCCTTTTTACATAGTCATCATATTTTGAATTATGTCATTCTATCCGTGAATTATATCATACCATCATGTTTCCGTCGATGGCATGTTTGTGATTTATGGCATGTCAACCACTTTAATAGACATATCGTATAGTTATATCATGTCATCTTGTTTACATAGTCATCATATTTTGAAGTATGTCATTTTATCCTGTTTAGTTAGCCATCATACATGTGAAATTATATCATGTTATCCTGTTTAATTAGCCATCATATATGTGAAATTATGTCCTGCTATTCTGTTTGGTTAGACAACATAAATGTGAATTATTTCATGCCCTGTTTTCTTCCCTACTATCCATTGCACCTGTCTATCTTACAATGTCTGTACATTCAATTACTTTTCTTGTTTATCAGCCATTTCAATTGGAGGGGGTGATGGCAGTATCTGTGGGAGTAGAAACACGGTCTTCAGAAAAGATCGTGCTACCTGTCGATGCAGATAGAACCACGGCTTGTACTTGCCCAAGAACCAGCCCCACCACACATAACCCAGACTCACATAGATTGTACCCCTACCCAGTTGGATAGAGAACCAGCTACACCCCTTCTAACCCTAACCCCAGCAGATAGTAACCCACTTCCAGTTGACACAACACCGTATCCACCACAGAGCACCCAAACACGAGCAGTTAGTAAGACAACTGTAGTGCCCAAAGTACGAGGACCACCACTCTGAACCCCAAGTCAACGCTTAAAGCAGAAGAAGAATTGTTCTCAGGTTAGGTTCCGTAGCTATGGTTCATACTACTTTGCTCTTGCATCACTGTATTTACTCATACCAACTAATTTCAAATCTGAAGGACGCAATTGAAATTCTAGTGGCGCAACAGGTATGTTTTAAACCTATTTCTTTAACGTGTTTGCTGTTTTAACTTGCTCTATGTTGATTTTAGTTTCAATTGAATAAACAGTTATGTTCTCATGCCATGCACATTACAAGTGTTATTATTGTTGTGTAGTTTCCCACACTTATATTCTGTCTATATTGCTTTGTCTTAAATAGATATGATTCGAACTGTATCTATCTTGATTTGGCAACATAAACTAGAATGATATAGACCATACAGTGACCATACTACATAGATATATGTTTGTTTCATGATGTTATCCTTTCCACTTTACTACTGAACTAGTTTACCAAAATGAGTTTCATATACTACATTGTAAACCTGTGATGTGTTTGTTTGTTTCTCTTTTAGAACGCGGATAAAATATTGGAGAAGCCCCGTTATGCAATGGTAAAGGAAGTAGTGCAGATAAGGTTCAAGATAGTGAGACATCCCTGTTGGTCTCCAAGAAAGCTGATAAAAACTATAGTGAAGACACTGAGACAACCCCAAAGTCCTTTCTTGATGTAGTGTTCGAGTTACTGGCTACTACTGCTGGCACCAACTCTTCGAACTCGCTGCCTGAATCAGTTCCGCTCCTTGAGTCTCGACTTCAAGTTGAAAGACATCGATCAGATGTTATGCGACAGGAAGCTGAAGGACTGAGGAAGTCCCTGCAGAATTCAGATGCATACTTTTTGGTGCAATAGCAAGTCCTGGAGGATTTAAGCGCCAAACAAGAGAAAGTTAATAAGCTTGCTAAGCATATTGCCAACATTATGGGTACCCAGGATATTGTTTATTGAGCTCTTCTGAAGTGGTTTCAGTTCTGGACTTGTTTTTCTTTGGCGTTTATTTGCACTGGTCGTCAACTTTGACAACCAGTGTATATGATATGCTACTTTGTTCCCTATACTAGCAAAGTGGCCCGCTCTATGCGCGGGCTAGTATTTAGCAAAATTATGTTAATGTTACATCAAGTAAGACTGTCAATTTTTTTTGGGTTGTTCTCAAGTGGTGATTTTAGGATAGGAGGTGCCCTTGCATTTTTTGGGAAATATGTAAGGCACATGTGTGCATCGAATTTTTCTATAGCGACATGCTCCAACTGGCGGGTTCGCCTGATTCGGTCGCAAGGTCATGTTTTTGTGTGGGGCCGGCTTCATAGCTCCATTGCACCGTAGTGAAGTCTTTCATGTTTAGCGCGCGCACGTGTGTGTTGTTTTTTCAAGAATTTCCATATGCACCAAATTTAAGCCTAAATATTGGTGATTTGTAATGGTTACATGCTTTGTTCACATGATCACATACTAAATGTTTGCATGGATATGTTCAGAAAAATTCCAGCACCGGAAAGTATATAATTTAGGCTATGCACACGTATTATGCACTATAATTTTGTTTCCAGGTGATGTATGATGTACATTGTATGTAATCATTTTTTAAACTGATTAGCAAGTAATGTTTGTCTTTTTTCGAGTAAAATTACATTTTTCTACTTTAATGATTAGTGTGGCTTTTAGCCCAACAGGCTCCTGCAGATGCACACAGTGCTCAGACATCTCCTCTCACACTCACACCTTCATATAGATATTGCTCCAGCTCGATACCCTTTCTCCTTTCCTTCCTCCCTCCAGTGGCTCCTTATGCACGTTTCCGTTACTTCTGCATATCAGTTGAACATATGATGTGAGCATTGATATGTTATTTATAATTTTGAACATTTTTTGTAGCCTACAAAATTTCCCATGTATATATTCTCATCTAATACAAGGTTGGTAGCAGCAACTTGTTGAACAATAATTATACTAAAAGTGTTTTCTCGCGAGTAACCACCGTAATACATCTATTGCTGTTACGACTGAAAATTCTTCAAAAAATCTAGAAAAAGCATCGGTAGATCAAAGAAAATAATATTGAAGTATATAACAAAACATCCTATTTGTAACAATATATAAAACATTAGCTAATATCATAGGCAAGGAGTTCATACGCAACAGAATAATATCCCCAACATTAAAAAAACACGTTGACGAATGGTTGTTGTCAGTTTAACTATGGAATCATGCATTGCTACATGAAGGTAAAATGTGGACCTAGCCTGCAAATTTCCACCTGAATGTTCTATAATACCGGTTAGAGAGATAATGATTGGCCAAATAGAAATAAATATTCATGAGACATATTAAAGGAACAAAAATGAAAATTTGATTCATTAATAATATTATAAATGTAACCTCAGTGACAACATGTTCAAAAAATTTAGACTGTCCAACACTATTCAAGTGGAATTTGCAAAGCTCTGTGTCTTCTAGAGGTATTTCTGTACATATTTACACAGAGACGGAACTGAATTATACATATTTCATGTATTTAAAACTATAACTACCCCTAAGGGTAACATGGCATGCTACAAAAGAAAAGACGGCTCGACATCAAGATTAAAAATGATTTTATAATAATCTAGAAGCACATTCTCAATAATGCATAATCCAAGTTATATTAGCAGAGCAGAGGGCTGAACTGATTCTTAATTATCGGTGGGTTCTTCTTTTTTTCCGCAAAGGCATGAAAATGCCATCCCTTCTCCAAACGTTTGCCGAAAACTGTGGTCACTGCTGGTAATTTCAAAAATTAAATTCATGATTATGTGAATGGGTCAGTATACACATATCATGACACCTGCAACAATATAGTTAGCCAAGAAGTTTATAATCTGTTGTCGTATTTTCTATAACTTTTTCAATACTTTCTTACATGATGTCCTATTTCTTTTTTTCTTAAAATACCCAGTTAAATCCTCTGGACCAGAAATAAATTATACTTGTTGTAATTAAATGAACAAAAGGATGTAAATAAATATATAAAGCTTCAGCTATAGTTTTTTCTTTTGCAAAGAACTAATTAATCACATCAATTTTTTTATTCTTCAAATGCCATCATATGTGCATCCCAATCACATCTACATTACCTAATAATTGCTGTGTAGAGGGAACCTAAGCATGCATACCTGCATAGTCACAACATTTAATTAGGTTGATACTTTTGCACACAAAAATTATTTAAAGAGATTAGATGATATTTTGTAGTTCGTAGTCGTACATATCCTTAAGGCTTACATCAATGTCCTCGTGGACGGCCTGATCATGGAACAACAGCATTTCGCCACTCCCCGGTATCTATCCGTGTGGACAGTGCAAGGTTAGAATGGTGGTCGTAAACCCATGAAGATCCACGCCACCAAGTACTCCTGGTTAGAACGATGCAAAGCTAACTTCTACAGCATGGATTAGTTCTGGCCGATGCTTTACATAGGAGAAGCATGCACGTACTTAAATCTCTTGATCGATCCTTGCATGGAGCTTGACTTCAATGACCTGGACATGCACATACGATAACAGCTTCGGCTGATTGATTCAGCTGCCGGAATAAACAATCAGCTTTGTTTTTTTTTTTGTGTACGTGCGACGTCCAACAGCTAGATAATGTGTTTGTGCGTGTGGCATTGCCAGCGCCGGTTAATTCCTGGACACGGCTGCCCACAACCGGCATGTGTTCCTGCGCGGAATCTGCAAAGGAAAAATCCTTAAACATTGAAATTGAAAAACACATCAAAAACCACCCGATGCTCAAGCAAGAATTAGATGTAGAAAAGGACGGGGGAGCCTTGAGAGGTACATCGCAGCACTGCATCTAGCCAGTGAAACTACAGAGAAAATCCACGGGAGGCGGATAATGTACGTAGATGTGGCCTGCGGCTGCCATGGGGGGAGCTAGATGTAGACGTGTGTTGCTGCCATGGGGGAGATTTAGAAAATAGGGTTTGGGGAGAAAGAGAGTTTAGAGAAAATTACCCATATATATTTACGGTGGCATTGGTGGGTAATTTAATGAACATAAAAGTACATCTAACGGTTGGGATTTTAAGATCTAATAAATTAAAGGTCGGATATTTCTAATCTTTGTGGTAATTTCTAGCATATTTATCTTTTTTTGGTTAACCCGTCAATTACTTTTTATAGATAATAGATTTGCACTGGTGGCGAACTTTGATGCCCAGTGGATGTAATATGTGTAATAGCCGTGATAGTCTAGCATGAGTTGCTTGCTTATTTATTTTCTTATTGTCTTGTTTATTTATTTGCTTGTAGTTAGTGCAGTTCTTTTTCCGCGGTTTGCTAGTGGCCGCAATATCCTATTTTTTTAAACTAGGCCACAATAACCGTGGGCTACATATTTATTGTAGTTACTATGGGCCTCCTACAGGCCGTAGAAACAATGGGCCTTCTAAGGGCCATAGAAACGATGGGCCTTCTACGGGGCATAGAAATAGTGGGCCTTCTACGGGCTGTAGACACAATGGTCCTTCTACGGGCCGTATCATCAATGGGCCCTCTACGGGTCGTATAATCGATTGGCCAAACATGGGCCATTAACATACCGCATTATGGCCGTAAACGGGCTAGAGTTTGAATCGTCCGTTCATGGGCTGACCATAACAGGCCATTGTTAATCGGCCGTATTTGATGACGCTATGAAAACGGCCCAACGTATTAACGGGCCACAAACGGGTCGGCTGTAAGCACGTGCTAAATTTGGCCCACAAGCAGAAAATGACAGTAACAGGCCGTAAGTAAACGAATGCTGGAAATGAGCCCAAGAATAAACGGGTCCTGAGAAGGCCGAAAGATAACATGGGCTGGAAACGTCCCAATGGAATAATAGGCCGTTAATGGGTATAAAGTGATACACTGTTCATTGCGGGCCAGTTTCACCATGGGCCGTTAATGGGCCAAGAGTTACAAACGGCCTCATATGGGCCGAAAGACGTCATGGGCCATACATGGACCGGAAGTTAAAATGGTCTGGAATCATATTGGACGACCCAAATGACACTACTGGGCCTAATTCCGATAAGTCGTAACGGGCCCTGGGTTAGTGGGTTGTAAATGGGCTATATGCGAACAGTCCGTTAACAGGCTTTCCATGGGCCGGCCCGCCACCTTTTGACCAAGTCGAACGGGCCTACCTTTTCACAGGAATGGGCCTCTGTTGGGCCATGCCACGTGTCGACGTATTATAGGCGGCTTCGGTCCAATGAGTGGACGACATCTGTCTCAACAGTGAGCCGACACATGTTTCCTCTAGCCAATGATGATTTTACACGTGGAAAATCTCATTGGTCGGGGCTGTTAACGTGTTATCGGATCCAAAACTGGACCCGATAGCTTAACGGCGAGCCATTATGGTGGATGCCATGTGTCGGTCACCCTTGATGAAAGCACTTCTATGACGCGCGATTTATCGTCATGGAAGTGGACACTTCCATGATGATAACTTTGGTAATGTCATGGAACACTTCTACGACAACACATGTATGACTATCTTGATTATGTCATAAAATCGTCATGGATGTACATGCATGAGAGAAAACGTGACCTACTACGATAAACACGTATCATCACGAAAATGTTTTTTTTTGTAGTGTATCCCGCCATCGACCGTGATGGATGTGCTCGAATCACGCCGTCGCCGACCTTGACACCTGAGCTCCTCATATCTCCCGCCGCAGACCGAGGATTGACCTCCTATGACGACGCCACCGCCCACCGACCGAGGATTGACCTCTTCTCCAGTAGCCCTTGCGTAGGCCGCTGCCGCCATCTCTAGATGCGTACCAACTGTTTTTTTACGGTTATCCGCAGAGCGGCTATTTACACGGTATCACTGTAACTCAATTATATGTATAGGGTAGTACATCACATACGGTTATGTAACGGCAACCGTGTCTCACCTATGTTGTCTTCTCACACGGTTTGGTGCGCAAATCGTGTGTGACATTGTAATACCTGACACAAACGACATGTATAAACAGTGTGCTGTATACTCCAACATATATAGTGCCATAAGTAGTTCCCCACCGTTAGCTTATCCCCACAGTTTCCCCATTTCCCCCAAATCCCTACATAGCCTCCAAATTCCCTCGCGTGGAGCTGACATTGGGGGAATGCGGGCAAGTGGTGCTGATGGTTTCGGTGCAGCTGCTCCTGCTTGTATCACCGCCACGACGGCGGTCGCCGCCGAGCACTTGCCTAAGGTCATCAGAAGGCAAGTGTACTACGGATCCGAATCGTTCTGTCAGGTTTCAATCTATCACAATCTTTTTAGCATGTCCAAAGTAGCTCCTTGCTGAATCCGTCCTGAATCGACCCCCCCCCCAAGGAAAGCGATCTACCGCCGGATCCGGAGCATGACTCCAGATTCCTGCAACACGAGTTCGACTCCGAGTTTTGCGCCACCGAGAAGTACCAAAAGCGGAGTTGTGTGCACGGGCACACTCCCGCTCGACGTGTATGCACTGAGGGATTCGACATTGGCAGGCGGTTTCTCAGTTGCCCCTTAGAGGTTAGTGCTAAGTTCATCATTTTACTTGAGTTAATGCCACCGCTCATCCTGAATACTATTTAACATTGGTAGGGATATGAGACTTGTGCCTTTGTTAACTGGTTGGACGAAGAATGGCATGGCAGGGCTTGGTGAAAGAACATGTGGTGCCCCCATGTTTGGTTTTGGTAATTAATGACAATCTCTATGGACTAATGGTTGCCTTGAGTTATATTTGAAGGTTTTGTCCATAGGCTTTTCTTGAAGTCCATGTGTTGGTTTGAAGGAGTTTATGAGTTAACCAAGGTGCTATTAAGGAATTATCCAAAGATTGGTCATGTGAGTGTTGAGCGTATTGCAAGCATGTCTTGAAGAAGAAGATTGTGTGATCATTCATGTTTACCTTCAAGACACCATCCAAATTAAGAGAGTTGGAAAGATTCAAGGTTGATCAAGACTAAGTCAAGAGTGAATCAAGTTGATCAACTCACAAAGCATAGAAGATGTACCGAGAGGGATCAAGTGATCCCATGGTATGGTAAGCATTGTCCATTGCACTTTGTGTACTAACCCATGGTCTACGTGAGAGTTCCATGTGGGGTTAGGTACGTGTCCATGGGCTTGCGTCAAGAGGAAGATATCATACAACCCATGGAAAGGATGACATCAAGTGGTGATCGTCATCATGATTGCCTTGTGCAAGTTCAAGTGGAGCATCACGAAGAGATCAAGTGCTTGAATCTTGCCATCCTTTGTGGTGTCAATGGTCTTGTGAAGATGTGCCGAAGAGAGGCTCACCCATAGTGGACTATTGTAACATCCCAAATTTTCAATTTGGAATGTTATACATAGATCATCATGCATATCATAATTTTATTGCATTGTTGGCTCGATCCTAGAAATTCTACGCAACTCAAGGACCCACGGAGAGAGTTGGGGGTTTTGTTATTTTCATATTTGGGTTTTTCTCAAATTTTGAAAATAGGATCCTTGATTTTATTTATTTTATCTTCAATTATTTCTACTACCAAAAATTTAGAGAGGGAATAAAATGACTTTCCCAAAATAAAGAAATAATGAAGATTTAATAAAAAAATCAAATAAGATTTGTTTTTGGAGTTTTTCGCTTTTTATTTGAATTTAGGAAAAATGCGCGTTTTTCAAAATTGCATTTAGGCCCCAAATAAATGTTCAACTAGGCCGGCTTGATTTTAGAAGCCGGGGAAAATTTATTTCGGGATTTTTGGAGTTCGTTTAGTATTTCTTTTTATTTTTCTACCGAGCGTAATTATTTAAAAAAAAACGCGCGCACCGACTCCGGGCCGTACCCGAGCGGGACTCCGCTCGGGGGGCACTTTATAAAGCGCCCGACCCGGCGCCCCAGCCCGCCAGCGCTGCCAGCCCGACTCGCCGCCCCGGCCCACGCCCAAACCCTAACCCTAATCCGCCGCCGCCGGACCCGCCAGAGCCCCGCCGGACTTCGCCGCCGCCGCCGCCGAGGTTCGCCGCCGCCCCGAATCGCGTGCCGCCGGTTTTCTTAAAAACCGGGCGGTTTTTCTTTACGGTTTTTTTTCGTTTTTTTAGATTTGTTTTATTTTAGTTTTCGGTTTTTTTTCCGGTTTAGGTTAATTAGCGGACGTTCGTCCGTTAGTTCATTTTAGCGAACGCTTTTCCTCAGATTCGTTTAATTAACGAACGTTCGTTCGTTAATCCGTTCGTCGTTTTTCTTTTTCTCGGATTTCCGCGGTTATTTTCTGATCGTGATTTCTGATCCGATTTTCGTTTTAGTATAACTTTTCGCTCATTTATCGGAATCAGGCGATTCAAGCGCCTGGAGTTTCGTCTCGAAACCCTCTTTCCAAATAATCTACTTAAACAAGTTTTTGCTTCTGTAAAATTTGACTTAGATCCAGATTAGTAAAACGAAGCTATTTTCTTTCGCCGTTTGACTTTCGTTGCTTTATTTGATTTGATTCTTTTTGCAAACCGGAGTTATAAGTTAAACATTCTGGTTGGATCTTTTGTTCGAGTTTTACCTGTGCATTAGATGAGTACTTATTGTATGCTTGTTTGTTTGTCTGCGATAGAATACCCGGAGTGCGCCGCCTGTTACTTCGAGTCTCTAGGTTTCGCGGATCATCAGCAAGGCAAGTAACACTTGATCATACCTTTTCTACTACCCAGTTTTTATGCATTAGATCTATCCTCACACATTGCATGATTAGGATCTAATTAAATTGTGGGATGGGAAGTAGTTGAGGTAGTACCTATTACCTGTTTTATTTTCAAACCCTTGGGAGTTACTTCTGCGTTTGCTTATTATGCCATGCTATGCTAGTAGACGTGGATTGGGTGAGTGAATATCCATGACAGATGTGAGATTGTTAATTACTGGTTTATTTAAGGTGGCAACTTAAACACACATCTAGGTGGATTGAGGCACCTGTTTTCTAGCAGGACTTGCCTGTATTTTTTCGGACCGCCACCCAGGCTCAAAGGGATCATGAGATTAATCAAACTAGAAACTTTCATGTGCAGCCACATGCTATTATGGGCTCTAGCATAGTTGACTAAGTTGTGCGAACTCTTACGGGGTGGACTAGCAGATGTAGGGGATGTAGGTTGGTACGGTCTACCCCTCTTGTAAGGTGCAAGTGCTTCTGAAAGACTATGTCTCGGTCATCCGTTTCTCAAACATCATGTAGTGCGAGAAACCAAGCGGAGGCGATCGAGTCATGTGGGGAAAGTGCGCAAACCTCTGCAGAGTGTATAAACTAATCATGGTTAGCCGTGTCTCCGGTTATGGACATCTTGAGTATCTAGTACTTGATTATCATGTGAATCTCATCATGTTACTTTAATTTAATATTGTTGGGTTTTTAATGAGTACTTTTTAATTGGGATTGAGAATGTTGTCAACCATTCTCAATGTTTAACAACCATCATGATAGTTAAATAAATTTATTCCTTTGCAGTAGGGAAAATTGGCTTTATGCAAAAACTGTAACCATAGAGCTTTACTACCAGCCACATATGCATGTAGTATAGCCTATCTCCATTGTTATTCTCTATGTGTTACATTGCCAGCATATTCCATGTGCTGACCCGTTTTCGGGCTGCAGCGTTTCATGTTGCAGACTTTTCAGACGACGAGTAAGGTGCTTTTAGGTCGTGGTTCTATACTCAGTGATGCCGTTGGAGTTGATGGACTCGCTTATCTTCCAAGCCTTCCGCTGTTATCGTTTTTAGATGGCCTTAAGCCATATTTATTTCAATAAGTTCTCTTTTGAGACATTCAATGTAATAAGTGTGTGATTGCTACTCTGTTATAAATCCTCCAAGTACTGTGTGGTGTCTGCATTACTGATCCAGGGATGACACTGAGCACAGAGATCAGACTGGTTGAGGTCTGGTCGCTACAACGTGGTATCAGAGCACACGCTGACTGTAGGACACGACCACTAAGCTTAAGCCCTAGATCACTACTCTTTCTTCTCATTTCTGACTCCTCATCTTTTCTATTCTTTAGGAAGACGGATGCAAGGATTAAGTTCGCGCAACCCAATGAGAATTCACCTTTTGGATGTCACTTGAAGGAAGCCGCTAGATACTTGAACATAGGAGTACCAAGCTTCACTGGGACTTTCAACGCCACTTTACCCGAAGAGGACCGCTGGAGGATTCAAGTCTACATTCCAGGAAGGACGTTTGCACCAGTCACGGAGCCAATAGAGTTTACCTTTGATGCGCCAACATGGAGCCTAGGAAAGAGCATGGCAGCTCACATCGCCATGGGACGAATTGGAGAAGTTTACCGCAACGATCTCCAGAATACTATCTACCAGATTTGTGGGCGCCGAGATGAGCATTGGGAGATGATTGCCACCAGGAGGGACATATCCATCGCAGCTTATATTCAAGAGTTAAACCAACACATCCGACGCCAGGAGAACCAGATGTGCGCAGATATGGAGGAGCTACAGAAGGCTATGACCAGGATCAAGGAGCTAGAAGCAGAACTCAAGGCTACGCGTAAAGACTATATGGAAGAAATCGTCGCTCTAGTAAGACAGAACGGTGACCTTAAGGAGAATATTGGAGTATTCATGGGAGGTTTAGCACCCAAAGGAGAAGAGGAGGAACCTACCTGTCCAGATAATTATATCATCATTGACGACACCGACTCGGATCCCGACGACAGTGATGATGACTATGTTGATGAAGCTGGAGCAGATATCATGGAATCTGCATCGGAGCAGTTTTTCTAGTTGACCACCATAACAGTAGTAGAATTTTCCACCATTTAACTAGTTTTAGCCCAAGCACTTTTTGTAATGAAAGTTAGACCGTTGTATGCCCTTGTTTGAATTGATTGGAATGATATTGTGTGTTTTGTCTCATGTGCATATGGGTAGTGTATTCTCACTAGACCTCATTCTATTCTTAAGTCCTCCCTTAAACCCTCAGATGCCTCTGAGACGCGACCCCAAGTTTGTTTTCCCGCCAGAGATCACTTAGTTGATTCAGCAGCAGAATACCTTGATTCAAACATTGGTATAGAACCAAGGCAACAACAACAACAACCCCCCACCACCACCTGTTGACCATCTGGCACGTTTCTTAAGGTTGAATCCGCCGGTGTTTTCCAGTAGCACCGAGCCAATAGTAGCAGATGATTGGCTCCATAGGATAGGGAGGGAGTTGACCACTTCAGGATGCACAGATGGAGAAAAGGTGAAGTTTGCCGCGCATCAGCTTGACGGACCCGCAACAGCATGGTGGGAGAATTTTACAGCCACTTACCCTGTAGACACTGTCACATGGAATCAGTTTCAGCAAGCATTTCGTACTGCCCATGTTTCAGCCGGAGCTATGGCCATGAAGAAGCGTGAGTTTCGCAACTTACACCAAGGAGGACGGACAGTTGGCTAGTATGTGGATGATTTTAGTAAGTTAGCACGTTATGCCCCAGATGATATTGCTACGGATGCAGCTAAGCAGGAGAAGTTTCTAGAAGGACTGAATGATGAGCTGAGCATGCAGTTGATGGTAGCCACTTTCAATAACTACCAGGAGTTAGTAGATCGTGCTCTTATGATTGAAGGGAAGCAGCAGCAGATAATCGTAAGAGGAAGTATGCACAGGGGAAGTATAATTCTGGAGCTCAGCAGAAGCCACGCTTTACCCCAAAGTCAGGAGGACATTTTCAGCATACTCATGGAGGGGGCAGCTCGCACAATCACAATGGCACAAGGAATGGGAAACGGGAATGGAGGAAGCAATGGACAAAGCCGCACCAACCCGTCAACACCATCCAAAGCAGACCTGAGCCACATCACCTGTTACAAGCGCCGCAAGACGGGGCATTATGCAAATGATTGCCCAGAAGCCCTAAATGGAAATGGCAATGGAAGCTCAGGAAAGAAGCCGAACCCTTTCAACAAGGGGCAAGTGAACCACGTTACCGTGGAGGAGGTTGAAGCTCAGCCAGATGCAGTAATAGGTAAGTTTTTGGTTAAGGCATTTACTGCAGTTGTTCTTTTTGATACTGGTGCATCGCATTCATACATATCAAGGGGATTTGTGGATAAATATAAATTGCCAACCCAAGCAATTAGGTCACCCATGCTAGTAACCTCACCAGGAGCAGAGTATACGACTAGTAAATGGTGTGATCGACTGCCACTAAGGATTGGACACCATGTATTTCCCTCGGACCTAATAGTTTTGGAATCGCAAGGTTTGGATGTGTTATTAGGCATGGATTGGTTATCGAAGTATGGAGGGAACATTGATTGCGCCAGTAAGACAATTTTACTTACAACACCAGAAGGGATAAGGATCAAGTATGTATCACGGCATGAGCCGAGGAGAGCACATGTAAATTCCTTATCAGGAGTTGTGCAGGAGGAAGTACCAGTGGTAAGGGATTTCGTCGATGTATTTCCAGAGGAGTTGCCAGGCATGCCACCAGATAGAGACATTGAGTTCTTAATTGAGCTACTGCCAGGCACTGGACCTATATCCAAGAGACCGTACAGGATGCCAGCCCAGGATTTGGAGGAAATCAAGAAGCAGATTAAGGAGTTGTTGGGTAAAGGTTTTATTCGCCCAAGTTCTTCGCCTTGGGGATCGCCAGTACTTCTAGTGGAGAAGAAGGATGGATCGTTAAGAATGGTTGTTGACTATCGCGGATTGAATGAAGTAACAATCAAGAACAAGTACCCACTACCAATGATCAATGATCGGTTTGATCGGTTGCAAGGAGCTAAGGTGTTTTCCAAGATCGATTTGCGATCAGGGTACCATCAGTTGAAGATTCGGGAGCAAGATATACCGAAGACGGCTTTTACCACCAGGTACGGGCTGTATGAGTATACCGTTATGTCATTTGGTCTGACTAACGCCCCAGCCTATTTTATGAACATGATGAACAAGGTGTTTATGGAGTTTTTGGATAAGTTCGTCGTGGTGTTCATTGATGATATTTTGGTTTATTCGAAGAATGAAGAGGAACACAAGGAGCACTTGCGATTAGTACTCGAGAAGCTCAGGGAACATCAGCTATACGCCAAGTTCAGCAAGTGTGAGTTTTGGTTGGAGGAAGTTGGATTTCTCGGACATGTTATATCCGGAGAAGGTATCGCAGTAGACCCCACTAAAGTAGTCACTGTGACAAACTGGGAAGCACCAACCACAGTTGGAGAGATCAGGAGTTTCCTTGGACTTGCAGGATACTACCGGAGATTCATTGAAAATTTCTCGAAGATTGCGAAGCCTATGACAGAGTTGTTGAAGAAGGATACTAAGTTCATTTGGACTGAGGAGTGTGAGGCTAGCTTCCAAGAGTTGAAGAAACGTTTGGTTACCTCACCAGTGTTGCTTCTGCCAGATCAGACTAAGGATTATGAAGTGTATTGCGATGCTTCATGACGAGGACTTGGAGCAGTGCTTATGCAGGAGGGTAGAGTTGTTTCGTATGCTTCACGACGGCTTAAGCCCCATGAGTTGAATTATGCTACTCATGATTTGGAGTTAGCAGCCGTAGTGCATGCACTGAAAACATGGAGACATTTTCTCATTGGAAATCATTGTGAGGTGTACACGGATCACAAGAGTTTGAAGTACATCTTCACGCAGAAGGAGTTAAATCTCAGGCAGAGGAGATGGTTGGAACTTATTAAGGATTATGATATGAGATTGCATTATCACCCCGGGAAGGCTAACGTTGTAGCAGACGCGTTGAGCCGCAAGAGCCATGTCAATACTCTAATGATGGGAGAAATACCCAAGGAGTTAGCCGAGGACCTTCGAGAGCTATGTTTGGAAATAGTTCCGAGAGGCTATGTAGCAGCATTGGAAATTCAGTCTACGTTGATGGATAAAATCAGAGAAGCTCAAAAGGCAGATACGGAAGTTGACACTATTAAGGAACGGATGAGCAAGGGAAAGGCTAAGGGATTTCATGAGGATGAGTACGATACCCTACGATTTGAGGACCGTGTTTATGTGCCCAATAACCCGGAGATCAGGAAGTTGATTCTGCAAGAGGCACATGATTCACCATATTCGATTCACCCCGGGAATACAAAGATGTATTTGGATTTGAAGGAAACATTCTGGTGGACCGGAATGAAGAAAGATATCGTAGAGTATGTAGCAGTTTGTGATGTATGTCAGAGGGTGAAAGCAGAACATCAGAAGCCAGCTGGATTGTTGCAGCCATTTCCTATACCCGAATGGAGGTGGGATAAACTAGGCATGGATTTCATCACGGGATTGCCCAGGACTCATTCAGGCTATGACTCGATTTGGGTTGTAGTCGATCGTTTGACGAAGGTAGCTCATTTCATCCCAGTAAAGACTACCTACAGCAGTGGCAAATTGGCTAAGATATACATGATGAGGATTGTATGTTTGCATGGAGTTCTGAGGAGTATCGTATCAGATAGAGGAACCCAATTCACCTCGAAGTTCTGGAAGCAGTTGCACGAAACATTGGGAACCAGACTGGAGTTTAGCACATCCTTCCACCCGCAGACAGATGGACAGACCGAGAGAGTCAATCAGATTTTGGAGGATATGCTTAGAGCTTGTGTTTTGGATTATGGATCAAGTTGGGATGACAACTTGCCTTACGCGGAGTTTTCTTACAACAACAGTTATCAATCCAGTTTGAAGATGGCCCCTTTTGAAAACTTGTACGTAAGGAGGTGCAGAACCCCGTTGTTGTGGGATGAGGTTGGAGACCGCCAGTTGTTTGGACCAGATTTGATTAAGGAGTCTGAACAGAAAGTAAAGTTGATTCGCGACAGGCTCAAGGTAGCCCAGTCAAGGCAGAAGAGCTATGCAGATTCGAAGCGCAAGGAGACAGAATACGAAGTCGGAGACAGAGTTTATCTTCGAGTATCTCCACTTCGAGGAGTTAAGCGATTTGGAGTTAAAGGAAAGTTAGCGCCACATTTTGTGGGGCCATACAAGGTTTTGGGACGCATGGGAGAAGTAGCATACAAGTTGGAATTACCTGAGGGATTGTCAGGAGTTCACGATGTGTTCCATGTTTCACAGTTGAAGAAATGTCACGCAGAGATGGCTGCTATACCACTGAGAGATATGGTGCCATTGGAAACGATTCAGTTAAAGGAAGATCTGACCTATGAAGAGAAACCTGTTAAGATTTTGGATTATGCTAGCAGAGCTACCCACAGCAAGGTTATCAAGTTTTGCAAAGTTCAGTGGAGCCACCATACCGGGGAGGAAGCCACCTGGGAGCGAGAGGTAGATCTGCTCAAGGACCACCCTCACCTATTTGCTAGCCAACCCGAATCTCGAGGGCGAGATTCATCTTAAGGGGGGTAGGTTTGTAACATCCCAAATTTTCAATTTGGAATGTTATACATAGATCATCATGCATATCATATTTTTATTGCATTGTTGGCTCGATCCTAGAAATTCTACGCAACTCAAGGACCCGCGGAGAGAGTTGGGGATTTCGTTATTTTCATATTTGGGTTTTTCTCAAATTTTGAAAATATGATCCTTGATTTTATTTATTTTATCTTCAATTATTTCTACTACCAAAAATTCAGAGAGGGAATAAAATGACTTTCCCAAAATAAAGAAATAATGAAGATTTAATAAAAAAATCAAATAAGATTTGTTTTTGGAGTTTTTCGCTTTTTATTTGAATTTAGGAAAAATGCGCGTTTTTCAAAATTGCATTTAGGCCCCAAATAAATGTTCATCTAGTCCGGCTTGATTTTAGAAGCCGGGGAAAATTTATTTCGGGATTTTTGGAGTCCGTTTAGTATTTCTTTTTATTTTTCTACCGAGCGTAATTATTTAAAAAGAACGCGCGCACCGACTCCGGGCCGTACCCGAGCGGGACTCCGCTCGGGGGGCACTTTATAAAGCGCCCAACCCGGCACCCCAGCCCGCCAGCGCCGCCAGCCCGATTCGCCGCCCCGGCCCACGCCCAAACCCTAACCCTAATCTGCCACCGTCGCCACCGCCGCCCGCCGCCGGACCCGTCGGAGCCCCGCCGGACTTCGCCGCCGCCGCCGACGAGGTTTGCCGCCGCGTCGAATCGCGTGCCGCCGGTTTTCTTAAAAACCGGGCGGTTTTTCTTTACGGTTTTTTTTCGGTTTTTTTAGATTCGTTTTATTTTAGTTTTCGTTTTTTTTCGGTTTAGGTTAATTAGCGGACGCTCGTCCGTTAGTTCGTTTTAGCGAACGCTTTTCGTCAGATTCGTTTAATTAATGAACGTTCATTCGTTAATCCGTTCGTCGTTTTTCTTTTTCTCGGATTTCCGCGGTTATTTTCTGATCGCGATTTCTGATCCGATTTTCGTTTTAGTATAACTTTTTGCTCGTTTATCGGAATCAGGCGATTCAAGCGCCTGGAGTTTCGTCTCGAAACCCTCTTTCCGAATAATCTACTTAAACAAGTTTTTGCTTCTGTAAAATTTGACTTAGATCCAGATTAGTAAAACGAAGCTGTTTTCTTTCGCCGTTTGACTTTCGTTGCTTTATTTGATTTGATTTTTTTTTTCAAACTGGAGTTCTTAAGTTGAACATTCTGTTTGGATCTTTTGTTCGAGTTTTACCTGTGCATTAGATGAGTACTTATTGTATGCTTGTTTGTTTGTCTGTGATAGAATACCCGGAGTGCGCTGCCTATTACTTCGAGTCTCTAGGTTTCACGGATCATCAGCAAGGCAAGTAACACTTGATCATACCTTTTCTACTACCCAGTTTTTATGCATTAGATCTATCCTCACACATTGCATGATTAGGATCTAATTAAATTGTGGGATGGGAAGTAGTTGAGGTAGTACCTATTACCTGTTTTATTTTCAAACCTTGGGAGTTACTTCTGCGTTTGCTTATTATGCCATGCTATGCTAGTAGACGTGGATTGGGTGAGTGAATATCCATGACAGATGTGAGATTGTTAATTACTGGTTTATTTAAGGTGGCAACTTAAACACACATCTGGGTGGATTGAGGCACCTGTTTTCTAGCAGGACTTGCCTGTATTTTTTCGGACCGCCACCCAGGCTCAAAGGGATCATGAGATTAATCAAACTAGAAACTTCCGTGTGCAGCCACATGCTATTATGCGCGCTAGCATAGTTGACTAAGTTGTGCGAACTCTTACGGGGTGGACTAGCAGATGTAGGGGATGTAGGTTGGTACGGTCTACCCCTCTTGTAAGGTGCAAGTGCTTCTGAAAGACTATGTCTCGGTCATCCGTTTCTCAAACATCATGTAGTGCGAGAAACCAAGCGGAGGCGATCGAGTCATGTGGGGAAAGTGCGCAAACCTCTGCAGAGTGTATAAACTAATCATGGTTAGCCGTGTCTTCGGTTATGGACATCTTGAGTATCTAGTACTTGATTATCATGTGAATCTCATCATGTTACTTTAATTTAATATTGTTGGGTTTTTAATGAGTACTTTTTAATTGGGATTGAGAATGCTGTCAACCATTCTCAATGTTTAACAACCACCATGATAGTTAAATAAATTTATTCCTTTGCAGTAGGGAAAAATTGGCTTTATGCAAAAACTGTAACCATAGAGCTTTACCACCAGCCACATATGCATGTAGTATAGCCTATCTCCATTGTTATTCTCTTTGTGTTACATTGCCAGCATATTCCATGTGCTGACCCGTTTTCGGGCTGCAACGTTTCATGTTGCAACTTTTTAGACGACGAGTAAGGTGCTTTTAGGTCGTGGTTCTATACTCAGTGATGCCGTTGGAGTTGATGGACTCGCTTATCTTCCAAGCCTTCTGCTGTTATCGTTTTTAGATGGCCTTAAGCCATATTTATTTCAATAAGTTCTCTTTTGAGACATTCGATGTAATAAGTGTGTGATTGCTACTCTGTTATAAATCCTCCAAGTACTGTGTGGTGTCTGCATTACTGATCCAGGGATGACACTGAGCACAGAGATCAGACTGGTTGAGGTCTGGTCGCTAAAACTATGGGGGAGCAATCATCTAGTCTTCATCGAGCCAACACAATCAAGAAAGGTGATCCAACTTGAGGGAGTCAAGATCGTCATCATCTAGCTCAAGTGGACCATGTGCAAGGCAAAGGTTTGCCCTTGATAGGTTTTCTATTTTACCGGTCTCGTGGTGGTATTTGGGAGACCGGGTTATAGGATCGTTTGCCGTACTATCAAGAGGGGCTCTCAAGTTGGTAGCTTGATCGTATCGTTAGTAGAGAGCTCAAACCATTGCATCCTTGCATCATGTTTCTTAGTTTTTGTTTGGTTCTCTTTGTGGGTCTTAGAGCTTATGGTCATCTTGATGACAAGCTTGACTTCATCGAAAACGGAGTTCGCATGCGTCTTCTATGATGTTTTCGGTGTTGGAGGTTTTACCGGTCTTATCTTAGGAAGGGTTCTCACCTTTTTCTTATGGGACTTTTCTAATTTGCTTCTTATTGATATTTCTTCCAAGATTGTGTTAGCCTTTGTTTCTAGCTTTCCAACAAACTTGGTTTCATCGAATTCGTAGCTCATATGCGAAAGTTGTGACTGTTTTGATATTGCCTGTTTTACATAGAGAGGTTGTACCGCCCCATAGCGAGGTTGTACCGGTTGACCGGTACAACCGGTGTTTGGAGCGGTTGTACCGCTCCAGAGTTGGTCCGGAGGTTGTACCGGCCATGTACCGCTCTACCATCGGACTAGTTTCTGTTTTGGAGCGGTTCTTGGATGGTTGTTGACCAGTTTTACCGGTTTAACTGGTACTACCGGTTCTCCAGGCTGTTGTACCGCTTAGAGATTTTCCCAGGTTGGTTTTTCCTCTGCTTTGGCCGGTTGTACCGGTTCGTGCACCGGTTGTACCGGTCCTACAGTTTTCTGCACATAACGGGCAGATTCGTGGGGACCTATTTAAGGGGGTCTTCTTCCCCGATGGTTCCCCATCTCTTGAGCTCGTTTTTGCCCCCATTGTTGACCTTCTTTGAGCTTGCTAACTCTCAATCCCTCCATGGATTCTTGCTAGTTTTTGAGGGAAAAGAGAGAGGAGATCAAGATCCACACTTCCACCAATCACTTTCTCCTCTATGAGAGGGGAACCCCTTGGATCTAGATCTTGGAGTTCTTTGTGTTCTCCTTCTTGTTCTTCCTCTTACTTTCCTCCCTAGCATTAGTTGCTTTGGTGGGATTTGAGAGAGAAGGACTTGGGTACTCTGTGTGCCCTTGCCATTGCATTTGTGCATCGGTTTGAGTTCTCCACGGTGATACGTGGAAGTTACAAGTTGAGAAGCTTGTTACTCTTGGGTGCTTGGTACCCTTGAGCTTGTTCCTCTTGGGTGCTTGGGCGCCCTAGGCGGTTGGTGGTGTTCGGAGCTCAATCATTGTGGTGTAAAGCTCTGGGCAAGCATCGGGGTCTCTAATTAGGTTGTGGAGATCGCCCCGAGCAATTTGACGGGTACTGGTGACCGCCCCCAAGGGTTGCCAAAGTGTATGGGTTCGGTGACCGCCCCAAGGGTCGCCATTTGTACGGTTTCGGTGACCGCCCTCAAGGGTCCCTTAGTGGAATCATGGCATCTTGCATTGTGCGAGGGCGTGAGGAGATTACGGTGGCCCTAGTGGCTTCTTGGGGAGCATTGTGCCTCCACACCGCTCCAAATGGAGATTAGCATCCGCAAGAGTGTGAACTTCGGGATACATCATCGTCTCTGCGTGCCTTGGTTATCTCTTTCCCGAGCCCTTTACTTGTGCACTTTACTTTGTGATAGCCATATTGTTCTTTGTCATATATCTTGTTATCACATAGTTTCTTATCTTGCTTAGCATAAGTTGTTGGTGCACATAGGTGAGCCTAGTTGTTTTAGGTTTTGTGCTTGACAAATTAACCGCTAGGTTTATTCCGCATTTGTTCTGCCTTAACCATAATTATTAAAGTGCCTATTCACCCCCCCCCTCTAGGCGACATCCTCGATCTTTCAATTGGTATCAGAGCCTCGTCTCTCTTTGTTGGGCTTAACCGCCTAGAGAGTAAAGATGTCGACTAGAGGATTAGGATTCTCTGACACTCTTAGTTTCGATGGCACAAATTTTGATGTTTGGGTAATTCGCATGCTTAATCTCTTTAGGGTCATAGACCCAAATTTAGAGAGAATTGTAGATATGGGTTTTTCTCCTCCAAAGGATCCCCAAAGATTATCTTTAGAGGATGAGAAAAACTCTTGTCTCAATGCTCAAGCTTCTAATGTGCTTTTCGATGCTTTGAGCAATGTAGTTATATTTCAACTCATGCCGTTCCGGGATGCTCATGAGTTGTGGACAAAGCTTCAAGATAAATATGGCGTGTCCAAGTTTTGTAAGGATGATTGTTCTACCTCCACCTCCGGCCGCGTTGTCTTCTCAACTTCCTCTACTTCACCTACAAGTGGTTTGCCACATGGTAATGACATGGTGAGTAGTGGTGTCCATTGCAATGATGATAGTGGGCTTATTGTTGATAATCTTTCATCACTTTCTTACTGCAATGCTTCATCTTTGGACTTTAACACTTCTAGCACTCCAAGTGTTTCACATGCTTGTGTTGATAGTCCTTGCATATCATGTAGAAATTGCTTGACTAAATCTCATGATGATATGCTTGCTATGTCTTGTTGCCATGATAAAAATGCATCTATTTCCTCGAATTGGTATGCTAACAATGTAGAGGAAACCAAACACTCCATGGAACAAGATGTGGTGTTTAATGGTGCCTCAAGGGATCCTACATCATCATCTATTGCTTTTTGCCTTATGGCTAAGGCATCAAAGGTATCTCCTACTTTGTACTCCAATATGTCTCTTGATGATGATGTTGATGCTAATGATGATGAGGATAATGATGAAGAGAATGATAATGTTGCCTCCTTAAAAATTAAGGGGGAAATGGTTTTTAAAGCTCTTCATAAAAATAAAATTGCTCGTTCCAACTTCATGGAAATTATGCCCATTGCTATTGAGAGCAAGAAATATATTGATGAGTTGGAATCTCGTCTTGAGGAGCATGAGGTCACCATTGATAAAATGGAAGGTCATGGGTGTGATTATGCTAATGAGATTGCGGACCTCTCTCAAGCTCTTGAACTTGAACAAACCACCAAGTAATCTCTTGAGGAGACTTTTGCTCTAGAATTGTCTAGAGTGAAGGAATCTACTGATAGAGCTCTTGAGGTGGCCAATGTTTTTGAAACAAAAAATGCTAAGCTTGAAGTTGCTCATGCTAGACTCCTTGAGGATTTTGAGCACCTCGAAAATGGCTCAAGGGTCATCAAGGGTGATCTCATCAAACTCACCGAGTCTCATGCTCAACTTGAAGCTTCTTATTTAAAAGAGCTTGCCAAGTTGCCTTCTCCTCTTGTTGTTAATGATGATGCTTGTGCTACTAATTCTATTACTTGTTAAGCATCCATTTTGAAGGAGAATGTTGAGCTACGGGCTCAACTTGAGGTGCTATCTTGCAATTATGGGAAATTGGAAGAAAGTCATGAAAAGCTCTCAAGCTCTCATGATGATCTTCTAGTATCCCATAGTGTGCTAAAGATAGCTCATGAGGCCATGATTGCTAAGGTAACATCTAGTGAGCCTCATGTGGATACTAGCACTACTTCTAGTCAAAATAGTATATTGCCATGTGCTAGTCCTTGTAATTCATCTACTCACAATGTTGGTACATCTTGTGATGAATTGCTTTCCTTGCCTTGTTGCTCTAACGATGAAGCTTATACTTCCTCTAGTACTTGTGTTGAGACTAACCATGTAGAGGAAATCAAAGAGCTCAAGGCCCAAGTCACTTCTTTGAAGAAAGACTTGGAAAAATGTCATGAAGGGAAATCCACACTCAACAATATCTTGAGTGTGCAAAAAATCCCCCAATGACAAAGGTGGACTTGGATTCAACTCCAATAAGAAGAAGAAGTCCAAGATGAACAAACAGAAGGGCCAAGAACAAGTCAAGAATTAGGCCAAGATTGTTTGCTTCAAGTGCAAAGTAGAAGGGCATCATGTTAGATCTTGCCCATTGAAGAAGAAGGCCATTAGTGTCAAGCAACAAGGGAAGAGGGCACAAGTTCAATCTCATGCTCAACCTCAAGTTGAAGAAAGGCCACTTCCCAAGAAGACTCAAGCTAATGCTTCTCAAGTTGAGAAATCAAGTGAGAAGAAAGTGAAGAGTAGACGTTGCTACCTATGTCGTGAGAAAGGTCACCTCGCTTCTTCATGCACTAGTGGTAACTTATCCAACCCAATTATTATTGATGATGTCTATTCTCTTGGGAAGGATAAGGTTGGCTATGTGGTTGCTAAGTTTGTTGGTACTCAATGTGGTTTGAAGCAAAGAACCATTTGGGTAGCCAAGCCTATTGTGACTAACCTCTTAGGACCCAACTTTGTTGGGGACCAACTAGCTCAAACTTGATCAATAGGTGTTGTTGGAGGGCGTTGGAGACTTGGCTACATTAAGAAGAATTAAGGGGACTTCATCACTCTTATTGTCTCAAGCCAAGTCAATTGAATCATCCAGTTTATATCTTATATCCAATGTGCCTCCTTGCGGTAACTTGTACTTAAAATTGCTTACATTGAAAGTTACTTGCCCCCTTGCATGTTTTGGTTTTGTTCCTTGCATGTGTTTGTATATGTTGTGATTCCAACTTGCTTATCTTGAGCAATCAAGTATGTGTGAGTTGGTTTGCACATCATGTACATGTGTGTCGTGCGTTGAGCCTTTATGCTTCTTGTTTGTATCCTAGTTGGCTCATGTGAGAGATTAATGGAACATCCCATTTTGGGGGAGTGATGTGCTTTGTGCACCTCAAAATCCTATAAATGTGTGTACATGAGGAATACCATCTAGTATTGATATTACAAGATTATCTAGTCGCTAGGTGGTATATCTCTCATGAGAAATTCAAACTCTAAATAGTCCATTAATTATCTCTTGTTTGTTCCTCTTATTGCCTCTTGTTAAGTTCTTATTGGTATCACATTATGGGGGAGTAATATGCTAAGTGCATATTACAAGCCTAGAAAATGTGTACATTTGAGATATTGTCACCTAGAATTGATATTGTAGATTATCTTGTTCCTAGGTGGCATGTTAGCTCTACAAGTTGCAATTTGCTTGTGTTTGCTGTGAAGATGATGTTGGATATCCTTGTTATCTACTACCGGGAATTATTTCCAAATACTTCTTGTCTTTGACAATTGGTAGTCTGATGTGTGGTAGAATTTGTTGATCATCTTTACATTGGCTTTTGTTTTACTTGCCTTTTCTCTTGCCAAGGTTTGTGTCAACTCCCGTTGTCTTCCATAGCACTTGTGGATCTTGTTTATTTATTGTTCTTGACTAGTGTTTTCTAGATATAGTGAAAGCGGTGATCCCACCTTGTGCATTTTGTATTCAAATACAAATCCTATATAATGCACAACTCGTGGGGGAGCTAGTCTATTTTATTTAGTTCACTCTTCTTGTGATCCTACTCAAGTGTGTTTTGGTGGAAGGCAAGCCATTTCTTTTTGGTACTTTGTGCCATCATGAAACTTTGTTGAGAGCTTGGTTTGTTTGGAACCATCCTCTCTTTGGGAGTTTGACATCTTTAGTTTAGTGTGTATCAATGGATATCTCATTCCTTGATGTATCTTTAATGATATCTTCCAAGTGATGATTTCTCCATTTGGTATCCTTTTCACTTGGCATTTCTTTGTCTTTTGGTTTCGGGTTTTGAAAGTCTTGAGCATGCATGTTTACCTCATGTATTTCATTTGGCATGCTTTCTTTCTTTGACTCAATATATAGCGGAAACTCCACCTAGTCTCAATTTGGATGTGATGTGCATGAAATTCATTTTCATATCTATATGCACATATTTATGTGGAGTTTGTCCTATGTATTGGTGTTTCTAACTATTTGGTCCCGATGAGTTTGGGTACCGTTTAGTTTGTGTTGTTCTTCTAGGAACAATTGGAGATGCATTGGATACTCGGCTCATTCAAAAGGAACGTGTTGTCACCATGTGCATATTGGAGTCAATCTAGGATGATCAATGAACTACTTTTTACCTTCAATTGGTATCTACTACATCCTTCCAATGCTATCTCGGTAACAAGTATCATCATCTACTACATGCACACATTATTGCATCAATCGTGTGTAGATTGTATCATGGCATGTTATTCATTCTTTCTTGTGATACTTGTTTCCTTTCTCAAAGCATCCCAACAATGATCTCATGTTGCTAGTTGTGATGTCTTTGATGGTTGTGTGGTAGGAATTCATTTATATACAATAAGACCATATCTAGCCATGTGCTATGCTTCCAAGCAAATATCTTATTGGTATATGTATGACTTCCTTTTGGATATCTTATTCCTTCGTGTTGTAACTATGTCGGGTGTACATCCTTCTTTGTAGACATATATCATCATGATTTCGTCTACCTAGAACCTTATACACCTGAGAGAAATTACATCTCTAGATGATATCCTTTCTTTCACGTCCACCTTGTCTTTCTTTTGTTATTTCTTTGGTGGCTCCGTGAAAGATCTTGTCTTGAGTGCGGGTCTTATCTCGTTGCATCTTGATGCACTCTTTGTGGTGAAGATCTTTTTCCTCATGCTTGTCTTGACGAGGCCTTTGCCATCTTAATTGGTATCCCTCGTCTTGATGAGGCTTTCATTTTCTATCTTCACCACGGGTTGTCACAAGCATAGGTTCTCTTCTGCTTATTAGTAAGCTTGTGAACCCATTTGCCATTTGTGTGTGAGAATGATAGGCCTTGCACCGTGTGCCTCATTCTTTCAAGACTATGTTGATGCTTAATGCTCATCCTAATTCTAGTCTTCTCAAGTGCTTCGCCATGACTCACACACATTATTTTGGTTGAGGCTATTCTTAAGTTGCCTCTTTCACATGTTGCTCAACCATGTGCTTGTTGCAAGCGTTAGCCTTGGTTTCCTATATGCTCACTTGCACTGGATGTGAGTTTCTATTGATTTTGGGGGAGCTATGATCCTATTTTGTGCACTTTGTATCCAAATACAAAAATTCTTGATGTGCACAAATCATGGGGAGCTTCTCTAGTTTCTTTAGAACACTGCTCCGCTCTTATCATAATATCCTTTATTCATGTGGCTCGTAGGATCATTGGCCTAGTTGGTTCAATTGGTATCTTTCGATAGCTTGGTTCAATAGGTATCTTTTGATTGCTCGATTTTTTGTTTCTCTCTTTGTTATGTCTTTGTGGCATATCATTCTTTTGCAATCTTTGGGCCTCAATATAGTTTGTCTTCCTCCAAATATTTACCATTGGATATGTGTATTGCATTCCACTCTTTTTTTTGAGAGATACACAATTTATAGAGGAACCGTCTTTATATTGGCCTTCTAAGCTTTTCACCCATTTTGGCAATCGATGCCAATGGGGGAGGAGTTTCAGAGAGTTTTGTGGAGAAGTCTTCAGAGTTTTCTCCTTGCTTTGGTTTTGGTCCTAAGCATTTGCATCTCATTCTCCTGCATCATTGGTTGTTGCATTGCATTGTGATGCATAACTCCTTGTATAAACTCTCTTGAAAGTGATTGTCATCAATTACCAAAATGGGGGAGATTGAAAGAACATGCGGTGCCCCCATGTTTGGTTTGGTAATTGATGACAATCTCTATGGACTAATGGTTGCCTTGAGTTATATTTGAAGGTTTTGTCCATAGGCTCTTCTTGAAGTCCATGTGTTGGTTTCAAGGAGTTTATGAGTTGACCAAGGTGCTATTAAGGAATTATCCAAAGATTGGTCATGTGAGTGTTGAGCTTATTGCAAGCATGTCTTGAAGAAGAATATTGTGTGATCATTCATGTTTACCTTCAAGACATCATCCAAATTAAGAGAGTTGGAAAGATTCAAGGTTGATCAAGACTAAGTCAAGAGTGAATCAAGTTGATCAACTCACAAAGCATAGAAGATGTACCGAGAGGGATCAAGTGATCCCATGGTATGGTAAGCATTGTCCATTGCACTTTGTGTACTAACCCATGGTCTATGTGAGAGTTCTATGTGGGGTTAGGTACGTGTCCATGGGCTTGCGTCAAGAGGAAGATATCATACAACCCATGGAAAGGATGACATCAAGTGGTGATCGTCATCATGATTGCCGTGTGCAAGTTCAAGTGGAGCATCACGAAGAGATCAAGTGCTTGAATCTTGCCATCCTTTGTGGTGTCAATGGTCTTGTGAATATGTGCCGAAGAGAGGCTCACCCATAGTGGACTATAGGGGAGCAATCATCTAGTCTTCATCGAGCCAACACAATCAAGAAAGGTGATCCAACTTGAGGGAGTCAAGATCGTCATCATCTAGCTCAAGTGGACCATGTGCAAGGCAAAGGTTTGCCCTTGATAGGTTTTCTATTTTACCGGTCTCGTAGTGGTAGTTGGGAGACCGGGTTATAGGATCGTTTGCCGTACTATCAAGGGGGGCTCTCAAGTTGGTAGCTTGATCGTATCGTTAGTAGAGAGCTCAAACCATTGCATCCTCGCATCATGTTTCTTGGTTCTTGTTTGATTCTCTTTGTGGGTCTTAGAGCTTATGGTCATCTTGATGACAAGCTTGAGTTCATCGAAAACAGAGTTCGCATGCGTCTTCTATGATGTTTTCGGTGTTGGAGGTTTTACCGGTCTTATCTAGGAAGGGTTCTCACCTTTTTCTTATGGGCCTTTTCTAATTTGCTTCTTATTGATATTTCTTCCAAGATTGTGTTAGCCTTTGTTTCTAGCTTTCCAACAAACTTGGTTTCATCGAATTCGTAGCTCATATGCGAAAGTTGTGACTGTTTTGATATTGCCTGTTTTACATAGAGAGGTTGTACCGCCCCATAGGGAGGTTGTACCAGTTGACCGGTACAACCGGTGTTTGGAGCGGTTGTACCACTCCAGAATTGGTCCGGAGGTTGTACCGGCCATGTACCGCTCTACCACCGGAGTAGTTTCTGTTTTGGGGCGGTTCTTGGGCGGTTGTTGACCGGTTTTACCGGTTTAACCGGTACTACCGGTTCTCCAGGCTGTTGTACCGCTTAGAGATTTTCCCAGGTTGGTTTTTCCTCTGCTTTGGCCGGTTGTACCGGTTCATGCACCGGTTGTACCGGTCCTACAGTTTTCTGCACGTAACGGGCAGATTCGTGGGGACTTATTTAAGGGGGTCTTCTTCCCCAATGGTTCCCCATCTCTTGAGCTCGTTTTTACCCCCATTGTTGACCTTCTTTGAGCTTGCTAACTCCCAATCCCTCCATGGATTCTTGCTAGTTTTTGAGGGAAAAGAGAGAGGAGATCTAGATCCACACTTCCACCAATCACTTTCTCCTCTATGTGAGGGGAACCCCTTGGATCTAGATCTTGGAGTTCTTTGTGTTCTCCTTCTTGTTCTTCCTCTTACTTTCCTCCCTAGCATTAGTTGCTTTGGTGGGATTTGAGAGAGAAGGACTTGGGTACTCTGTGTGCCCTTGCCATTGCATTTGTGCATCGGTTTGAGTTCTCCATGGTGATACGTGGAAGTTACAAGTTGAGAAGCTTATTACTCTTGGGTGCTTGGTACCCTTGAGCTTGTTCCTCTTGGGTGCTTGGGCGCCCTAGACGATTGGTGGTGTTCGGAGCTCAATCATTGTGGTGTAAAGCTCCGGGCAAGTGTTGGGGTCTCCAATTAGGTTGTGGAGTTCGCCTCGAGCAATTTGACGGGTACTGGTGACCGCCCCCAAGGGTTGCCAAAGTGTACAGGTTTGGTGACCGCCCCAAGGGTCGCCATTTGTACGGGTTCGGTGACCGCCCTCAAGGGTCCCTTAGTGGAATCACGGCATCTTGCATTGTGCGAGGGCGTGAGGAGATTACGGTGGCCCTAGTGGCTTCTTGGGGAGCATTGTGCCTCCACACCGCTCCAAACGGAGATTAGCATCCGCAAGGGTGTGAACTTCAGGATACATCGTCGTCTCCGCGTGCCTCGGTTATCTCTTTCCCAAGCCCTTTACTTGTGCACTTTACTTTGTGATAGCCATATTGTTCTTTGTCATATATCTTGCTATCACATAGTTGCTTATCTTGCTTAGCATAAGTTGTTGGTGCACATAGGTGACCCTCGTTGTTCTAGGTTTTGTGCTTGACAAATTAACCACTAGGTTTATTCCGCATTTGTTCAAGCCTTAACCGCAATTATTTTCAAGTGCCTATTCACCCCCCCCCCTCTAGGCGACATCCTCGATCTTTCACTCGGAGTGTTATCACCAAGCTCGCAGAAGATAACATTAAGCTGAAGAAGAAACTGGCTGATCTGGAATGTACAATCAGTACGACGAAGCAAGAAAGAATCAATCACAGGCAACAGATGAAAGCAAGAGACAAGAAGGAACAAGCATGTGTAGTTGTGGTTGTCGCATTAGCCATGTTCTATGCGTTGTTTGCAATGATGATTAGGGGTTTTGTTTGATAGTATTGCTAAAGCACATCTAGATGTGCTCCAAGTAATGCACATCTAGGTCCTATGCCATTGATGTTACGCGAAATTCGTGCAGATATTTTCCTTTATCTTTTTTTATTTTCCTTTCTAGGTTGATTATTACTGGCTTTATCAAATGTATTGCTTGCCAACTGTCCTACTCCGTTCGTACCGTTACTGGTGCATAATCCCAAAACTCGTTCCTTGTTTTTGTCCTGAAAAAGAAAACCAGCCAAATAGCCAATAGGAGTCCTGCACAACCCCGGGAATTTGGAGCCACTGGGTACAAATAATTGTGGTTGATTATATCAGCGGTTAGATAATACGTAAACCCCCGCTTCAATTCCTCCCCCCCCCACCCCACCCCCGCGCAAAAAAAAACCCCCGCTTCAATTGGTAGTTCCTCTTCTCTTCATACCCCGCTTAAGTGTCCACCATCTTCATCATCCCCGGCAGGCCGCGCTACACACTGGCACACACTCTACAGCCATGTCGACCGACAGCGAGGACGACAGTTCGGCCAGAAGTCTGGTGCCCAATGATAGATCAACATTGGAATCATCCCGCTCATCTTCCATGAGTCCGGCGTCGAGCATAGACCTCGATTATATCCGGTTCATGGAAGGGACACCACCTACGGAGTCGTCAGACGATAACCAGACGGACGAGGAGCCGTCAGAGGACGAAGAAGAGGATGACGATGATGAGGAGGAGGAATGGTCAAATGAGGAGGAGGACGATGACAGCAACGACGATGATATCGACGGCGGCGATGAAAAGCCAAAGGTCAGCGGCAAGAAGCTTCCTCGCCAAGACGATGTCGCGGAGCCATCCAACAACAAGAACAAGAAGAAGAAGGACTAAATTAAGTAGACTATATATATCTCTGTTTATCCTGTCAATCTCATCGCAGACGGTTAGTAATATGTATTCGATAGAGATCTTCTACATTATCGCCCACAGGTTGGTTTGTTGAACTGTTTGCCCTGATGAACACAAAATTCAGAAAAAAAGACCGTATGGGCTGTCTATAATGATTGCACACAATTCTGATTACCGACCTATTTGTCGGGTATCACACACATCTTGTTACGCTGAATCGTTTGTGTTCACCTCAATCATCGCAAACGGTTCATCGGAGCAAACTGTATGCCATATATCGCACACACATTGATATGGCTACCCGTTTCTGTTGTTCTTCCTCATCGCAAACAGTTCTGTTGTCGTACACGGAAGTAAAATCCGAACCATGTTTGATGCATCCATCATCGCAAATGTTTTGCACCTTTTTTGACGGTTCTTTTACGCCATCGTTTGCGATTATTGCATCGCACACAGTTTCATCAAAGGGTCTCTGATCGTAGTGTCGCATTAGCAGCATCCTGCAGTTGTGAAAAGTGTTAGGAAAAGCAGATACGACGGAGACATATCAACTCCCCCAAGCTTACACCTTTGCTTGTCCTCAAGAAATTCAGTTGACAAACTGAAAGTGATAAAGAAAACCTTTTACGAACTCTTTTGTTCTTGTTTACATAAATAAGCTTAAGTAGCACCCGGGTTTTCAGCAAAGATCTTGACTAACCATGTCACATAACTCTTAGAGATTATATTAACTCATATCAATGGCATAATCAACTAGCAAGCAATAATAAAATATCTCGAATGACAACACTTTGTCATAACAATCATGATATAATATGACAATAGTGGTATCTCGCTAGCCCTTTTTGAGACCGCAAAACAAAAATGCACATCACCTCCAAAGTTCAAGCAACGACTAAACATTGTAATACATGGTAGAAAAGATCCAGTCATGATGCATTCAACATTAACTATACACAATGCATGAGGATGACAATAGTGCTCTTAAGTCTGGCGCTTGTTCGAGAAGGTGATGACTCAAGATAAAATTAAATAGATAGCCCCTTCGCAGAGGGAAGCAGGGATTTGCAGAGGTGCTAGAGCTCAAAGCTTAAATCAGAGATAAATAAAATTTTGGGAGGTGCACCCTTCCTGTTTACGTCACGACCAAGAGTTATCAATATCTTCCATGCTAAGCACATTAGTGGTGGTTCCCAAGCGATAAAAGTAAAAATTTACTCCCCCTCCATCAACAAACACACTCCAAGGCTAGACGAATCCATGGGTACCATCCATACCAACAATAGTCCTGGGGGACTTTTGTTTAATTATTTCTAATTTTTGATTTCGGGACTGGGAATCCCTATTACTGCCCCTCTCGTGCAAAGACGACTGAATAAACACTCATCATGAGAATAACCTGCTTAGCATAGAAGATACCGACCCCCCCTCCCTCGCTCTATGAACAATCCAGGCAGATAAAACAGATGTTCATTTCAAATTTTAGAGGTGGCACATGCAAATTTACTTGGAACGACAGGGTAATACCACATATAGGTACATATAGTGGACTCATCTGGAATAACTTTGATTTAAGGGTTTTGATGCACAAGCAGTAATTCCGCTTAGTACAGGCGAAGGCTAGCAAATAAGTTGAGAAGCGGCTAGCTAGAGAGCGAAAATGGTCATGAACATGCATTATGCATAATCAACATTGAATACTAGTGATGTTTGCTTGAACTATGTCGGTATTTCCCCAAAGAGGAAGGGATGATGGAGCAAAGAATGGTAGGTATTTCCCTCAGTGATGAGACCCAGTTTATCGAACCAGTAGGAGCACCACACAACACCACGTAAATAACTCCTGCACACAAAGAACAAATACTTGCAACCCGACGTAAGAGAGGGGTCCTCAATCCCTCACTGATAAAAAGATAGATAAAATTGTAGTAGATTGGATAAATAGATCTTGCGGGAACGCGAGATAAAATAAATTACTAAAAATTGCAGCAAGGTATTTTTGTATTTTTGGTTTAATAGATCTGAAAATAAAAGCAAATAAAAATAGATCGCGAAGGAAAATGTATTAAAGAAGAGACTCGGGGGCCATAGGTTTAACTAGTGGCTTCTCTCGAGAAAAATAGCAAACAGTGGAATAGCAAATTATTGTTGGGAAATTGATAGAACTTCAACTACTCATGACGATATCCAGGCAATAATCATTATATAGGCATCACGTCCAAGATTAGTAGACCGACTCCTGTCTGCATATACTACTATTACTCCACACATCGACCGCTATCCAGCATGCATCTAGTGTAATAAGTTCATGGAAAAATGGAGTAATGCAACAAGAATGATGACATGATGTAGACAAGATCTATTTATGTAGAAATAGACCCCATCTTGTTATTGTTAATAGCAATAATACATACGTGTCGTTTCCCCTTCTGTCACTGGAATCAAGCACCGTAAGATCGAACCCATCACAGAGCACCTCTTCCCATTGCAAGATAAATAGATCACGTTTTCCAAACAAAACCCAAATATCAGAGAAGAAATATGAGGCTATAATCAATCATGCATATAAGAGATCAAAGAAGACTCAAATAACTTTTATGGATAAAAACATAGATCTGATCATAAACTCAAAGTTCGTCGGATCCCAACAAACACACCACAAAAAGAGTTACATCATATGGATCTCCAAGAGACTATTGTGATGGTGTTTAGTATGGATTTGGTGGTTCTAGAACTTGTGGCGGCTGGAATTGATTTTCGTCGACTCCCCTAGGGTTTCTAAAATATTGGGGTATTTATAGAGCAAAGAGGCGTTGCGCGTGGCCACCGAGGTACGTTGAAGATAATATAACAGCATGTAACAATAAAAAATTATAGATACCTTGGAGACGTATCAGCTAGCATGAGTTTAAACTAGAGAGAATAACCGAAAGGAAGCAAGAAATATTTTTGGGTTTTCTCAAAGTTTTTCAAACACACAAGAAGAAAGCGAGAAAATAAATCTAACATGGATAATATAATGAAAAAATGTGAACACCAACAACTGGAATGAAATGTGTTAACATGAATATAATATCGGTGGAAATGCGTACTCGCCCAAGCTTAGGCTTTTGGCCTAGCTTGGTAATCACCAGCCGCGACCTGCATGGTAATCAGAGTGATAGATCACGGAGGCTCTTGGTGCGGCCTCCTCAGCCCGCCGAGCTGCCTCGATCTCCGCCTTGTATGAGCGGGCCTCGCTCTCAAGAACATAATATCATTCTTTGCTGTAATAATGAAATAGAGTAGGCATAGGCAGAACGATAGACACATTAGTTTCTTTATTAAACCTCAAGTTATAAGTGTAATCAGTGATTGTGCCCTTAAGGAACTTATGGCGCTTCATGGCCTCAAAGTCTAAGTAATGAGTATATAAAATGGGGTCATAAGGCAGATGTGTGACACCAACCTCTTTAGCTACACGAGAAGCATAAATCCCACCATAAAAGTAAGCACTGGTAGCATTGTATTGAACCTTCATGCAATGATTGCTCCAAGATTATAGAGTTTAATTCCACTCAGAGCAGTGTGTATGAGGCTTAAGTCAGGTGCACATAGTGTGCTGCAATCCTGCTTGCCCATGATGCATTTGCCATTAAAGAGTGCAAAGTAGTGAATTGATGGGAAATGAATACTTTTTATTCTACCTTGTGTCGCTCCTCTATCCTCACTGTAGCAAAGACTAGTACAAAATGACTCATACTCAGATCTTGGTGGTTTGTCCAGCGATCCCCAATATGGAATTTTGCAAGCATTACAAAACACATCTAGAGGCATGGTAAAAGAGTGATCATAACTCATGACGATGATATTTAAATTTCTTCCTGGACGTTTCTGTGAGGTTGAGATGTTGGATGCACTTATCTTCGATGTAGGGATCGAGCTCGGCATTGTGGACATACTACTGAAATTCTTCTTTAATACCCGCACTCACCATGAAATTGTTACATGGCCATAGGAATGATTTGGTAGGGGCATCCTGCATTGAGCTCGCACTGGCTCAACATAGGACTGACGAATCGAGCTACTACTCGATGATGCCTCCCAAGATCTCCTCCTCGAAGAACTCCTAAATAATTGCATTTTTATTTGAGAACTATTTCTGAATTTTTTTGGGACACAAAATTTTGTCAACTAAACTTCATAAGATTGATAGCAACTACTCATAAGGATGCCTAGAGGCTATATTGAGCATTCAAACTACCTAGAACTCTAAGAATTCAACATGCAAGCCCTTTTTACAGCAGCACCAAGAGTAGCTAATTATTTAAAATATAAACCGCTAAGCTAAAATTAATTGGAGCAATAGAGGGGTCACATACCAAATAGCAATCCCCTAAAACAGTTTCGAAAATGGAGCTTCGAGCAAAGAGATCGAGATCCGTGAGTTTGAGAGCAAGAACGTGGGAGAGAGAGCTATGGTGATTTTTTTCTAGAGGAAGCAATGACATGGGCTAAAGGGATAGGTGAGGGGACCCATGTGGGGGCCACAACCCACCAAGCCACGCCTGGGGTTGCTGGCGCGCTCTGGTGTCTTGTGGTTACCAGGAGCACCCCCTCCCTCTAATAATATTTGTGCCAGAAATTCTCAAATATTTAGGAAAAAATCATGTTAAAATTTCAGGGCATTCTGAGAACTTTTATTTTTGAGCACTTTTTTATTGCACATAAAATTTAGAAAACAGGATAAACATGGTATTTTATTTTATTTAACTAAGAAAAACAGAAAACAAAAGGCAAGGATAGAAAGTTGTGCTCACTAAATTCATCAACTTCATACCTCTAAAAAATGATCCATTAATAAGGTTGATCATGTCTTATTAGAAACCACTTTCGATTAGCATGAAACCCAAGAACTTTCCTAAAACACTAAGTTACCTCAACGGGGATATGCACATCCCCAACAATAATTATGTCATATTTCTTTTTGGCAGTAGGTAAGGATAGTTGAAATTAACATCCCATGCAGTATTCAAAAAGGGTTTACCAAATATAATCGACATGTTGTCATCCTCGAGCATCTCAAGAATAACAAAGTCTGTTAAGATAGTAACATTTGCAACAACAACAGGTACATCCTCACAAATACCAATAGGTATGGCAGTTGATTTGTCAGCCATTCGCAAAGATATTTTAGTAGGTGTGAGTTTATTCAAATCAAGTCTTCTATATAAAAAGAGAGGCATAACGCTAACACCAGCTCCTTAATCACACAAAGCAGTTTTAACATAATTTCTTTTGATGGAGCAAGGTATAGTTGGTATTCCTGGATCTCCAAGATTTTTAGGTACTTCATCCTTAAAAGAATAATTAGCAAGAATGGTGGAGATTTTAGCTTCTGGTAACTTTCTCTTATTAGTGATGATGTCTTTCATGTATTTTGCATAAGGGGCCATCTTTAAAATATCAGTCAACCGAGTGCGCAAAAAGACTGGCCTAAGCATTTCGGCAAAATGTTCAAATTCTTCTTCATCTTTTTTCTTGGATGGTTTAGGTGGAAAGGGCATGGGTTTATGAACCCATGGCTCCCTTTCTCTACCATGTTTTCTAGCAATAAATTCTCTTTTCATATCTTTTATTTTTAGGTCATGGGTTATCAAGATCCACAATAGGTTCTATCTCAAAATCGTTATCCGGTTCTTTATCACTAGAGGAATGCTCATTACTAGATTGATTTTCAACATCTGAGATAGAGACATCATTATTATCTTGAGGATGTTTTTCTATTCCAGGTTCACTAGAGGTATGCAAAGTCCTATCTTTTTTATTTTCTTTTTCTTTTTAGAAGGATTAGGTGCATCAGTAATAATTCTTTGAGATTATTGTTCAATTCTTTTGGGGTGTCCCTCAGGATAAAGTGGTTCCTGGGTCAATCTACCTCCTCTAGTTACTACTCTAATAACATGACCATTCATATTATTATTCATTTCATTTTGCAATTCTTTTTGAGATTGAGCAACTTGTTCCAACTGTGTTTGAACCATAGAGGCATGCTTTCCTACACCTCTAACATCATTAGTGATTCTAAATAGCAAGTCACTCAAGCAAGCAATCATATCAGAGTTGCATTTCAATTGTTTCATAACATTTGCATTGAAGCGATCTTGTTTCACACTGTAGCTATCAAATTCATACAAGCATTGGCAAGGATGTCTATTGTAAGGTATGTCACCTCCATCAAACATTAATAAATAATTTACCTCTACCACCTGTGGAGGTGGTGGTGCGTTAAGATCAAGTATTTCTTCAATAGGTGGTAAATTCTTAACATCTTCAGCTTTAATACCCTTTTCCTTCATGCATTTCTTTGCCTCTTGCATATCTTCAGGATTGCGATATAAGATACCCCTCTTCTTCAAAGTGGGTTTAGGCAGTGGTTCAGGAAGAGTCCAATCATCATAATTCTTCAATATATTATTCAATATTTCTTCAGCTTGTTCAACAGATCGTTCCCTGAAAACACAACCAGCACAACTATCTAGGAAGTCCCTAGAAGCATCGGTTAGTCCATTATAGAAGATAAAGTATTTTATTTTTCTTAAGAGGATGATCAAGCAAAGCATTAAGAAATTGGACAAGCCTCCCCCAAGCTTGTGGGAGACTCTCTTCTTGAATTTGTGCAACGTTAAATATTTGTTGTAAGGCAGCTTGTTTCTTATGAGCAGGAAAATATTTTTCGGAGAAGTAGTAAGTCATATCCTGGGGACTATGCACACAACCAAGATCAAGAATATTGTACCATATCTTAACATCACCCTTTCATGAAAACGGAAATAATTTGAGTATGTAGTAGCGAATTTTCTCAACATCAGCAAAAAGGGTGGCTATATCATTTAGTTTGGTAAGATGTGCCACTACAGTTTCAGTTTCATATCCGTAGGAAGGATCAGATTCAACCAAAGTAATTAACTCTGGGTCGACAGAGAATTCACAATCCTTATCAGTAACAAAGATAGGTGAAGTAGCAAACTTAGGATCACATTTAATTCTAGCATTCAAAGATTTCTCTTTCAGTTTGCATTGTAATTTCTTAAGATCATCGCTATCATTGCAAGTAAGAATGTCTCTAGCTACCTCCTCCTCAATAACATAACTTTCAAGTATCTTAGGCATTTCAACTCTAGGAGAGCTAGGTCTAATATGTGTTTCATAATTCTCAGTTTCAAGTAACGCATCAGTTTCAATAAATTCATTAGTCTCAGTAATTTCATTCTCTGTAGCTCTAGCAATTTGTTCATCAAGAAATTCACCTAGTGGCATATTACCCTCAAGCAAGGTACTGCCATCATCATAAGTATCATTCATAGAAGAAGTAGCATCATCAATAACTTACGACATATCAGGATTAATAACATGTGGTGGTGTTGCAAGTTTACTCAAAATAGAGGGTTAATCAAGTGCAGAGCTAGATGGCAGTTCCTTACCTCCACTCGTCTTAGAGGGAAAAATCTTGGTTTTGGTATCCTTCAGATACTTCATAGTGATAAATAGATAATAATCCCAAGTGACTCAACAAATATAGCTATGCTCCCCGACAACGGCGCCAGGAAAAGGTATTGACAACCCACACGTATAGGCGATCGCAATAGTTTTCGAGGGTAGAGTATTCAACCCAAATTTATAGATTCGACACAAGGGGAGCCAAAGAATATATGCAAGTATTAGTAGTTGAGTTGTCAATTCAACCACACCTGGAGATTAAATATCTGCAACACAGTGATCAGTAGCACAGTAATATGATAGTTTTGATAGTAGTGGTAGCAATAGCAATGGTAACCGTGACAGCAGTAACAGTTTTGTAGCAACTATAATAGTAGCAACGGCAATAGTAAATTAACAAGAGAAATATGTGGAAAACTCATAGGCATTAGATCGGTGGATTCATTGGATGATATTCATTGTATAACAGTCATGACGGAGAGCATCCTATGGACATCACCATGTCAAGAGTCCATTTGGAAAGTGACACGTGCGACATCTACTTCATACATACAAAGGTGAATCATCTCCTTTACACGTGTCCACTTGTACCTTTCGAGGATGGTATACTACTTGACCCCTCTCGTGTGTGCATACATAGGTTTAAGCGGAGCTACACATTCATTGAGGAGGAGTTCAAGAAGAAGAGAACATCTACACCATCCAAGAGGGAAGCCTGGAAGCGAAGAAGGAAGGGCCAAGAAGAAGGCAGCAGCTCCCAGGCGACCCCGTGCGCACGAGCCTCCCAGGCTAGCGGTCCTAAAGACCCCGTGCGCACGGGCATGTACCGTGCCCACGGGACCCCCATGTCCACGGGCCTCACGGACCCCATGCGCACAGGCTTATGCGTCAGGTCTCTGGATACCTCGTGCGCACAAGCTCCACTTACCTCGTGCACACGGGCCCCTGATTGTTGCTATGGGCTTTGCCCATGTAATCCCCATTTTGCCCCTACTTACCCCTTCATTCCTTGGACCTATATATCTCCTCTTCCTCCTCCATTTAGGCTTAGCTAAGAATAGATCTAGACATAGAGCTTAGCTCATGTACCTCCCCTTGTGGGATTCCTCTTGAGAGAGAAGGCTCCATTGGAGTTCAAGACCTCCATTGGGGAAGATCCCTAGGGATTCAAGAAGTCCTTGTGGGAAGGATCTATCTAGATCATCAAGCCCTCATCTCCTTCATAGGATTTGGGATAAACTCTACCATTATCTTGTTTCCCTTTGATTGTTCATGTACCTTGTGGATCTTGTGTGGATTTGAGTCTAGTGGATGTGTGATTTGGGTTTGTTCTTGAGTGTTCCTCCTCTTTTCCCCCTTGTGTTCTTCTTGTTATTGGGGATTCCCCCTCCAATTCATGAAAGATCTCAACTTAGGGTTCCACCCTACAACATTATGGTATCATGAGCCATGGTTTCTCACGAAATTGGAGACCCCACCTTGTTCCTAGCCTAATTTTGCTTGTTCTTGCCCAATTTCGAAAATCCCCACAAAAATAGCCCCAAAAATTTTCTTGAAATTTGTTGGTTCGTGTTAGATTTCTTGTGTTTGATCCATGACTTTGATGTTTGGCAAGTGGATCTAGCTTTCCCCCATCCCCCACACAATCCCAACCACGAAATCCTTCAATTTTGACCGAATTCGTGAAATTTTCCGCCACCCCCGTTCCCACGGGCCCTAACCCCGTGCACACGGCCTCCTAAAAAGTCTCCGGACACCCCGTGCCCACAGACTTGTACCGTGTGCATGGGACCCCATGTCCACGGGCCCTAGACCCCGGTGCACCCTCCTAGTCCAGCCGGCAGCACTTCACATTTTTGCCGTAACTTTTGCATCCGGAGTCCGTTTCTTCCGTTCTTTAGCTCGTTGAGTAGCTATTGACATCCCCCATCCATCTAGATAGGTTTGAACACCACATGACTCCATCAAAAAAATAACATTTCGGCATCTTTGCCTAGGATCCTCCACCATATCATCCGCAAAACTACCGTAGCTTTCCGTAACCTAACCCATGTTGCTCCGTATAGAATTTGTGGTTGTTTGAGTTGTGACTTGAGTCTCCTAAGGTGTTTAGGCCACTTAGGGGTTGCTTCTTCATCAACCACCACCACCACTTCCGCATTGCCAACTACGACACCACCACCGCATGTCCGCTACCACCATTTGACATTTGACATTTGTGATTTTGAGTTCGCGGTTTTTCACTATTTCCTAAGGTGTTTCGGCTACTTAGGAACGTTTTGGCTTCGACACCACCGCTACTCATCATCGCCAAGGATGGTAACTTCCACGACACCATTGTACATATTCCTTGTCTTTGGATTGATAGCCCCGAGCCTATTGCGTACCTTACCTATCGAGACTAGCAAGTTGAGAATTGTCGGGCCACGCTATTTGTGCACCTTAGTGATATGCTTACATCGCATAGCTAGTTTTAGTGTGCAATCATATTCTATCATCATTGTGCCATAAGTCTCTCCCGTGCATATCTTACATACTTGTCTCATATCATACTTGGCTCGAGCAGCAAGCATATAAAAAAAGAGCAAAAGATGTTAAGCAAAAGAGGAGATACAAAAGAGATTGTAAGCAATATAAATAGCATTGAGCCATTTTGCATAGTACATACACTTGGACCATACATACATAGCATACTTGGGATTGAAGACGGCACGTTTACTCTCATAGATTGATGCACAAAGCGTATCTTGCCCATTTGAGCAATCGAGCTAGCGTCTCTCTATTGTTGTGCAACAAGAGCATTTTTCGTGGCTTCCACATTTTGATCTCGTTCCTTGGTTGCACGAACCCATTTATCTATCAGTGTGTGTGTTTCCGTGTGTCACCATAGCTTTGATCTATTTGCTTTACATTACAACTTTGTGAATCTTCCTCAACATTTTCAATATCTTGGACTAACATTTGGTTGAAATTTGTGCCACTTGTCCTAACCAAGCCACTCGATAAGCTTTAATTTGTAGGTGTGAGTGAACAAGTCTGGTACCAATTCCACTATTCTCTCATATCACATTGAGTGACACAGGATACATCCTCAACTTTGGGAAATGGTATCTTGGTATTTTTTATCTCATTTCCTACTCACCTCTACTCGAGTATTGTGATGGATAGGCAAAGCACAACGTATTCGGTCCTTAACCGCATTGAGCGACTCGCATTCAACATACGACACACCGAAGAAAGTAAAAGAGACTACATCGACGACAAGTTGTACGAGCACATGGAGGACATCCGACACGTGTTGGCGAACTACAAGTCTTCTTACCCTTCGTCATCTTCGCGGCTAAGATGCTTGATGACCCACAAGTATAGGGGATCTATCTTAGTCCTTTCAATAAGTAAGAGTGTCAAACCCAACGAGGAGCAGAAGGAAATGACAAGTGGTTTTCAGTAAGGTATTCTCTGCGAGCACTGAAATTGTAGGTAACAGATAGTTTTGTGATAAGATAATTTGTGGTAATAAGCAATGAAAGTAAATAAAGTGCAACAAGGTTGCCCAATCCTTTTTTTTAGCAAAGAACAAGCTTGGACAATTTCTTATAATGAGAAAATCGCTCCCGAGGACACATGGGAATTATCGTCAAGCAAGTTTTCATCACCCTCATATGATTCGCGTTTGGTACTTTGATAATTTGATATGTGGGTGGACCGGTGCTTGGGTACTGCCCTTAATTGGACAAGCATCCCACTTATGATTAACCCCTATTGCAAGCATCCGCAACTACAAAAGAAGTATTAAGGTAAACCTAACCACAACATTAGACCTATGGCTCCAAATCAGCCCCTTACGAAGCAACGCATAAACTAGGGTTTAAGCTTCTGTCACTTTAGCAACCCATCATCTACTTATTACTTCCCAATGCCTTCCTCTAGGCCCAAATAATGGTGAAGTGTCATGTAGTCGATGTTCACATAACACCACTAGAGGAGAAACAACATACATCTCATCAAAATATCGAACGAATACCAAATTCACATGACTACTAATAGCAAGACTTCACCCATGTCCTCAGGAACAAAAGTAACTACTCACAAAGAATATTCATGTTCATGATCAGAGGAGTATTAATATGCATTAAGGATCTGAACATATGATCTTTCACCAAGTAAACCAATTAGCATCAACTACTAGGAGTAATCAACACTACTAGCAACCCATAGGTACCAATTTGTGGTTTTGATACAAGATTGGATACAAGAGATGAACTAGGGTTTTGAGAGGAGATGGTGCTGGTGAAGATGTTGATGGAGATTAACCCCCTCCGGTGAGAGGATCGTTGGTGATGACGATGGTGATGATTTCCCCCTCCCGGACGGAAATTTCCCTGGCAGAACAGCTCCACCGGAGCCCTAGATTGGTTCCGCCAAGGTTCCGCCTCGTGGCAGCGGAGTTTCATCCCGTAAGCTTGCTTTTGATATTTTTTTTCAGGGTAAAAGCCTTCATACAGCAGAAGATGGGCACCAGAGGGCCACCAGGGGGGCCAGGAGACAGGGGCGCGCCCAGTAGGGGTTGGCGCGCCCCCACCCTCCTGGCCAGGGTGTGGGCCCCCTCTGGTGTTTTCTTCGCTCAATAATTCTTATTAATTCCAAAAATGACTTCTGTGGAGTTTCAGGATTTTTGGAGCTGTGCAGGATAGGTTTCCAATATTTGCTCCTTTTGCAGCCAGAATTCCAGCTGCCGGCATTCCCCCTCTTCATGGTAAACCTTCTAAAATAAGAGAGAATAGCCATAAGTATTGAGACATAATTTGTAATAACAACCCATAATGCAATAAATATTGATATAAAAGCATGATGCAAAATGGACGTATCAACGCTCCAGTCGCACACTTTCGGAGCGGCCACTCGATGCGAGTACCATGCGGCACTGTTATCATCTTTGAGACGCCCGCCAAGACCTCGAACAAGACCATGAAGAGCGACCTTCGGGACGAGAGTTGGCTTCTCTGCCACCCCCGTGCAAACGGGCCCTTGACCCCCGTGCACACGGCCTCTTGCACCCCCATGCGCACGGGCTCTACAGAACAGCACCATCGACCCCAAGGTTGCAGCTTCATCAACAACTTCGGCATCTTTGCCAAGTGACTTCAAGGCATCTTTGCCTACTTCCCACGAGTATGCCTACTTCGACATCATCAAGTCCAAGGTGATCACCTACAAGCGAGGGCGACACTTCTATCTTCGGAAGCCCCTCAAGGAAGACGACTGAGCATGGGAAATTCCCTTCGGTCATGGAGACGAGCTACGAGGTGCCACATCATATGGGCCTCCTACAACAGGATGGTGACAAGATGGTTGAGCAAGGGCCATCCCCTTCGAACACGGCGATGAGCACGAACCTCTTCAACAACATGAAGATGGCGCCCAAATGGCACTCATACTCCGAGTCAAGCTACGACACTTCACATGAGACCTTATCTTTGGTCTCGGAGGAGAGCGATGATTGTCCACATCATACGACATTCATCTTCGGAGGCATTATGGATGAGGAGGTTGAGCATGGGACTATCCCTTCAACCAAGGCGGCGATAGGATTTGAGCATGGAGACATTTGCACCTACATCTCTTCGACACCCACATATGACGAGATGCCCCAATTCCCATGTGAGCAGAGCCACCCCACCATGAGTGATACGAGTGACTCCACCATATGTGACATCGTGAGCATTTCCTATGAGAAGATGAGCGTGATCACCACTAGCCCCACACATGAGAGCATGCCACCCACCCTATGTGAGGTTGAGAGCCATTTGAGTGACTCCAACAACCTTATGAGTGAGAGCATATTACCGGGAGTGAGTGAGCCACAACACTTAGTGAGTGAGGTAGTTGAGACGGCACGTGAGGCCACTATGATTTCTAATGACTTAACATGTACTCCTAGTGTGTTTTCTTCTTTGGTGCTAGGTCTCATATATGACGACATGCCTACCCTCGACGAGTCCATACCTCCAACGACAACGACGATGGCCATGGTGGACGATGATGCACCCCCCACATGGTTCCATCACGATGAAGATGACAATGATTGGATCTTCGACACCTCACCTACAACACATGAGCGATGCTCCAAAGGTAACATAGGTGATGGTTCTTCTCTTATCCCACTAGTGGACTATATTACCAATGATTGCTTGCATGATGTTGACACACCTATTCCCATGCTTCATGCTAGTGTGACTTCCTCATGTCATGACTTACCAATTTATGATGAATATGATGATGAGCATGTCGAGTTGCCTAGTTGTGATGCTATGCTCCATAGGATATCATGTCAAAATTCTTTTGGTCACATCATATTCGACAACTCTTTAAACTTGTCATTTTCTATGAGTGAGGTCTCCCATATTTTATCCTTACAATCTCAACATAGTAACTATGCATGCCCCATTAAAATAAATCCCATTTGCACTTATGGCATAGATGACGAGATGATGGTCATTGGCTTTTTTTCATGTGATGATATTGCCATGCTTCCTTTACATGATTTGCGCAATTCATCCATTATGTCATTCCATGATCACATTGTCCCAAATAAGCTTTGTTTTGGATGTTGTCAATTTTCTCCATATGATGCTTCCGCTATTTCTCATGAGGAGACCCCCATAGTTTCCTCATACATTTTAGGAGATTTTGATCCATCTTATACTTTGCATGACTCCCATGATTGTGTGCACCATATGCATCCCATGAATAAAAATGCTATTTTTGAGCCACACACTCGCTATGAATTGCATCCCAATCATGTTGAATACAATAGCTATCATTGCATGTTGGATGACATATTTCTCTACCATGCTTTAAATTTCTTTGAGTGATGCTTATCTTGTGCTAACGCTCACATGCACATACACATCATGATGGATGATGTGTACATTTACCATGCACACACTTTCTTTTGTTTGTGTCTCTTTTGTGTAGGTACCCATGAACACTCGTGAACCTCAAAATCCCATGAGTTGACGAAACGAGCTCTAGAGAGCAATGATGACTTGGGATCCCGTGGATTTTTATTCCCATCGCTCCCTTCGTGCAAAGACTTCGTGCATATCTTCTACATGGCCCTCACATGGTTATGGGTTATTTACCACTTCTCGCTTTATGCCCATATTGCCAGGTTCACTTTGCATGATATGCTCTTTCCTATGCCTTTGCCATGCATTTGTGACCCATGCTTTGCATTACACATGATGATTGATTCTCATACTTGTATGTGTATTTGCATGCTTGGTGGAGATATTGCTTGCTATTGCCATGTTTGCTATGTGCCCCATACCTATGATGATACTTTGATCTCGCTTTGTGTTCGTGCTTGCCATATGTCATGTGCATTGCCTATGCCTATTATTTGCTCACATGACAGGATTGCCATGATATCCTCTAGTGCGTTGCATCTTCACTCTACTAGTTTGCATGACATGATTGATATGCTTGCTTATGTTGCATCACCCATGATTCATACTTGCTCATCTCATGCTGTTGATGGCATCCATAAACATGCTTTGCACATCATTGCTAGTACATGTTGTCATATGTCTCCATATGTTGCCTCTCTCATGCTAGATAATTTGCCATGTATTGAGTGCAACAATTATTCTAGTCTTGATAATGAGTTTGCCCCCATAGCATTCTCACATATATTTGAAGATTTTGACATATTCCTTATGAAGCATGCTTATCTTACTTCTTTGCACCATACTAGTGCCATGAGTATAGCAACCGCATTATATTATTCATGCACTTTTGCTTCTAATGGTTATGTGCAAGAGAAGAGAACCATCCTGATGGATGATGTGTTTATCTACCATGCACATACGTTGCTTGCTCTCTTTTGTGCATGTGTAGAATACTTAGACTTCATGTCGACTCCCACTTCACGTGAGTTGACCATTCGAGCTCTTGAGAGCGAGCCTCATACATTCGACCATGACTCGCTTCTACACCATATTTCCTACCACTTCCGCATTGTGAAGGACGCACAAGGACATGCTTTCGAGGTGATATCCTTCTATCTCGAGAACACCAAACCATGAGCATGCATATCGTGGACCATACTTCATGTGTTGCTTGCACCATGACACTTTGCACACATGCTAGCGATACTGCTTCAACTTCTCATTGCCACATTGCCATGCCTCATGACATATATGCCTTGTGTGTTGCATCCAATTCTTGGATTACTTGCTCCTATCACATGTTTGGTTGCACCAATGTCATCACTTCACATATGCCATGTCCCTTTGCTTGTCACATGATTTACTTGATTGCCTCACACATGATGAACAATTTCTCTTTCCATTGTGTTGAGTGCCACACTATTTTCACTACACCATGTGCACATTATGCTCGGATTGTCTTTCACTTACTCCATGTGTTTCGACATCTCATCGTATTTGGTGTTGTGAATGATTCCTATGCATATCATAGACCATTTGTCGAGCACTTTATGCATTCTTGCTATGACATTGAGGTAGATGCTTGTTTACTTGTCCCACATATTAGCACCTTTACCTCACCTTTGGATGATTGTTTCCATGATGCTTTTCCATGTGCTCAATTTATATGCTTAAATGCCATGCCACACTTCTTTGTCAAACCATATGCTATGCTTCATGACAACACTTGTTGGGTGAATCACCTCTCGAATGCTTGGTTTTGCTCTAACGCCAACCACATTTGTTTTTCCAAGTGCATGTTATCTTTGCTCCTTTTGAAGGAAATACAAGAGGGTGCGACATTGGAGAGTGCCCATTTGGAACTACAAGATGATGAATGCTTGGTGATTGTCTACTTCTACACGGCGACATCATCTCTTTCCCATGGTGATCTGGATTTCGATCCGAGGTCGAATCTTTCCCAAGGGGGAGGGGATGTTGCGGAGCATCCTATGGACATCACCATGTCAAGAGTCCATTTGGCAAGTGACACGTGCGACATCTACTTCATACATACAAAGGCGAATCATCTCCTTTATACGTGTCCACTTGTACCTTTCGAGAATGGTATACTACTTGACCCCTCTCGTGTGCGCATACATAGGTGTGAGAAGAGATACACATTCATCGAGGAGGAGTCCAAGAAGAAGAGAACATCTACACCATCCAAGAGGGAAGCCTGGAAGCGGAGAAGGAAGCGCCAAGAAGAAGGCAGCAGCTCCCAGGCGACCCCGTGCGCACGGGCCCTCTGACCCCGTGCCCACGGGCCTCCCAGGCTGGCGGTCCTGAAGACCCCGTGCGCACGGGCGTGTAACGTGCCCACGGGACCCCTGTGTCCACGGGACTCATGGACCCCGTGTGCACGGGCTCATGTGTCAGGTCTCTGGATACCCCGTGCACAAAGGGGCCCTTGAGTGTTGCTGCGGACTTTGCCCATGTAATCCCCATTTTCCCCTTGCTTACCCCTTTATCCGTGGACCTATATATACTCCTCTTCCTCCTCCATTTAGGCTTAGATAAGAATAGATCTAGACATTAGAGCTTAGCTCATGTACCTCCCCTTGTGGGATTCCTCTTGAGAGAGAAGGCTCCATTGGAGTTCAAGACCTCCATTGAAGAAGACCCCTAGGGATTCAAGACCTCCTTGTGGGAAGGATCTATCTAGATCATCAAGCCCTCATCTCCTTCATAGGATTTGAGATGAACTCTACCATGTATCTTGTTTCCCTTTGATTGTTCATGTACCTTGTGGATCTTGTGTGGATTTGAGTCTAGTGGATGTGTGATTTGCACTTGTTCTTGAGTGTTCCTCCTCTTTTCCCCCTTGTGTTCTTCTTGTTATTGGGGATTCCCCCTCCAATTTGTGAAAGATCTCAACTTAGGGTTCCACCCTACAAGAAGTCATAACCTAGGGCAATACAGAACTAGCTCCAGTTCATAAATATAATGTAGCATGTATTCCGTAAATAGTCATGCGTGCTTATGGAAGAACTCGCATGACATCTTTTGTCCTACCCTCCCATGGCAACGGGGTCCGTAAGGAAACTGTGGGATATTAAGGCCTCCTTTTGGTAGAGATGGAACAAAGCATTAACACATAGTTAACAAATGAACTCCTAAAACTACGGTCATCACTAGAAAGTATCCCGATTACTGTCACCCTGGGGTTTACGGATCATGACACATAGCAGGTGCATATAACTAGCAAGATCGGATCTAGAACATAGATATAATGGTGAAAACATAAATGATTCAATTCCGAAATCATGGAACTCGAGCCCTAGTGACAAGCATTAAGCATGGCAAAGTCATAACAACATCAATCTCAGAACATAGTGGATACTAGGGATCAAGCCCTAACGAAACTAACTCCATTACATGATGAATCTCATCCAAATCCTCACCGACCAGCGAGCCTATGAAGGAATTACTCACTCCCGATGGCGAGCATCATGGAATTGACAATGAAGGATGGTTGGTGATAACGAAGAACTAAGATTCCCCTCTCCGGAGCCCCGAACGGACTCCAGATCTAGCCTCCCGATGAAGAACAGGAGGTGGTGGTGGCTCTATCTCGTGAAACGCGATAGTTCTTCCTCTCCTATTTTTTTCTCCGAAAATAGTGTTTATAGCATCAGAATTAGGGCCAGGGGACCACCAGGTGGGCACAACCCACCAGGGCACACCTAGAGGGGGTGGCGTGCCCTGGTGTATCGTTCTCACCAGGGCACCCGCTCTGGTGGTTCTTGGTCCCAGTATTTTTTATTTATGCTGAAATAAATCTCCAAAAAAGTTTCATTCCAATCCGAGAACTTTTATTTCTACAAAAAAACAACACCATGGTAGTTCTGCTGAAAACAACGTCAGTCCGGGTTAGTTTCATTCAAATCATGCAAATTAGAGTCCAAAACAAGAGCAAAAGCGTTAGGAAAAGTAGATACAACGGAGACGTAACAATCTCATGTATGATATTCTAGTGGATGTGTGATTTTGAGTTTTGTTTGAGTGATTCCTCTTGTTTTTCTTGATTATTGTTCCCTCCCCCCCCCTTCAAGTGTGAAAAGATCATGAGCTAGGATTCCACTCTACATCAATTCACTTGTCTCGTTTGTTAATGATGTTCTGACTTTTAAAAGCATTTATCGAGCTAGCCCAAATTATAGACGATATGTGGCACTAGTCCACAAGTTGAGTGATGCTAACACTCATACAAATATCATGGTAAGATTTTTTATTGTTGTGTCACTAGTCTATCTTTCTCATACATTTTTCTTAAGTAAACTACATTGCACTATTATGTTCTTCAACAGAAGCTCCCAAATGTTGTTGTGTTTCTGCTGATGGATGTCGAAGGTGAGATGGCAATTGTTTGCGTACGGCCATGTACTAGCCTCAAATATACATAGTCGACTGAACGTCAAACAAATGGATGCCTCAAATCGATGGATGGAGGCAAATAGTGAAGACCGCAGGCCACAAATTAGAGATCGGTGGATCTCTGTGCTTCATCATGGAGATGGAGGGCTTTTTCTGTTTTATTCTAGTTTACCTAAGAGAGAGGAGTAGGTACTAGTACTTGTCATATGCTCGGAAGTTATTTACCTAGGATGATGACAATTAGCTAGTAGTGGTTAACTTATGATGATGATGATGAGACATTGTTATATCATTATGATGATGATGAGTTGTTATATCACTACGATTATGATGAGTTGTTATATCACTACGATGCTGCTGAGTAGTTATATCATTTTGATGATGATGTGTTGTTATATCATAACTAGTGTATACGTACAACATTTATATGTTGAATAGATATACACAGAGTTAGTAGTGGCGCTGGGTCCATCACCGCGCTACGACTAACTAGTAGTAGCGCAGGGCCAACCCCACGTTGCTGCTAACGTAACTAGTAGTAGCGCGGACCGTGACCTGTGCTACTACTAACTAGTTAGGTGAAGTGCGTTAGTAGTAGCGCGGGCACCTGCGCTATTGTTAGGCACTTACCCCACGCCACTACTAAGCTTTTCCCTAGTAGTGCAACTCTCTGCGCGCCAAACATTTATCAAAATTGTTTGATTTCCCCAAATGTACTAGTAAGATTGCACGTGCAACGCACGGTAGCACAACAGAAAGAAAAAAAATCTCATTCATCTAGTTAGACTTATGAACCGACAAAAAAATATCATATATAAAGTTCGATATGCAAGATTTAACTTTATAATTCCAGAGACAATATTTCAGTAAGATTTTTGAACCTCTCAAGTTGCAAATTGCAATGCATAGACAAATATCTAATTGTTGTAATAAATGCTTGGTCATCCAAAAAATATAATAGCACCAATGAGCCGTAATCATCTCATGCATCAGATAAAATTATAATCATGGGAAATACTTGGTCATCTCGTGCACCTCTTAAAATTAAAATTCATGTGAAATGCTTGGTCATCCAAAAACTAATAGCACGAATGAGCCGTCATCTTATGCATCAGATAAAATTATATTCATGTGAAGCAATTTGATTATACAAGTGCAATATCTCGTTTCATCGCCGAAAGGAGTACAATATTCCATTCATGAAATCCTTAAGTATGCACACACAATGGAATCAAGTATATCCATGTCTTACATCACAGAAAACAATTATTTTTGTATTGCATCCTAAAGAAAATACACTCATATTCCATTGCAAACAAAAATATTATTTTTGCAAACTTGATAGGAGCAATGTCTATTAGTAGGAGCAGATAATTTTAAAAATAATCCCCCATCATCCTGAACAACTCTAACAAAAGCATGTTTCCTCATCCTGACTAACTCTCTGATCATTCCCTAAAAAAATCTAATCTTGAATGTCGGTCACTGATTCCATGTAACTTATGAGGTCTCATGCCAATGTACAAGCTGCAAGGCTACTGAATATGTCCTAAAGCCACATCTTTTTGAATGGCACACAAAAACTCAAGAATTCCATTGTCTGCACTCATTAAGTCTAGTAGGTTCTTTTTTTGCCATGAACTTTAGGAACATGATGCTTTTGATTTCTTCTTGTGAGTGTCAGCTTCCCACGATGTGTATGCTAAAAGGCAGTGCCTAGGAGGCGCTTAGGCATGCCTAGGCGCTAGGCAATGGCCAAACGCCTTGCCCAGGGCATAAATGGAGGTCTAGGCAGGGAAAGTAAGGAATTGCCTACACAAGCAAGAAATCATGCCACATACTGCACTGATATGCCCAACGGGTTACATTCCAATGGCAGTAGATGTTATTAACTTATTTATATGCCCTAAACTAATATCAACACCCATATAATAATCACAAATACACTACGAGTAAAAACTATATTACCGCCTAGGCCGCGCCTAGGGCGCTTAGGCACTGCCTAGGCACTAGGCGAAGGCCAACCGCCTCGCTTACGCCTACCACTTTTTCCAACCTAATGCTACAATAGAAACTAAAAGGAAATCTAATCATCTACAACTCCAAAAAATTAAAATGATTAGAATATTTGGCAGAGGCTTGAGATGTGCAATACTGAGACTTCCTACCATAACCATCGGAAGTACAAAAGAGGAGCAGACATCATTAATGAAAGAGCCTAAAAGAATCTTGTGGGTTTTATGGCACATATCAACACTGACACCCTCAAAATGTTCATCACTGAAAACACTAATTAAAAAGATTAGAAATGCAAATTACAGGATCCAACTTTGCATAGTAATAATTATACAAGAAGTTGTTGCCAACTAGAACTAGCAATATCCACAATAGCAAAAAAACACTGAAATGAATACAAGCTCTCAAAATTATTATATAGTTTACATATGGATACTTGTTTTTCTAATTTTCTTAACATTATTGCGCCTAGTTCCCATGGTAAATTTGTGCACACTGGAATAAAATCAAGCTACCAAAGCCAGCAACCCCTCTTCTGTGCTCTATGAGCACTAGAAGGGTAAAAATAGAAGGACATGACTTTGGTCACTTATGTGATTCAGATGGGTTGTTAATATTGACAACCTTGTTCATACCTCCATATTGGATGGTAAGTACAGAATGTTTGCACTATATGCAGTGTAACTTACCAAGTTACCATATGAGCACCACTTGGTGAATGGTAGGTAAGTGACACCTTCTTCATCTCTATTTTACTCAGCTTCAAAATTAGATGTGTTTTAGCTAGATCTGACTAAAGTCATATTAGCCATTTCCCGCAAAAAGTAATAAAGTAATGATGGCACAAACATGCAAGATGAAACCAGTAAAATCTTAGCACTATATGACCGTAAATAATCACAAGCTCCTTGTAAAATTAGATGTATATCATGTTGTCGCCAATAGACGATCGCCAACCTTCTTGGTTTATCTGTTTCCTTCACAAGCTCCACATAATCACCTGTCGGAGTAGACCAATAAATGAGTTCATATCTTGATAGTTCAACATCACTTCACGATCATCTATTCGCTTATTAGATTTAAGAAGATATATACAGATGCGTATTAGATAAATACTCTGCTACAACAACTGAATTGGCATAATCGTTGTGAGATTAGGATAGTTGCAACTGTTCGAGATTAAATAACCATTTTGCATCAAGTTTGAAATACATCATTTATATATTTGAACAAGGGAACTTATTACTCTCTGGACCATGAGTGGATGTTTCTTTAAGATTTTACAATAATAGGAGAAACCCTGCATCAAAGAAACAATTCTGATGCAAAGAGATAAAAAAATTCTGGTGTAGTTGGGTGCTTATTTACCTTTTTGAGGCAATATATGTGTCATTCTACACTTGGGAGCTTAGTTACCTTTATGCATCCATTCAAAATACCCCACCCCTCACTGTATAAACCTAGTTCTTTCCATTCACATTGTAGCTATGTTTTGAAGAAACAACTTTACACATTCAGTTATATTGTGCTACTGGCATCGTGCTCTCCTAATAGCCATTTATGTGGGGCTAAAAGTTGCATTAAAAAAACATCAAAGACAATATCATGGGTTGAATCGAGATGTTAGCATGCATGTACATGTGGTTGCAATTCCTATAGTATTTCACAGAAGATTATATTACATCACCAGGCCAGGCGACACAGCGGCGTTAGTCCATGATGTGGAATCCGCATGGAGTAATCCCATGATGCGGTGGAGGCTGCAAGACAGGGCGATGACATCGATCTAGTGCCTCAATGGCATCAGATCAGGATGCAACATCCATGGCGGAGCCAGACCAGGATGAGGCATCCACACGGAGTAGGTCGTTAGTGACTCAGCGTGACGACACCATCATCTTGGTGTTAGTGTGATGATGCTTCTGGTACCCATCTAGATCGCCCATCCAGATGGTGCACGCTTGCCAAAGCTCACTCCATTCCCCACCACCGAAGGTTTCCCTGTCCCCGGTGCATGCGTTTTCCAGCATAGCACCGGTGCTCCCCGTTCCCCGCCGCCAGAGTTCCCCAATTCCCCGCCCGTCCACGGTCAAGGACTTATGGCGACCCCGTTGGGGGAGAGAGAGTGAGGAAGGTGGGCAGAGAGGGGGAGAGGTGAATGGAGGTAGTTGTACCTTGACCTCATGGGTGCTTTTGCTCAGTCGTCGCTGCCCTGATCCAAATCGTCGTCCGCTGCTGCTGTTGTTCTGTTTGCGAGAGACGTGGGACTAGGAGTTATTTGCTTGTTCAGTTTTTTCATTAGCAACCAGAATTGCATGATTGCGGGGACGTGGGACTGGTAGTTAGAATATTCCTCCGCTAGTGGAGTACAGTCAGTCACTGAAAATTGCTAAGTCCACACCGTAAAAGTATTAAATCAATGATGGCTATTAGATTTTGATTTATGAGACTAATCGGTTCGTGTGGTGTTGATCGGTTCGTGCGGTGTTGATCGGTTCGTGCGGTGTTGTGGGCCAAATTATGGGGTACACGTCAGAAAGTTCTTGTTTGATTGTTTAATCGTAGTGGAGATTTTGGGGTGCAAGTCTCTGTGCCCCTGAACGTTTAGAAGTTTTGAAACACCAAATTTATTTAAAACATGAAGAATTTAATCAATCAGTTCATCCTAGCTGAATGCATGGCATAATTAATATAATCCAATACACTTATTTGACCATTTCTTTTTATATTAAGGAAATGTATATTTTCCGTCCTTGAACTCTCTCAAAAGATTAGAAATGGCCCCTCAACAATAAAACTGGCAAACCTTACTCTCTCAAATTTTCATATAGGATTAGTTTAGTCCCTTGATTCAACAAAAGCGGTTTGAGCCGCGGAAGCTGCAAGCCTATGTCTCTATCATGTTGCTTAGTGTGTACCATTTGCTCGATGAAATGCCAAGTTGAGTTAGAATGGGAAGGGGGGAGAAGATTGACATGTGGGTAATGACTAGTCAAAATCATGTCAAGTCAGCATAAAAACCGCTTTTCTTGAGTGAATGGACTAGACTAACCCGGTTTCAAAAGTTAAGGGACCAAGATTTACTGGTTTTAGAGTTGAGGGACCATTTATATATTTTTGAGAGAGTTCAGGGATGAAAAATATATTTTCCCCTTATATTAATGCTGGTAAAAAATCATGCCATGAAAATATTATTGCGAACACAATAATGTTATTTTTAACTTACAAATGTGAATAACTTTTTGCATATATAGTTGTAGTCCTTCATATGTGGACTTCCTTTGTGACAAGCCGGCCGTTGGTAGCGTAACCTTGTGTGGTGGTTCACAGGGTACATTGCCCTTTGGTTTGAAAAGGGATCACCTTTGCTTGTGCTTGGCATTGTGGGGGAGTTTGGATTCAAGGTGGCGGCCTTGTTTGGTTGGACTCGCGATGCTTGTGGGCAGAGCCTGCGTCTATAGTGTTGTTTGGCTTGCATGGTGATACGTCCATTTTGCATCATGTTTACCTACTATTATTTATAATGTTTTTATGCATAATAACACTTTATGGAGTAATTCTAATGCCCTTTCTCTCATAATATGCAAGGTTTACATGAAGAGGGAGAATGGTAGCAGATGGAATTCTGGACCAGAAAAAGCAATGTCGGAGATACCTATTTTGCACATCTCCAAATGAGCTGACAATTACTAGGAATTATTTTGGAATATACAATAAATATTGGAGGAAATAAATACCAAAGGGGGCCTGCCTGGTGCCCACAAGATAACAGGGTGCGCCAGCCCCCCCCCCCAGGCGCGCCCTGGTGGGTTGTGGGCAGCCCAACCCACCTCTGGAGCCCATCTTCTGGTATATAAGGTCTTTTCACCTAGAAAAAATAAGTAGAGGACTTTCGGGAAGGAGCACGGCCATCTCGAGGCGGAACTTGGGCAGGAGCACTTTTGCCCTCTGGCGGATCGATTCTGCCTAGGGAACTTCCCTCCAGGAGGGGAGAATCAAAGCCATCATCATCACCAACAACCCTCTCATCTTTGGGAGGCCAATCTTCATCAACATCTTCAATAGCACCATCTCATCTATAACCCTAGTTCATCTCGTGTGTTCAATCTTTGTACCGGAACCTCAGATTGGTACGTGTGGGTGACTAGTATTGTTTATTACATCTTGTAGTTGATTGCTATATGGTTTATTTGGTGGAAGGTTATATGTTCAGATCCATTATGCTCCTTAATACATGTCTGATCTTGAGCATTAATATTATTTGTGAGTAGTTACTTTTGTTCTTGAGGCTACGGGAGAAGTCATGTTGTAAGTAATCATGTGAATTTGATATTCGTTCAATATTTTGATGGTATGTATGTTGTGATTCCCTTAGTGGTGTTATGTGAAAATTGACTACATGATCTTCACCATCTTTGGGCCTAAGGATTGCATTGTGGAGTAGTTATTAGATGATAGGTTGCTAGAGTGACAGAAGCTTAAACCCTAATTTATGCGCTATTTCGTAAGGGACTGATTTGGATCCATATGTTTAATGCTATGGTTAGATTTTATCTTAGTACTTTTCTCATAGTTGCGGATGCTTGCGAGGGGCTTAATCATAAGTGGGAGGCTTGTTCAAGTAAGAGCAGTACCCAAGCACCGGTCCACCCACATATGATACTATCAAAGTAGCGAATGTGAATCAAACCAACATGATGAAAGTGACTAGATGAAATTCCTGGGTGCCCTTAAGAACGCTTTGCTTATTATAAGAGATCATTTTGGCCTGTCCTTTGCCACAAAAGGATTGGGCTGCCTTTCTGCACTTTATTTACCATTATCATTAGTTTCTCGTTACAAATTATCTTGCTATCAAACTATCTATTACCTACAATTTCAGTGCTTGCAGAAATTACCTTACTGAAAACCGCTTGTCATTTCCTTCTGCTCATCATTGGGTTCAACACTCTTACTTCTCAAAAGTACTAGATTGATACCCTATATTTGTGGGTCATCAAGACACTTTTCTAGCGCTATTGCCGGGGAATGAAGCGCTCTTGGTAAGTGGAAATCGGTAGGGAAAAATTTATATTACGTGCTGAAATTTATAGTCACTATGGAAAACAATCCTTTGAGGGGTTTGTTCGGGGTATCTTCACCTCGACCGGAAACACAAATAGTTGCCTCTCAAGCTACTGAACCTACTGAAAATATTAGTTATGAAATTCCTTCGGGTATGATGGAGAAACTACTAGCTAATCCTTATACAGGAGATGTAACGAAACATCCCGACTTGCACCTTATATATGTGGATGAAATTTGTGGATTATTTAAGCTTGCAGGTTTACCCGGAGATGAATTTAAGAAGAAGATTTTCCCTTTATCTTTGGAGGGAAAAGCATTGACATGGCATAGGCAATGCGATGATATTGGATCTTGGAACTGGAATCGATTGAAATTGGAATTTCACCAAAATAAATTATCCTATGCATCTAGTTCATCGTGATCGGAATTATATATATAATTTTTGGCCTCGTGAAGGATAAAGTATCGCTCTAGCTTGGGCGAGGCTTAAGTCAATGTTATATTCATGCCCCAATCTTGATCTCTCGAGAGAAATTATCATTTAGAATTTTTATGCTCGGCTTTTTCGTAATGATCAATCCATGCTTGATATTTCTTATGTTGGTTCTTTATGAAGAATACTATTGAATTCAGGTGGGATCTTTTAGAAAGAATTAAACGCAACTATGAATATTTGGAACTCAATGAAGGTAAAGAGTCGGGTATTAAGCTTGAGTTTGATTGTGTTAAGTGTTTTGTGAATATTGATGCTTTTCACAAGTTTAGCACTAAATATGGACTTGACTCTGAGATAGTAGCCTCTATTTGTGAATCATTTGCTACTCATGTTGATCTCCCTAAGGAGAAGTGGTTTAAATATCATACCCCTATTAAAGAATAAATTAAAGAACCGGTAGTAGTTAAAGATGAAACTATCATTTACAATGTTGATCCAGTTGTGCCTACTGCTTATATTGGAAAAAAAAAAACTTTCCCGGTTAGGATAAAGGAACACACTAAGGTATCAACAGTGGTTCACAAAAGTAATATTAAAGCACCTAAACCCTCTGAACAAATTAAAGTAGAACCTAGTGTTGCTATGGTTAAAGATCTCTTGGTCGAAAATGTGGATGGACATGTTATTTACTTCTGTGATGAACCAGCTAGAATTGCCAAACCTAAAGAAAAAGATAAACATAGACCAGTTGTTGGCATGCATGTTGTCTAAGTCAAAATAGGAGATCACTGTTATCATGGTTTATGTGACTTAGGTGCTAGTGTGAGCGCTATTCCTTTTACTTTATACCAAGAAATTATGAATGACATAGAACCTACTGAAATAGAAAACATAGATTTTGCTATTAAATTGCTAATAGAGATTGAAAGTGCAACTATCCCTTGGTGGTTTTGGTAATGATTAACAACATATAGCTCGTTGAACTAATGCCATCACAAGATAAATATTTCAGGAAAGTTTAATGATTGGCATGGCATGGATAAGGAATGTGGACCCCTCAAAATGCTAAGGACAAAAGATTGGCTCGAGCTTCAAAGTCCAAGACTCTACATTCTTTATTTTAGTGATCCAAGATCACACTGAGTCTATAGGAAAGCCAATACTATTAAAAGGGGATGAGGTGTTGCTTAATGGCTTGATTGCTCAAAATGCTTAGTGATATGCTCCAAAAGCCCTCAACCACTATCTCATATCCACATATGTCCCAAACCAAAAGTCAAACTCGGCCCCGCCGATTTGATCCATCCGGCGCCACCGAGTTCATTTGAGATAGCCACTATAAGAAACCCTAGTTTTTCAGTCTCACCAATACGGATCTCGATCTCACGGAGATGGGGTTGCAAACTCTCTATTTCCCTTCGTAACATTTCAGTCTAACCGAGATGAGCGATCGGTCCCACCAAGTCTGCAATGCAAACTCTTTGTTTCCTTTTCGTAACTCTTTGGTCCCACCGAGATGAGCGAATCGGTCCCATCGAGTTTGCCTGACCAACTCTCTGTTAGCTTATTACCAAAGTCGGTCCAACCGAGTTTGAGTAATCGGTCCAACCGAGATTATGTTATGCCCTAACCCTAATGATATCGGTCCCACCGAGATGACATGTCGGTCCCACCAAAATTGCCTAACGGTCACATATGTACTAAATCGGTCCGGCCGAGTTTTCTGATTCGGTCCCACCGAGTTTGGTATAATGTGTGTAATGGTTAGATTTTGTGTGAAGCCTATATATACCCCTCCACCCTCTCCTCATTCATGAGGGAAGCCATCAGATCATGCCTACACTTCCATTACCCATTTTCTGAGAGAGTGCCACCTACTCATGTGTTGAGACCAAGATATTCCAATCCAACCATATGAATCTTGATCTCTAGCCTTCCCCAAGTTGCTTTCCACTCAAATCATCTTTCCACCAAATCCAATCCTATGAGAGTGAGTTGAGTGTTGGGGAGACTATCATTTGAAGCACAAGAGCAAGGAGTTCATCATCAACACACCATCTATTACCTTTTGGAGAGTGGTGTCTCCTAGATTGGTTAGGTGTCAGTTGGGAGCCTCCGACAAGATTGTGGAGTGAACCAAGTTGTTTTTAAGGGCAAGGATATCGCCTACTTCGTGAAGATCTACCCTAGTGAGGCAAGTCCTTCGTGGGCGATGGCCATGGTGGGATAGACAAGGTTTCTTCTTCGTGGACCCTTCGTGGGTGGAGCCCTCCATGGACTCACGCAGCCATTACCCTTCGTGGGTTGAAGTCTCCATCAACGTGGATGTACGATAGCATCACTTATCAGAACCACGACAAAAACATCCATGTCTCCTATTGCGTTTGCACTCTCCAAACCCGTCCCTTTACATTCTTGCAAGTTGCATGCTTTACTTTCCGCTGCTCATATACTCTTTGCATGCTTGCTTGAATTGTGTTAAGATTGCTTGACTTGTGCTAAGTTGTTAAAATCTGCCAAGAACTATAATTGGGAAAAGGCTAAGTTTTTATTTGGTGAAGTAGTCTAATCACCCCCCCCCCCTCTAGACATACTTTTGATCCTACAATTGGTATCTGAGCTTTGGTCTCCATTTGCTTTGATTTCCATAGCTTTTGGTGATCATAGCCTTGGTTTCACAACCTAGGAGTGTATGGCGTCTAGCGAGGGAAATTACCACCGTAGAGGTCCTTACTTTGATGGTACTAATTTTGCTAGTTGGAAGCATAAGATGAAAATGCATATTCTTGGACATAACCCCGTCGTTTGGGCTATTGTGTGTATTGGCTTGCAAGGTGAATTCTTCGATGGGAGAGAACCGAACCGTGAAGCTACTGCGGAAGAGTTGAAGATGCTGCAATACAACACTCAAGCTTGTGATATCCTCTTCAACGGATTGTGCCCCGAAGAATTCAACAAAATCAGTCGCCTTGAGAATGCAAAGGAAATTTGGGATACTTTGATTGACATCCACGAAGGTACCGACTCCATCAAGGAATCCAAATTGGATGTGCTTCAAAGTCAACTTGACAAGTTCAAAATGAAGGGTGGTGAAGGTGTCGCTGAAATGTACTCTAGGCTAGCTCTCATTACAAATGAGAATGATGGCTTAGGAAGTGAAGAGATGACCAACAAATTCATCATCAAGAAGATCCTAAGAGCCTTGGATGGAATATATGATACCGTGTGCACATTGATCTAAATGATGCCCAATTACAAAGATCTCAAGCCAACGGAAGTCATTGGAAGAATTGTTGCTCATGAGATGTCACTCAAGGATAAGGAAGAGCTTCACAACAAGTCAAGTAGTGCTTACAAAGCCTCATGTGATGCTCCTACATAATCAAGTGAGAAACAAACCTTCAATGAGGAATTGAGCTTAATGGTAAAAAACTTCAACAAGTTCTACGAGAGTAGAAGCAAGGAAAGGAGTTCCAGGTCAAGGTCCTACAATGACAAAAGATCTTTGAGTCGTGAACGTAATTGCTACAATTGTGGAAGACCTGAACACTATTCCAATGAGTATACGGCTCCTTGCAAAAGGAGAGAAGATTCACCCAAAAGAAGTAGAAGAGAAGAATCACCACCAAGCGAGAGGAGGAATAGAGATGATCATCATGAACGAAGAACCTCCCGGAGAAGCAAGGATTTGGAAAGGAAGGACAAATCATCAAAGAGCTATACAAAGCGAAGACATCAAGCTCATGTTGGTGAATGGGTATCCGTCTCCGACTCCGACCATCACTCCAAGAGAAGCTATCACTCCGACTCCAAATATACTCAAGATGAAGGTGTTGCCGGTCTAGCACTTGTGTCAACCAATCCTACGACATATTTAAATCACCAAATGAAGGAATTGGAAGATGCTTCATGGCTAAAGGCCCAAAGAGAAGGGTTTCTACAAGAGCTTTGCCGGGAGTAAGCAATTTCAGGAAATTGTACGCAAGCAAGGAAGGCAGCAGAAGAATCAAGGTGTTGGTTTTGAACGAAAGTTCAATGCCAATGGAGTTGAGTGGGAAGAAGATCAATACCCCAAGACGAAGTTTGTTCCCCAACAAGAGAAGTATGATCCTACTTCTTTCCAAGGGACACAAGCTCAAGATGATCTTCCACCACAAGACCACAAGCGAAGAGGCAAGGACAAGCTTCAAGAGGAGATCAATGCATTTGAAGAAGCTCCCAAGGCCTTGGTCAAGTGGGTTCCCAAGACTACATCAAGCTATACTTCATCAAGTTCCACTACTACCCCAAGGATCCCATCAAGATGATGTGGATCCCAAAGAAGAAGGACTAGAGAGTTCTTGAGGGTGACTCCGCCAATACACTTCACTCATATCATTTTGGCAAGGACAAGTGCAATCAACTTCCACATCGTGCACTAGTTCAAGGAGTCACAAACCCTCTTGTTGGTAAGACAAGGGACAAGGTAACCTAATGATTTCATGGACATCATCTTGTGTGTGCATCACTCTATGTCTATGGATATCCTTGCTTGTTCCTTGTGGGACTAGCCCGTGTAGGTATTGAAAGTGCAACTCACTCCAATAGATTGCTCCAAATGATCAACAACGTTGAGCATCCACATCTTCAACACCTACATGAAGTCATCATCGATAAAACCCAGGGTTAGTTCATCCGTCTTAGGGGGGATCTCACGTCTTGGGGGAGCTTTACTCTAAAGAATTGAGCTAAAGCAACTCTGATGGTGTGAACACAACAATGCTTTATGTAAAAGTGGTAACCCCACTTGTGCTTAAACGATGAGTATGACCTATGATCAAATGTTCTCATTTGACTCCAAAGTCAATATACTCATATATAGATGACCTAGTCATCGCCAATTGTTTGATAGCTGCTAGAATTGGTTGTGCATGCTTTGCCACATATTTCATTTGCCATTTTATTGTATGATCATGTTGGTTTCATATTTTACTCATTCGAGGACATCCACTTGTTGTTTTGATTGTTTGGATCTTTTTCTTTTGTCAAGTGGATGGACAAGAATGCCTAAGAACCTTCTCTAGCTATCTATGCTTTCCTCATCTCTACATCACAAAGTTTGATCAAGTCAGATTCAACCACTCTGTGTGAGGAGCACTCGGAGTCCCCGATTCTTCATAGACTTAAAATTCCAAAACCTCTTTGTGCATTTCGGTCTGACCGAGAAACCCATTTCGGTCAAACCGAGTTCACTAAGTTGATCGAGGTTTTCACTCGGTGCAACCGATTTGAACACTTTGGTCACACCGAGTTGTAGCAACCGCTTGCAATTCTGCAATCTCGGTGCCACCGAGTTGTTCCACTCGGTCACACTGACAGGGTCGGGATATAAATACCCACGGGTGAGATTTTGGAAATTACTTCAAATCTTCTCAACCCGCGCGTGTCTTGTTCTGCCTCCTCGGGTCTCCAGATCGTCTCCTCGCCGCCAACGACCTCCCGCCGTTGGACTCTACCGCCGTCGACGAATTCTGCTCCGCTGTCGCCTTCGTAGTGAACACTCGCCGCTCTAGGGTGCGTGTTCGACCCCTTGTGTTGTCTTTTTCACTCCAATTCCTAACACAAGGACAATGCCATGCTTCTTGCCACGAATGAGATTAATCTATCCAGCTAAATCTTCCTTAGGTCTAGATTGATTTGAAAATTTTAGGGTTTTCCCTCCGCAGAACTCATCTCGGACCGACCAAAATGTAGAAATCGGTCTCACCGATTCGGCTTAGGCTATTGCACATGCGCTTTTCGGTCTGACCGAAACGTGCAAATTGGTGTGACTGAGTTCAAAATTTTGTGAAACCCTAGCAATCTCGGTGCCACCGAACTGTGACTCGGCCCAACCGAGTTCACTAGTTTAGGTTCCAAGTGTTGCTTCAGTATCACCGAGTTTGTCAATTCGGTAGCTCCGAGATCACTTCTGTAGAGAACTAAAACTAAGCTTTTTGACTCAATTTGTTTTGCAAAACCTCTGTACTTTGTGATGCTCATCTACTCTACCTCATCTACAACCAATTCACAGGGTTTGCTGACAGTTTGCCTGCAAGATGTCTGACCAGAGTGATAGCCAGAATTGGTCTGAACAGCAAGGACAGTTGAGTGAGGGCACTAGTCCCTCTAGCAGCAATGATGAGGGCAGCAGGAGCACACCTAGTAACTTGCCCAAGACAGCTACTAGAACAAGGAAGAAGAGAACTTTAGATTCAGAAGATGAAGACTATGTTGTCGTTGAGGATGAGGCCACTTCAAAGAAGAAAGTGCTGAAGAAAGAATATGGTACTGCTACTTCAACCAAGCTAAGGTTGAACAAGAAAGCACCAGCAAGGAGAGTTCCTATGTCTAAGTCCAGAGCTTCCACTCAAGAAACTTTGGGATCTGAACCCAAAGAGACTATTGTAGAAGGGAAGAAGAGGAAAGAGAGAGTCAAGAAGACCACTGCCAGGATCATTGGCAAGCCCTCTATGATGAGAGATTCTAAAGAGGAAGAGGATGATGCTCCAGCACCTAAGGCACAGAAGCTCATGGGAGATGCTATAAAGTCAGGGGCTACTGCTAAGCCCAAAACTGCTCCCAAAGCTTCTACTCCAGTTCGCAAGACTGCACCCAAGAGGAGTACCAAGAACATACGTGCTGAGGAGAAGAACAAGGCCCCAGTGCCTGAGATTGAAGAAGAGGAAGCTGAAGCCCAAGTGCTAAGGAAGCTAAAGCAAAAAAATCCCAGACCATAATGCTGCACATCCTGTTGCAGAAGACATGAGGATCAGGAAGGATGCAGGACTGAGACAGTGGGAAAGGCTGACCCATATGTTGTCAGGAGGAGAACTGCCGTGGATTACAGGTTCCACACAAAGGAACAACAAGATTTCTATGAGACAATCCTGCTTGACAAGAAGCCCATAGTGTGTGACTTGAGATGGATTGACTGGACCAACATTAGAGAGAATGAAGATCACTTCCCAGGTGTTTATGACAGCTTCAAGGCCTGTGAGGTTGACAAGTTTGCTGGCCAGAAGCTCACAAAGTGGAATGATGATTTGATCATGCAATTCTACTCTACTGCTCATTTCTATCCAGATGGCAGAATTGTATGGATGTCAGAGGGTACAAGGTACCAGTCTACAGTTGATGAGTGGGCTAGATTGATCAATGCCCCAGAAGCTCATGAAGATGACTTGGATGTCTATGCCAGGAAGAAGAAGGATCACAACTCAATGGCTAGCATGTACAAGGAGATTCCTGATGCAGACCTGGAGACTCACAAGTTTGACTCAGTGAAGCACTTACTGTCAGGCCTGCCTACTATCAATACCATTCCGAGGCACACTCTGTTGCCAAAATCTGGAGATCAAAATTTGATCAGAGGACACTCCATCAACTTGCTGCATATATTTGATGTCCCTCAAAAGTTCAAAGTGATGAGTCTAATTGTGGAAACAATCAAGAGGACAGCTGCAGATTAGAAGAGATCTTGTGGGTATGCTCCACAAATTCAGGTGCTCATCAACTCCAAGATTGGCACAAGCACATATCTGTTCGACAAGGAGCATTTACCCCTCAGGCCAGACTTTGAGGACAACATTGTTGTCATGACTGAGAAAGATCCATCCTCAGTGCAAGCACATGAGAAGAGAGAGAAGGCAAGGGTAGAGAAAGCTGCAAAGATGCCAATAGCTGAAGAGGCATCTCAAGTGTTCTTGAAGAGCAAGCAAGATCAGCTTGGATATCTGATCCAATCCACCTTGAGGATTGAGAAGGGCTTGGCCACCCTGAGTCAAAACTAGGAGAGCTTGGAGAGGATCATTGAGCAGAAATTCTATGATCTTGATGTCAAGGTAACTAAGATTCACTCAGTGGTTGAGCAACTTCAGGAGGAAGTGGAGGAGAAGAAGGGAAAGTCTACTACAGATGCTTTTACTAGAGTGCCCAGAAGTCAGAGGTCTGCTGCAGTGCTTGTCCCAGACACAAGGGCTACTACATCTGCACCAGTAGCCACAGCATCAGTGCCACCAGCTCCAGCAACCACTCCACCAGCTCCAGCCACATCTACAGACGCTTTCGTCCTTGGAGTCATCTCTACACCACCTCATGAAGACCAAGCGTGAGAGACGCATAGCACTATGCATATATTTAACTTTTTGGTACTTGTTGCCAAAGGGGGAGAAATATGTATAGATCATAGTCTTCGAGAGAGAGAGGGTGTTGTTTTGTCTCTCTTTGCATTTTATTTGCTTGAACTTAATTGTGTGTTTGCTTGTTACATTATGTCTTTTGTGAGATACTTGGATGATCATGTGTTTGATCATATGCTACTTTAAAGTGTGCTTGAATGATATTATCCTTCATATTCATTTATGATCATTCACTTTGCTTGGTGATGAGTGCATGTTTTCAATTATTATCATTTTGAGCGCTCCACCAAGATGTATGTGGCATGGAAGAGTGGCCCATGATCCTAACACATTGCGCACTTGTAGTCCAAAGCAAATTTTAAATAATGCATAGATTTAGGGGAAGCTCTTGTTTGTCACATACTTCTCAAAGCGACAATGTATTTCAATCTTATTATCATTTGTCGAAGCTTTGATCTATATGCTGTCATTAATTACCAAAAGGGGGGAGACTGAAAGTGCAACTATCCCTGGGTGGTTTTGGTAAAGATTAACAACATATAGCTCATTGAACTAATGCCATTACAAGATAAATATTTCAGGAAAGTTCAATGATTGGCATGGCATGGATAAGGAATATGGACCCCTCAAAATGCTAAGGACAAAAGATTGGCTCAAGCTTCAAAGTACAAGAGACTACATTTTCTATTTTAGTGATCCAAGATGAGCGATTGGTGAAACCACTTTCTCATATCCACATATGTCCCAAACCAAAATTCAAACTTGGCCCCACCAATTTGATCCATCCGGCGCCACCGAGTTCATTTGACATAGCCACTGCCAGAAACCCTAGTCTTTTCGGTCTCACCGATAGGGATCTCGGTCTCACCGAGATGGGGTTGCAAACTCTCTGTTTCCCTTCGTAATGTTTCAGTCTAACCGATATGATCGATCGGTTCCACCGAGTCTACAATGCAAACTCTCTGTTTCCTTTTCGTAATGCTTCGGTCCCACCGAGACGAGCGAATCGGTCCCAGCGAGTTTGCCTGACCAACTCTCTGTTAGCTTATTACCAAAGTCGGTCCAACCGAGTTTGAGTAATCGGTCCAACCGAGATTATGTTATGCCCTAACCCTAATGATATCGGTCCCACCGAGATGACATGTCGGTCCCACCGAAATTGCCTAACGATCACATATTCGGTCCGACCGAGTTTTCTGATTCGGTCCCACCGAGTTTGGTATAATGTGTGTAATGGTTAGATTTTGTGTGGATGCTATATATACCTCTCCACCCTCTCCTCATTCGTGAGGGAAGCCATCAGATCGTGCCTACACTTCCATTACCCATTTTATGAGAGAGAGCCACCTACTCATGTGTTGAGACCAAGATATTCCAATCCAACCATATGAATCTTGATCTCTAGCCTTCCCCAAATTGCTTTCCACTCAAATCATCTTTCCACCAAATCCAATCCTATGAGAGTGAGTTGAGTGTTAGGGAGACTATCATTTGAAGCACAAGAGCAAGGAGTTCATCATCAACACACCATCTATTACCATTTGGAGAGTGGTGTCTCCTAGATTGGTTAGGTGTCATTTGGGAGCCTCCGACAAGATTGTGGAGTGAACCAAGGAGTTTTTAAGGGCAAGGATATCGCCTACTTCGTGAAGATCTACCCTAGTGAGGCAAGTCCTTCGTGGGCGATGGCCATGGTGGGATAGACAAGGTTGCTTCTTCGTGGACACTTCATGCGTGGAGCCCTCCATGGACTCACGCAGTCATTACCCTTTGTGGGTTGAAGTCTCCAGCAACGTGGATGTACGATAGCACCTCCTATAGGAACCACGACAAAAACATCCGTGTCTCCTATTGCATTTGCACTCTCCAAACCCTTCTCTTTACATTCTTGCAAGTTGCATGCTTTACTTTCCGCTGCTCATATACTCTTTGCATGCTTGCTTGAATTGTGTTAAGATTGCTTGACTTGTGCTAAGTTGTTAAAACCTACCAATAACTAAAATCGGGAAAAGGTTAAGTTTTTATTTGGCCAAGTAGTCTAATCGCCCCCCCCCCCTCTAGACATACTTTTGATCCTACAGAGATACCATCACACCACTTGGGATTGTTAGAGATGTTGAAGTCTTGTGTGGGAAAATAAAATACCCTACTGATTTTCTAGTTCTTAGTTCCCCACAAGATGACTTTTGTCCCATAATCTTTCGTACACCTTTCTTGAAAATTGTTAATGCTAAGATAGATTGTGAAAAAGGAACTGTCAGTGTTAGCTCTGGTGATGTGTCTCATGAGTTTAATTTCTCTAAGTTTCGTAGACAACCTCATGATAATGAACCACCTAGCAAAGATGAAATAATTGGTCTTGCTTCTATTGCTTTGCCTCCTAATGATCCACTAGAATAATACTTGTTAGGCCATGAGAATAATATGCACTTGCGTGAAAGAAATGAAATAGATAAAAAAAATTGTGAACAACAACCTCTCCTTAAACACAATTTGCCTATTGAACCTCTAGGAGGTCCTCCCCCACCTAAAGGTGATCGTGTGTTTGGATTAAAGCAATTGCCTGACACTTTGAAAGATGCTTATCTTAATGAGAAGAAGATATATCCTGTTATTATTAGTACTAACCTTTCAGAACATGAAGAAGAGAGATTATTAAAAATTCTGAGGAAGCACCATACTGTTATTGGATATACTCTTGATGATCTTAAGGGCATTAGTCCCACTCTCTGTCAGCACAAGATTAATATGGAACCTGATGCTAAACCCGTTGTTGATCGCCAACGACAACTGAATCCTAAGATGAAATAAGTGGTAAGAACTGAAATACTAATGCTTCTGGAAGCATGTATAATCTATCCCATAGCTGATAGTAGATGGGTAAGTCATGTTCATTATGTCCCTAAGAAGGGAGGTATTACTGTTGTTCCTAATGATAAAAATGAACTTATCCCACAAAGAATTGTTACTTGCTATAGAATGGTAATTGCTTTCAGAAAATTAAACAAAGCTACAAAAAAAGATCATTACCCTCTGCCTTTTATTGATCAAATGCTAGAAAGACTATCTAAGCACAAACACTTTTGTTTTCTTGATGGATATTCTGGTTTCTTTCAAATACCTGTATCACAACCTGCTCAAGAGAAAACCACCTTTACTTGTCCTTTTGGAACTTATGCTTATAGACGTATGCCCTTTGGTTTATGTAATGCACCTACTACCTTTCAAAGATGTATGACTTCTATATTCTCTGACTTTTGTCAAAAGATTTTTGAGGTTTCCATGGATGATTTCTCCTTTTATGGAACTTCTTTTGATGTTTGACGAAGCAACCTAGATCGAGTTTTGCAGAGATGTGAGCAAACTAATCTTGTCTTGAATTGGGAGGAGTGTCACTTCATGGTTAATGAAGGCATAGTCTTGGGGCATAAAATTTCTCAGCAAGGTATTGAGGTGGATAAAGCAAAAGTTGATGCAATTGAGAAAATGCCTTGTCCTAAAGATATTAAAGGTATTTGTAGTTTCCTTGGTCATGCTGGTTTCCATAAGAGGTTCATTAAAGAATTCTCTAAAACTTCTAGGCCTCTTACTAATCTTTTACAAAAGGATGTTCCATTTGTTTTTGACGATGACTGGTAGAAGCAAGGTTGTCAGAATTGCGATTTTGAATCGGACCGGAGCTTCATTTGTAGGATTGCAAATTGTAGAATCTTCACTATGGGGATCGTAGAAACGTAGATTCTAAGAACTAAAATTGTAGAATCATAGGGGTTAGCTTGGATCACAAAGTCGTAGAGTCGTATAACAGAATCACAATTCTCACAACCTTGGTATAAGCCTTTGAAACACTTAATAAAGCCTTAACTTCCACACCTATTGTTCAACCACCTAACTGGAACTTGCCTTTTGAAATCATGTGTGATGCTAGTGATTATGTTGTTAGTGTTGTTCTAGGACAAAGAGTTAATAAGAAATTAAATGTTATCCATTATGCTAGCAAAAATATAGACAATGCCCAAAGAAATTATGCCACTACTGAAAAAGAATTATTGGCAGTTGTGTTTGCTTATGATAAATTCAGATCTTACATTGTTGATTCAGAAGTAATTGTTCACATCAATCATGCTGCTATAAAATATCTTATGGAAAAGAAAGATGATAAACCTAGACTCATTAGGTGGGTTCTCTTGCTAGAGGAATTTGATTTACATATTACTGATAGGAAAGGAGGTGAGAACCCCGTAGCTGACAACTTTTCTAGTTTAGAAAATATTCTTGATGACCCACTACCTATTGATGATAGTTTTCCTGATGAACAACTAGTTGTAATAAATGCTTCTCATAATACTCCTTGGTATGCTGACTATGCGAATTATATTGTTGCCAAATTTATACCACCTAGTTTCACATACCAAAGCAAGAAAAAAATCTTCTATGACTTAAGACAGTACTTTTGGGATGAGCCACATCTTTATAAAGGAGTAGATGGTATCATTAGACGTTGTGTACCTCAGCATGAATAGGAACAAATCCTGCGGAAGTGACATGATACGTCCATTTTGCATCATGATTTCCTACTGTTATTTATAATGTTTTTATGCATAATAATGCTTTTTGGAGTATTTCTAATGCCTTTTTCTCTCATAATATTCAAGGCTTACACAAAGAGGGAGAATACCGGTAGCTGGAATTCTGTACCTAAAAAAAGCACGTCAGAGCTACCTATTCTGCACATCTCCAAATAAGTTGAAACTACACGGGGATTTTTTATGGAATATTTAATAATTATTAGAGCAAATAACCACCATAGGGGGTCCACCAGGTGGGCACAACCCACCTGGGCGTGCTAGGGCCCCAGGCGCGCCCTGGTGGGTTATGCCCTCCTCGGCCCACCTCCGGTGCCCATCTTGTGGTATGTAGGTCATTTTGACCTAGAAAAATTCAGGGGAGGACTTTAAGGAAGAAGCGCCGCCGTCTCGAGACGGAACTTGGGCAGGAGCACTTTTGCCCTCCAGCAGAGCGATTCCGCAAGGAGAACTTCCCTCCCAAAGGGGGAAATCATCGCTAATGTTGTCACCAACAACCCTCTCATCTTTGGGAGGGCAATCTCCATCAAAATCTTCAACAGAACCATCTCCTCTCAAACCCTAGTTCATCTCTTGTGTTCAATCTTTGTACATGAATCTTAGATTGGTACTTGTGGGTGACTAGTAGTGTTGATTACATCTTTTAGTTGATTACTATATGGTTTATTTGGTGGAAGATTATGTGTTCAGATCCATTATGCTATTTAATACCCCTCTGATCTTGAGCATGATTATCATTTGTGAGTAGTTACTTTTGTTCTTGAGGTCACGGGAAAAGTCATGTTGCAAGTAATCATGTGAACTTGATATGTGTTTAATATTTTGATGATATGTATGTTGTGATTCCCTCAGTGTTGTCATGTGAACGTCGAATACATGGAACTCCACCTTATTAGGGCCCAAAGGAATGCATTGTGGAGTAGTTATTAGATGATGGGTTGTTAGAGTGATAGAAGTTTAAACCCTAGTTTATGCGCTACTTCGTAAGGGACCGATTTGGATCCAAAAGTTTAATGCTATGGTTAGATTTTATCTTAATACTTTTCTCGTAGTTGTCGATGCTTGCAACGGGTTAATCATAAGTAGGAGGTTTGTTCAAGTAAGGACAACACCTGAGCACCGATCCACCCACATATCACATTATCAAAGTAGCGAACATGAATCAAACCAACATGATGAAATTCCCCTGTACCTGATGTTTGCTTGAACTACGTCGGTATTTCTCCAAAGAGGAAGGGATGATGCAGCACAACAACGGTAGATATTTCCCTCAGTGGCGAGACCAAGGTTATTGAACCAGTAGGAGAACCATGCAACACCACGTAAACAGCTCCTGCACACAAAGAACAAATACTTGCAACCCGACATAAGAGAGGGGTTGTCAATCCCTCATGGGTAAAAATATTGATAAAATTGTAGTGGATTGGATAAATAGATCTCGCGGAATGCGAGATAAAATAAATTACTAAAAATTGCAGCAAGGTATTTTGTATTTTTTGTATAATAATTCTGAAAATAAAAGCAAATACTCATGGCCGTAGGTTTCACTAGTGGCTTCTCTCGAGAAAATAAGCAAATGGTGGATAAATAAATTATTTTTGGGCAATTGATAGAACTTCAAATACTCATGATGATATCCAGGCAATGATCATTATATAGGCATCACGTCCAAGATTAGTATACCGACTCTTGCCTGCATCTACTACTATTACTCCACACATCGACCACTATCCAGCATGCATCTAGTGTATTAAGTTCACGGAAAAATGGAGTAATGCAATGAGAACGATGACATGATGTAGACAAGATCTATTTATGTATAAATAGACCCCATCTTTTTTGTCCTTAATAGCAACGATACATACGTGTCGGTTCCCCTTCAGTCACTGGGATCAAGCACCATAAGATCGAACCCATCACAAAGCACCTCTTCCCATTGCAAGATAAAAAGATCAAGTTGGCCAAACAAAACCAAAATATTGGAGAACAAATACGAGGCTATGAGCAATCATGCATACAAGAGATCAAAGAAGACTCAAATAACTTCCATGGATAAAAACATAGATCTAATCATAAACTCAAAGTTCATCGGATCCCAACAAACACACCGCAAAAAGAGTTACAGCATATGGATCTCCAAGAGACCATTGTATTGAGAATCAAACGAGAGAGAGAAATCCATCTAGCTACTAACTACGGACCCGTAGATCTACAATGAACTACTCACGCATCATCAGAGAGTCACCAATGAGGATGATGAACCCCTTTGTGATGGTGTCTAGATTGGATCTGGTGTTTCTGGAACTTGCGGCGGCTGGAATTGATTTTCGTCGACTCCCCTAGGGTTTCTGGAGTATTGGGGTATTTATGGAGTAAAGAGGCGGTGAAAGAGGCCACTGAGGTGGGCATAACCAACCTGGGCATGCCTAGGCACGCCCTGCTAGGTTGTGCCCCCCTCGGGGTACCCCTCTGGTACTTCTTTGACCCATCTTGTGTCTTCTGGTCCAGAAAAAATCCACGAAAAGTTTCGCTGCATTTGGACTCCGTTTGGTATTGATTTTCTGCGATGTAAAAAACAAGCAGGAAACAGCAACTGGCACTGGGCACTATGTCAATAGGTTAGTACAAGAAATGATATAAAATGATTATAAAATGATTGTAAAACATCCAAGAATGATAATATAACAGCATGGAACAATCAAAAATTATAGATACGTTGGAGACGTATCAGCATCCCCAAGCTTAATTCCTGCTCGTCCTTGAGTTGGTAAATGATAAAAACAGAATTGTTGATGTGGAATGTTGCCTAACATGTTGATCACATATTCTTTTCTTTGTAGCATGGACTTTTATATGGTTCAAAGCAATAGTATAGTTTTGACATGAAGACTTTAATACTCAAGCATATCAACAAGCAACCATGTCTTTCAAAATATCAAACTAAAGCAAGTTATCCCTAGCCCATTATGCTCAACCATTGATCCATTCATGAAACACACTCGAATATTAGCTATACCCAATGCTCAAGTACGATCATAGTGCCCATTAGTTGGTTCTTTATAAGAAAATATGGAGACTCGTAAAAATAAAAATTGCATAAAGTAAAAGAAGGGCCCTTCGCGGAGGGAAGTAGAGATTTGTAGAGGTGCTAGAGCTCAAATCGAAAATTGAGAGATAAAAACATTTTGGGAGGCATACTTTTCCCACCAACGAAAATGACTTAGAGTTCCCAACACTTTCCATGCTAGATATATCATAGGCGGTTCCCAAACAAAAATAAAATTTTATTCCTTTTTCCACCATACATTCACTTTCCAAGGCTAACTGTATCCATGGGTGCCCTCCATACCAACACTTTCCAAGGAATTTATTATTTGATAACATAAAGTAAATTCATTTTAAATTTCGGGACTGGGCATCCCTAATACCTTTGTCGTACTCTCATGCAATGACAAGTGAATGAACACTCATCGTGAGAATAACACATCTAGCATGGAAAATATCGGCCACCCCTCACTGCCTCACGAGCGGTACGAGCACACAAAAGAGAAATTATTTTGAAAATTAGAGATGGCACATGCAAATTTGCTTAGAACGGCATGGAAATACCGCATATAGGTAGGTATAGTGGACTCATATGTCAAACCTTGTTTAAAGGGTTTTGGATGCACAAGTAGTGATCATACTTAGTGCAAATGAAAGCTAGCAAAAAGATTGAGAAGCGTCCAACCAAGAAACAAAAAATCTCGTAAGCGAGCATTAAGCATAACTAGCACCGAATAATGCACCACAAGTAGGATGTAATTTCATTGCATAACTATTGACTTTCGTGCTTGCATAGAGAATCACAAACCTTAACACCAATATTCTTACTAAAGCATAATTACTCATCAACATGACTCACATATCATATTGTCATATCTCAAAACCATTACAAAGAACCAAGTTTATTTTGTCCAATGATCTTCATGAAAGTTTTTATTATATCCTCCTTGGATATTTATCACTTTGGGACTAGTTTCATATGTTGCTATTAATGAGCTCAAACAAATTTAAGTGAAGAACATGAGCATAATATTTATTTCTCTCAAAATAATCTAAGTGAAGCAAGAGAGGATTTCTTAAAAAAATTACTAACTCCCAAATAGATCTAAGTGAAGCATGAGAGCATTTCTTCAAAAATAACAAAGCACACCATGCTCAAAAAGATATAAGTGAAGCACTAGAGCAATTCCATGGCTCTAAAAATTTAAGTGAAGCATAGGAGCAAGCATAACATAATTTTTGGCTCTCTCGAAAAGGTGTGTCCAGCAAGGATTCAAGACTTAAAATAAAAAGCAAAACAAGCATAAACTCATATCATACAAGACTCTCCAAGAAAAACCCATAATATGTGACGAATAAAAATATAGCTCCAAGTAAAATACTGATGGTTGTTAGAAGAAAGAGGGGATGCCACTCGGGGGCATCCCCAAGCTTTTTTGCCTGCTACTTCTTGAATATTATCTTGGGGTCCCTCGGGAATCCCCAAGCTTAGCCTTTTTCTCATCCTTATTCTTTCATCCATCGTAATATCACCCAAAACTTGAAAACTTCAATCACACAAAACTTAACAAAAACTTCGTGAGATCCGTTACTATAAGAAAGCAAACCACTACCATAAGTACTGGTGCAAACCCATTCATATTTTATTTTTGCATTATATCTACTGTATTCCAACTTTTCTATTGCAAAAACTCTTTAAATAAAACCATAGAATCATCAAAACAAGCACAACACGCAAAGAAAACAGAATCTATCAAAAATAGAACAGTTTGTAGCAATCTGGAAACTTCGAATACTTCTGTAACTCCAAAAATTCTGAAAAATTAGGACAACGTGGAAAATTTGTTTATTAATCTTATTCAAAAATAATCAACTCAAAAGCACTCTTTTATTAAACATGGAAATTTTATCTGAGCATAAAATTTTCTGTTTTTCAGCAAGATCAAATCAACTATCACCCAAATCATTCCAAAGGCTTTGCTTGGAACAAACACTAACTAAAACACAAAAAACACAATCATAACAGAGGCATAATTGTGCGAACACTCAAGAATAGAAAGAAAAAGACAAAAATAGATTTTATTCATTGGGTTGCCTCCCAACAAGCGCTATCGTTTTATGCCCCTCGCTAGGCATAAGATTTGGTTGATGCTCACATGAAAGATAATAATCGAAACACAAAGAGAGCATCATAGAACATGTGACAAACACATTTAAGTATAACATACTTCCTATGAATAGGAATATTATAGGAAAACAAATTAGCAAGACAAGCAAGAATTAGCATATGCAAGGAAGAAGAAAGAAACAATAGCAGTCTCAACATAACGAGAGGTAATTTATAACATGAAAATTTCTACAACCATATTTCCCTCTCTCATAATAATTACATGTGGGATCATATTTAAACTCAACAATATAGCTATCACATAACATATTCCCTACATGATCCACATGCATGCAAAGTTGACACTCTTCCAAAATAGTGGGATTATCATCAAATAAAGTCATGACCTCTCCAAGCCCACTTTTATCAAAAATTTCATAAGATTGAACATTTTTCAAATATGTGGGATTATTTTTACCTAAAGTTGACACTCTTACAAACCCACTTTCAATATTATTGCAAAAATTATTATCAATAGCATATTCATCATGAGGCTTAAATAAATTTTCAATATCATAAGAAGAATCACCCCAATCATGATCATTGCAATAAGTAGTGGACATATCAAAATTAGCGTCCCCAAGCTTGGGGTTTTGCATATTATTAACACAATTGACATTAATAGAATTTATAATAAGATCATTGCAATCATGCTTTTCATTCGAGGACCTATCATGAATCACTTTATAAATTCCTTCATTTAACACTTCATCACAATTTTCAGATTCATAAATCTCAAGCAAAACTTCATAAAGCTAAACTCAATTCAATAGCAATTGGGTCATCATAATTGGATCTCTTGAAAATATTAGCAAGTGGATGAGGTTCCATCAATAGATTTTTATCAAGCAAAGATGCAAGCAAATAAAAGGCACATGGTAACACAAGCAAATAAGAGATCTGACGAGAAAACAGTGAACGAAAAAGAGGGCGAATGAAATGGCAATTTTTTGTGAAGTGGAGAAGAGGAAAATGAGAGGCAAATGGCAAATAATGTAAATTGCAAGGACGTGAGATTTGTGAATAGGAACCTAGTAGATGTTGATGATGTCTCCCCAGCAATGGCGCCAGAAATTGGCATGTGGCCGGGAGACTATCTTGACTTGATCATCCCCGGCAACGACGCCAGAAATTCCTTTTGATGTTTGATTGAACTACGTTGGTATTTCCCCGAAGATTAAGGGATGATGCAGCACAGCAACGGTAGGTATTTCCCTTAGTGATGAGACCAACCTCGTAGATGTTGATGATGTCTCCCCGGGAACCGCGCCAGAAATTGGCACGTGGCCGGGAGACTATCTTGACTTGATCCTCCCCGGCAACGACGCCAGAAATTCCTTTTGATGTTTGCTTGAACTACGTCGGTATTTCCCCAAAGAGGAAGGGATGATGCAGCACAGCAACGGTAGGAATTTCCCTCAGTGATGAGACCAAGGTTATCGAACCAGTAGGAGAACCATGCAACACCACGTAAACATCTCCCGAACACCAAGAACAAATACTTGCAACCCGACGTAAGAGAGGGGTTGTATTTCCCTCACAATAAAAAGATATATCAAATTGTAGTAGATTGGATAAATAGATCTCGCGGGAACACGAGATAAAATAAATTACTAAAATTTGCAGCAAGATATTTTTGTATTTTTGGTTTAATAGATCTGGAAAAAAAAGAAAAAAATAGATCAGGAAGGCAAATATATTAAAGAAGAGACCCCGGGGCCGTAGGTTTCACTAGTGGCTTCTCTTGTGAAAAATAGCAAATGGTGGACAAATAAATTACTATTGGGCAAATGATAGAACTTCAAATACTCATGATGATATCCAGACAATGATCATTATATAGGCATCATGTCCAAGATTAGTAGACCGACTCCTGCCTGCATCTACTACTATTACTCCACACATCGACCGCTATCCAGCATGCATCTAGTGTATTAAGCTCATGGAAAAACGGAGTAATGCAATAAGAACGATGACATGATGTAGACAAGATCTATTTATGTAGAAATAGACCCCATCTTGTTATCCTTAATAGCAACTATACATACGTGTCAGTTCCCCTTCTGTCACTGGGATCAAGCACCATAAGATCAAACCCATCACAAAGCACCTCTTCCCATTGCAACATAAAAAGATCAAGTTGGTCAAACAAAACCCAAATATCAGAGAAGAAATACAAGGCTATAAGCAATCATACATATAAGAGATCAAAGAAGAAACAAATAACTTTTATGGATAAAAACATAGATATGGTCATAAACTCAAAGTTCATCGGATCCCAACAAATACACCGCAAAAAGAGTTACATCATATGGATCTCCAAGAACCAATTGTATTGAGAATCAAATGAGAGAGAGGAAACTATCTAGCTACTAACTACGAACCCGTAGGTCTACAATGAACTACTCACGCATCATCGGAGAGGCACCAATTAGGATGATGAACCCCCTGATACGTCTCTGTCGTATCTATAATTTTTGATTGTTCCATGCCAATATTATTCAACTTTCATATACTTTTGGCAACTTTTTATATTACTAGCAAAAGGGCCCGTGCGTTGCAACGGGAGAAAAAATCATAATCTTAAATGGCTATGACAATATTTTGTTCGTACCTCATTGTATGATTTTGAAAATTTGTTCACAAATGCTAGAAAATGTTTCCATTTTAAAATTTATTCACAAATTGAAGCAATGTTCACATTTTCAAAAAAATATCGTGGTTATCAAAAACTTGGTAATTCAAAGAATTGTTCCGAATTTCAAGAAATGTTTTAAAAAAACTCACTATAATATTCCGATATACCCCGCCAGTTAATTCTTCAAAATTCAAGCGGGTATATATAGTCACAAATACTCAGAAGCATTACTGTTTAACTGCATAGCTTTGATCATTCATGAATATTTTCTACTATTTTCATACATTTTTTTAGAACTGTGAACATTTTATTACATTGTGAATGTTTTTTAAGCATTTTCTTATGAATCGGCGAACAATTCTAGAATAGATGAACATTTTTTTTTGAAATTCAAAAACTTTTTTGAAATGCATGAACATTTTTTGAATTAGTAAACATTTTTTGAATGAATAAACTCTTTTGTAGTTCACTAACTTTTTTAAAAAAAATAGGATAATTTTAAAAATTCATGAACATTTTTTGAATTATCAAACATTTTGTTCAATTTCATTAACAATTTTTAATACACGGACCTTTTTTTCAACATAGAAGTCATACTTGTCCAACAAATGACCCTCTAATAAATTGACTATATGCTCTGCATATTGTTGCTTCCAGGTTAGGTTCAGGGTCAGAATTTTAAGTAAGTTCAAGTGACTAAGGCCCTGCTTGGATGGCCGTTTTTGAGGGCAAAATCGGCGTAAAATACGGCTCCGAATCATTTTTTCCCTCCAGCTGGAAAAGCGCACTTGGTTGGTCGCTTAGGCGCAACCTGAAACGATCGTTTCATCGTTTACACCCGTTAGAGATTAGCGTCTCTAGAGGTCCGTTTTTTTCGAGGGGATTTCATTGGTGATCAGTAAGATACAGCTGGATCCTAATACGCGCGGAAAGCAAAAACGGCCATCCAAGCGGGGCCTAAGTGATGGTGTTCAATCTTCATGGTTGTAAGTTCAAATATGAAAAGAACTAAAATATACCAAATAGTGTGGCTGTTCTCAAAAATTTAAATCCGTTGCTAGTTGCTTAGATTCTACTTTTAGCCATGAATGGCAAGAAAAGTAGTTTCTCAACTCCCTAATAACAGCAGACACATCAAATATGATTTAATAATGTGCACAGTAAAACAACTTCTAAATCTCGACATACTCCTTTGAGTACTTAACCAACAGATAAGGTACGTTAATGGTTGTAAGTTCCTGCCTATACTTTTTTCGACAAAACCTATGCTTATATATAAATACTAAATTACTTAACAAAATCATTTGCATACACACCATACTGCCCACCCAGGTTTCAAAAATATCTGACACTCTAGCGAGGGAAGCAAGATCATGAGCTACACAATTGCTATGTTTAGCAAAGGAGTTACAGATTGCAGAAATATGCCTGCAACGATTTCTTGAGATCATCCTTTTGTAGTCTCCATTAATCATCTTCACATAATTAACCAAGAACTCAACCCAGCTTTGAATAGAACTTTTAGCATCGCCCGCAGATGATGTCATTTCATAGATGGCATGCTCTCCACAATGTAAGCATCACACGGCCTCTCTTCTCTTTGTTGACGCTGGCTAAAAGAACAGTAATTAGTCTAGTCCATTATACCTGCGATTTGTATGAATTGACCTTACGGCTTAATGTTTCTCTACATTGGCTGTCCTAAATCTATCACACATTTGTGCATGATTGAAAATATGTCACACTGAATTTCTTTTGAACTTCTTCTGAGATGTAACAACACAAGCAGTAAAAACAAGAGGTAATATCACCGGTAGTCATAGAACTTGCGCTGCATGTTCAGTTTGGTGCTAAAACTTTGAAAATACGGTTTTGTGGTCACCTAACTTGACTCAAGCGTGCCGATACGGTCACAGTACGCGTATACATGCATATCAATGTGTATGGCCCCACTTGTCAGTGACTAACGGCGCTAGGCGCGACATATTTTCCACAGAACACCCTGAATTTTTGTATAGTTATATATATGCACATTTTGTATAGTTCAATGTTTTTATAATTAAAAATATTAATAATTTGAAATTTAAACTGTTAAATGAATATTCAGTCGTGGCTAATATGTAAGTTATATAACTTTTTTGAATATAAGTCATGAATAAAAAATTTACACACGTGAATAGTCATAAATATTTAGTAAATGTTTGTGTTCATCATATTTTATAATTTAAATATAAGTCTCAAGTGTATATTTTTTTGAATTTTAAAAAATATTTATCTAATAAACATTATCAATGTCCACATTAACTAAATATAAGCCGCAAGTGTATATTTAAATGTTTTTATCTACTAATTGTTATTTGTATATATAATATTTTTTTAACACACAAATATGTGAACCTACCTTTATTACTTACAAATTATCTTTTAATAAATAGTGTGTGCAAAATGGGTCGTGGTACCCGCAGCTCAATTAAGCTCCATATGAGTCCCTGTGAAGTACATATATGTTGATTATCCATATTAGACAAAATACATATATGTACAGTATCATGGTCCTGCTTTTCTTTAAAAAATAATTTGAGGGTGTTTTGCAAAAAAATACGTCGCTGTGGTTGATTGTTTCAGAAAATAATTATTTTCAGAGTGTTCTGTGTAAAAATACATCACACACAGCGTCATCAGTCACTGACAAGTCGGGCCATACACATGGATACGCCCGCATATGCGTAGTGTGACCGTATCTGCACGCTTGAGTTAAGTTATGTGACCAGAAAACCGTATTTTCAAAGTTCTAGCACCAAACTGAACGTGCGACGCAAGTTCAATGACTTCGGGTGATATTACCTCTAAAAACAAGTAAGCAAACCTACCAATCAAGCTTTCAACGAATTTGTAAAATAATTGCACAATCCAGGTCGCATCCACACCAATTAATAAATTCAGCCTCAAGTTTCTACAGCCACATCAATTTGAAAAATCAAGAGAGAGGAAAATCCAAAGCCGCAAAATCCATCTGCCGCAAAGTTTAAGAATTTTACAGTAATATATCTCTCTCTCAAATAGTTATTTTATCAAACCAGAGATGATTAAGAACTTGCAGATTTCCAGTTACTAAGTTCTGCTTGGTGCCTGCATTGTCGTAACAGCCAGCCTAACTTATTTCTATTTAAGATTGGCATTTGACAAATCCCACAACCAAGTCAACATCCAGCAGTGGCACTGAGAGCACAAAAGTATAACATTGTACCGCTAAGATACATCTGAAACTTCATTAGAAAGTGTGCAATTCAACGAGACGCTCTCACCATCTGATGAAAAATTGATGCAGCCAGTGTCATTGTCGAGGGTGAAGGACACATCTGTATTCATCTCCATCTTGCCAGTCACCATCCTAACGAGCCTGACCTGCAGACCACCCAACCTAGACAGCTGTGTAAGAAGCCAATCTCGATGAACACAAAGCCGAGGAGATGCGTACAGTGTGCACTCACCTTGGACGTCTCGACGCGGGCCACCCTTCTCACCAGTGCTGGACAACGTCACAACGATGATCCACTTCATGGTTATGAAAGAGGGTGAAGACCACCACCACAAGGAGGCTAGCAGCTTGGGTGGGAATCGACAGCGGGGTGGCGGCGATGTTCGCCCCGGGAGCCAGGTGGACGGTTCCAACAGGTGCCACTGCCAATGTAATTAGTACACATGTAGTCTTTCACTGAGCAAAGTTCAGATTACATGAAGTAAAGCTAGATGGTAATTATATGCTTCGTGTATGGGTGGAATACAACCATCAGCTATAGTAGAGGGAGAAGACTGGATGCGATGTAAATCTCTCATCTCTTCAAATATGTCAACTGGAGTATTTCTCAACAATCCCTTGGATCTGCTCCGGAGTGAAGATTGACACACTCGTATCGAAATCGGCACTCTCCAACTGCCTGCGCAACTGCATTGACAATAAAGTCAAGGTAAGCATTATGCATTGCTTCTTCTGCTCATAAATACTTAGTAAAAGTTTAGTTGTGTATGTTTCAGTGAGAGGGGGCAAGCATAGAGAACATATAGTCTCAAGTATGACAGATTGGCTATCGGAACTGTGTTTTCTAATTTGAACTAATATGTCCAGTAATAGCAATCAAAAGGATGTAATTAGCATCTTCAATACAGTTAAGTTGAATGCTTCGGAAGAGGCACTATAAAAACATTTTTGCTTCTCCTATTGTTGTAATTTCCTGCTGAGTGTGCATTTTCTCAGCAAATTTTAGAGGCTTAAGCTCGGCTTCATCAATAGCCATCTCTTCTCTATTAAATTAAAAAGAAAAAAAATCAGACACATGGCTTTTAGACAACAGTTCAAGTCAACTCTGTAAAGCACAAATTATTATTGCTAGAGAGCAAGTAATTGTGGCTGTATATTCATTTTACTTGTCCTGTTTTGTAGCTAGCGCATTAACTGACACAGCTCTTTTCCTTGAAAATAAATAAGTAAAAGAGCACACCACTACAGAGATCATCGTTGACTATATTCAAACATGCACTACCATACAGTGAAATTAGAAGTTTGATTTTTTTTAACATTTACAAAGCAGTTCACAGAGTTGACGCATCAAGGACTCCCTGGCAAATTGATTCCAACGAACTGAAAATTAGAATATGATGCATCTAGACACAACTGAAGTAGAAACTACAAACATATGGTGATGTCTTCGCGTTGGGAAGCTTTGAGCAATTGATTGTTCAGATTTGACCTTGCATCCAAAATCACTACACTGTTGCTGCTGTCGACTCATAGTTTTCTACCATAGTTTTCTACCAGGACCAAACTCACAATTGATTTAATAGCTAGAGCAGGTGATGGTCTCCTTATCCTCGTGCAGCTCTAGCAGGGCCATCGGGGAGCTCTGTCCAGTGATCGTTCGGACCAGATCTAATGAGAGAGGGAGGGTGCAGCTTTGGGGATCAGCTGGGAGTGGGGAAGGGGCGAGGAGGGCGCTGGTGGGGGGAGACAGAGGAGCCATGGCGGGGGGCAGAAGAGAACGTCGCACCTTGTGTCGTTGCCATGGAGGGGGAGGGCGGGGGAGAAGGATCACCCCGATCCAAGCCCGCAACCGCATGCCTCGGGAGAGCCAAGGCTCGATCCGGAGGAACCAGCCCGCACTGAGCTCCGCCACCTCAACAGGAGCTCGTCTCCCTGCCCGCCTGCCGGTCACCGGAACCACCACCGCCGGCGACCGCCTCCCTCACCTTGTGCCCCTTCTCCTTCTCCTTTCTTCCTCTCTTTCCTCTCTCCCTCACGCACTATCTCTCTTTCTCATGTCGCCACCAGAGCAAGACGCTGCACCCGCCGCCAGATCGGCGCGGCACCGGATCGAGGTCGCGCGGGGTGGGGCGCCTCCTGGCGGCTGGGATCGGGAGGCGAGGGAGAGAGAGGAGAGCCCGTGTGTGTTTCTGTTTTTTTTTCTGACTGTAAAAAGGATCGCGGACTGAATTCTTACAAGTATAGGGCTTTTTTTGTAAAAACGAATCGTTTTTCAGAAATGGGGGGACTTTTTGCAAAAAGTCAGATGACGGACGACCAGAAGCAACCGCTGATTTATTAGTAGGGAGAGATTTTTGGGACTAACATATTGATCCAGTGCCCAGTGCCAGTTCCTATTTGTTGCATGTTTTATGTTTCGTAGAAACCCAAAATCAAAAAGAGTCCAAACGGGATAAAAACGGACGGAGATCATTTTTGGAATATTTATGATTTTTGGGAAAAAAACCAACGCGAGACGGTGCCCGAGGGGGCCACGAGACAGGGGGCGCGCCCCTGACCCTCATGGGCACCCATAAGGCGGTTGATGCTCTTCTTTGGCCGTAAAAAAGCTAACTTTCGGAGAAAAATCTTGGTGAATGTTTCAATCCAATCGGAGTTACGGATGTTCGGATATATAAGAAACGGCGAAAGGGCAGAATCTAGCAACGGAGAAACAGAGAGAGACAGAGAGACAGATCCAATCTTGGAGGGGCTCTCGCCCCTCCCATGCCAAGGAGACCAAGGACCAGAGGGGAAACCCTTCTCCCATCTAGGGAAAAGGTCAAGGAAGAAGAAGAAGAAGGGGGGCTCTCTCCCCCTTGCTTCCGGTGGCGCCGGAACGCCGCCAGGGGCCATCATCATCACCGCGATCTTCACCAACACCTCCGCCATCTTCACCAACATCTCCATCACCTTCCGCCATCTATCTACAGCGGTCCACTCTCCCGCAACCCGCTGTACCCTCTACTTGAACATGGTGCTTTATGCTTCGTATTATTATCCAATGATGTGTTGCCATCTTATGATGTCTAAGTAGATTTTCATTGTCCTACCGGTGATTGATGAATTGCTATGATTGGTTTCATTTGCTTGTGGTTATGTTGTTGTCCTATTGTGCCCTTCGTGTCGCGCAAGCGTGAGGAATTCTCGCTGTAGGGTGTTGCAATATGTTCATGATTCGCTTATAGTGGGTTGCTTGAGTGACAGAAGCATAAACCCGATTAAGGGGGTTGTGGCGTATGGGATAAAGGGGACTTGATGCTTTAATGTTATGGTTGGGTTTTACCTTAATGATCTTTAGTAGTTGCGGATGCTTGCTAGAGTTCCAATCATAAGTGCATATGATCCAAGAAGAGAAAGTATGTTAGCTTATGCCTCTCCCACATAAAACTTGCTATTGGTCTAGTAAAGTAGTTAATTGCTTAGGGACAATTTCACAACTCCTACCACCACTTTTCCACACTCGCTATATTTACTTTATTGCTTCTTTATCTAAACAGCCCCTACTTTTTATTTACGTGCTCTTTATTATCTTGCAAACCTATCCAACAACACCTACAAAGTACTTCTAGTTTCATACTTGTTCTAGGTAAAGCGAACGCTAAGCGTGCGTAGAGTTGTATCGGTGGTCGATAGAACTTGAGGGAATATTTATTCTACCTTTAGCTCCTCGTTGGGTTCTATACTCTTACTTATCGAAAGAGGCTACAACTAATCCCCTACACTTGTGGGTTATCACCCCCCCCCCCCCCCCGTGATGGTGTATGGAACTTGCGGCGGCTGGAATTGATTTTCGTCGACTCCCCTAGGGTTTCTGGAATATTGGGGTTTTTATGGAGCAAAGAGGCGGTGCGGGAGGCCACCGAGGTGGGCATAACCCACCTGGGTGCGCCTGGGCCCCCAGGCGCGCCATGGTGGGTTGTGCCCCCATCGAGGCACCCCTCTGGTCCTTCTTCGGCCCATCTTGCGTCTTCTGGTTCAGAAAAATCCACAAAAAGTTTCACTGCGTTTGGACTCTGTTTGGTATTGATTTCCTGCGATGTAAAAAACAAGCAGAAAACAGCAACTGGCACTCGGCACTATCTCAATAGGTTAGTACCAAAAAATGATATTAAATGATTGTAAAACATCCAAGAATGATAATATAATAGCATGGAACAATCAAAAATTATAGATACGTTGGAGACGTATCCGTACCCTTAAGAACAATTTGCTTATTATTAGAGACTGTTTTGGCCTGTTCTTTGCCTCAAAAGGATTGGGCTACCTTGCTGCACTTTTGTTACTGTTACCATTACTTGTCTATCACAAATTATCCTGCTATCAAACTACATGTTACCAACTATTTCAGTGCTTGCAGAAAATACCTTCTGAAAACCACTTGTCATTTCCTTCTGCTCCTCGTTGGGTTTGACACTCTTACTTATCGAAAGGACTAGATTGATCCCCTATACTCATGGGTCATCAAGGCTCTTTTCTGTCGCCATTGACGGGGAGTGAAGTGCTCTTGGTAAGTGGAAATTGCTAAGGAAAAATTATTACTACGTACTAAAATTTATTGTCACTTGCTACTATGGAAAACAATCCTTTAAGTGGTTTGTTCGGGGTATCTTCACCTAGACCGGGACCACAATTAGTTGCCCCTCAACCTACTGCACCTACTGAAAATATTGGTTATGAAATTCCTTTTTGTATGATAGAACAACTACTAGCTAATCCTTATGCCGGAGATGGAACTGAATATCCTGATATGCACATGATTTATGTGGATGAAATTTTTGGATTATTTAAGCTTGCGGGTTTAACCGGAGATAAATCTAGGAAGAAGGTTTTCCCTTTATCTTTGAAGGGAAATGCATTGACATTGTATAGGCTATGCGAGGATATTGGATCTTTGAACTGGAATCGATTGAAATTGGAATTTCACCAAAAAATTATCCTATGCATCTAGTTCATCGTGCTCGGAAAATTATATATAATTTTTGGCCTTGTGAAGGAGAAAGTATCGCTCTAGCTTGGGGGAGGCTTGAGTCAATGTTATATTCATGCCCCAATTATGAGCTCTCAAGAATTATCATTCAAAATTTTTATGCTCGGCTTTCTCGTCAATCCATGCTAGATACTTCTTGTACTGGTTCTTTTATGAAGAAGACTATTGAATTCAGGTGGGATCTTTTAGAAAGAATTAAACACAACTCTGAAGATTGGGAACTCGACAAAGCTAAAGAGTCAGGTATTAAGCTTAAGTTCGATTGTGTTAAATCTTTTATGAATACCGAAGCTTTTTAGAAATTTAGCATGAAATATGGACGTGACTCTGAGATAGTAGCTTCTTTTTGTGAATCATTTGCTACTCATGTTGATCTTCCTAAGGAGAAGTGGTTCAAATATCACCAACCTATGAAGAAGAAATTAAAGAACCGGTAGTAGCTAAAGAGGAAACTATTGTTTATAATGTTGATCCAGTTGTGCATACTGCTTACATTGAAAATCCACATTTCCTAGTTAAGATAAAAGAGCATTCTAAGGTTTCAATTGTGGTTCGTAAAAGTAATATTAGAGCACCTAAACCTTCTGAGAAAATTAAAGTAGAACCTAATGTTGCTATGGTTAAACATCTCCTGGTAGAAAATGTTGATGGGCATGTTATTTACTACTGTGAAGAAACTGCTAGAATTGCCAAGCCTGATGAAAAAGATAAACATAGACCTGTTGTTGGCATGCCTATTGTCTCAGCTAAAATAGGAGATCATTGCTATCATGGTTTACGTGATTTAGGTGCTAGAGTGAGTGCTATTCCTTTTACCTTATGTCAAGAAATTATGAATGACATAGCACCCACTAAAATAGAAGACATAGATGTTACTATTAAACTTGCAAATAGAGACACCATCACACCACTTGGGATTGTTAGAGATGTTGAAGTCTTGTGTGGGGAAATAAAATATCCTACTGACTTTGTAGTTCTTGGTTCCCCACGAGATGCTTTTTGTCCCATTATCTTTTGTAGACCTCTCTTGAACACCATAAATGCTAAAATAGATTGTCGTACACAAAAGTCAGTGTTAGCTTTGGTGATCAGTCTCATGAATTTCATTTCTCCAAGTTTGATTGACAACCCCATAAGAAGGAATTACCTAGTAAGGATGAAATAATTGGTCTTGCTTCTAGTGCAGTGCCTCCTACTGATCCACTAGAACAATATTTGCTAGACCATGAAAATGATATGCACATGCATGAAAGAAATGAAATATATAAGATCTTCTTTGAACAAGGACCTATGGTCAAACACAATTTGCCTATTGAAACTCTACGAGGACCTCCTCCACTTAAAGGTGATCTTGTGTTCGAATTGAAACAATTTCCTGACAATTTGAAATATGCTTATCTTGATGAGAAAAAGATATATCTTGTTATTATCAGTGCTAACCTTTTAGAACATGAAGAAGAAAGATTATTGAAAATACTAAAGAAGCACCATGCTGCTATTGGATATACTTTTGATGATCTTAAGGGCATTAGTACCATTCTCTGTCAGCACAAGATTAATAGTGAACCTGATGCTAAACCTGTTGTTGATCACCAACGACGATTGGATCCCAAAATGAAAGAAGTGGTAAGAACTGAAATATTAAAGCTTCTGGAAGCAGGAATAATTTATCACATAGCTGATAGTAGATGGGTGAGTCCCGTTCATTGTGTCCCTAAAAAGGGAGGTATTATTGTTGTTCCTAACGATGAAAATGAACTTATTCCACACAGAATTATTATTGGCTATAGAATGGTAATTGATTTCAGAAAATTAAATAAAGCCACTAGAAAAGATCATTACCCTCTCCCTTTTATTGATCAAATGTTGGAAAGATTATGTAAGCACACATGCTTTTGCTTTCTTGATGGATATTCTGGTTTTTCTCAAATACCTGTTTCACAACCTGATCAAGACAAAACCACCTTTACCTGCCCTTTAGGAACTTATGCTTATAGGAATATGCCTTTTGGTTTATGCAATGCACCTGGTACCTTTCGAAGATGTATGACTGTTATATTCTTTGATTTTTGTGAAAAGACTGTTGAGGTTTTCATGGATGATTTTCCTGTTTAGGAACTTCTTTTCATGACTGCTTAAGCAACCTTGATCGAAGTTTGCAGAGATGTGAGCAAACTAACCTTGCCTTGTATTGGGAGAAGTGCCACTTTATGGTTAATTAAGGTATTGTCTTGGGTCATAAAATTTCCGAACGAGGTACTGAGGTGGATAAGGCTAAAGTTGTTGTAATTGAGAAAATGCCATGTCCTAGAGATATTAAATGTATTCGTAGTTTCCTTGGTCATGCTGGTTTCTACAGGAGATTTATTAAAGATTTCTCTAAAATTTCTAGGCCTCTTACAAATCTTTTACAAAAGGATGTTCCATTAATTTTTGATGATGATTGTGTAGAAGCCTTTGAAACTCTTAAGAAAGCCTTAACTTCCGCACCTGTTGTTCAAGCACCTGATTGGACCTTGCCTTTTGAAATTATGTGCGATGCTAGTGATTATGTTGTTGGTGTTGTTCTAGGACCAAGAGTTGATAAGAAATTGAATGTTATTCATTATGCTAGCAAAACTCCAGAAAGTGCCCAAAGAAATTATGCTACTACCAAAAAAGAACTTTTAGCAGTTGTGTTTGCTTGTGATAAATTCAGGTCTTACATTGTTGATTCCAAAGTAATTGTTCACACTGATCATGTTGCTATTAAATATCTTATGGAAAAAGAAAGATGCTAATCCTAGACTCAGTAGGTGGGTTCTCTTGTTGTAAGAATTTGATTTACATATTACTGATAGGAAAGGAGCCGAGAACCCCATAGCTGATTACTTGTCTAGGTTAGAAAATATCCTTGATGACCCACTGCCTATTGATGATAGCTTTCCTGATGAACAACTAGTTGCAATAAATGTTTCTCATAACACACCTTGGTATGCTGACTATGCTAATAATATTGTTGCTAAATACATACCACCTAGTTTCACATGCGAACAAAAGAAAAAAATTCTTCTATGATTTAAGACATTATTTTTGGGATGATCCACATCTCTATAAAGGAGTATGTGGTATTATTAGACATTATATACCTGAGCATGAACAGGAACAAATCCTACGGAAATGTCACTTCGAAGCTTATGGAGGGCATCATGCGGGAGATAGAACTGCTCACAAGGTATTGCGATCTTGTTTTTATTTTCCTACTCTCTTGAAGGATGCCCGTAAGTTTGTTTATCTTGTGATGAAAGTCAAAGAATTGGTAATATTTGTATGCGTCAAGAAATGCCTATGAATTATTAACTTGTTGTTGAACCATTTGATACTTGGGGTTTTGATTACATGTGACCTTTTCCTTCCTCTAATGGGTACACTCATATTCTGGTTGCTGTTAATTATGTTACTAAGTGGGTAGAAGCTACTCCAACTAGTAGTGTTGATCATAACACTTCCATTAAAATGCTGAAAGAAGTTATTTTCCCGAGGTTTGGAGTCCCTGGATATTTAATGACTGACGGTGGTTCACACTTTATTCATGGTGCTTTCCAAAAAATGTTTGCTAAATATAATGTTAACCATAGAATTGCATCACCCTGTCATCCTCAATTTAGTGGTCAAGTTGAACTCAGTAATAGAGAAATAAAACTAATACTACAAAATACTGTTAATAGGTCCCAAAAGAAATGGTCTAAGAAATTGGATGATGCACTTTGGGCCTACAGAACAGCTTATAAAAATCCTATGGGTATGTCTCCTTATAAAATGTTTTATGGAAAAGCTTGCCATTTGCCTCTTGAGTTAGAACATAAAGCATATTGGGCAATTAAAGAACTCAACTATGACTTCAAACTTGCCGGAGAAAAGAGGTTCTTTGATATTAGCTCATTAGATGAATGGAGAACCCAAGCTTATGAAAATGCCAAACTGTTTAAACAAAAAGTTGAAAGATGGCATGATAAAAGAATCCAAAAGCAGGAATTCAAAGTAGGAGAATATGTCCTCTTGTACAACTCTCGTTCCAGATTCTTTGCAGGAAAACTTCTCTTCAACTGGGAAGGATCGTATGTTATTGAAGAGGTTTATCACTCTGGAGCTATCAAGATCAGTAATGCCGAAGGTACTAACCCGAAGGTAGTCAATGAACAAAGAATTAAACACTACGTCTCCGGTACGCCTATTAATATTCAAAGCAATATTATCCAAACCATGACACCAGAGGAACACATAAAAAAAACCTTCCTGAACACTCTAGAATAACTGAAAAAAGATGAGGTATGGATACGGTAAGTAAACGGACTCCGAAAAATCCACAAAAATACTTTGTGTCAGTTTTGGAATATTACAAAAATTAGGAAAATAAGAAACAACCAGGAAGGCAACCCTGGTGGGCACAAGACACCAGGGTGGGCCTAGCAAGCCAGGCGCTCCCAGTGGGTTGTGCCCACCACGGGAACCTTCCCGACTCCGTTTTTCTCCCGTTTGCTTGTTTCCCAAGATAAAAAATCTTATTTACTCCTCGAAGGTATTGGCCACCTATCGCAAAGATATCTTATGTTCTTCTTTCTTGCTGTTTTCTGGCAGATCTAAGAATATGTCATCGCAAGACTCAGAGGGTGAGAGCTATGTTGCTAATTATATCGCAAACCCCAAGGTCTATGGAGATGTGGAACACTATGGTTGGACCACAGAGGAAGAAGAAGACTATGATCCGAAAGGGAGAGAAGAGACAAGCTCAAATGAATATGAAGTTCCATTACCCCAACCTGGGGACATGCACGTGGAGTTCAAAAAGTCAAGTCTCCCTAATAAAGCAAAGAAACCTAAGATCCAGTTTATCCCTTTTTGTCTCTTGTAGGAAAACAAGCAGGAATTATGCAAAAATATATTAAAGTTTGAGCAAGAGATCGATGATCTGAAGGAGGAAAATTATAGTCTCAAGCGTAAGCTGAGGAAGAAGAATACGAAGCTACCTCACCACCACCACCTCCTTCTTCATCACCAAAGGAGACTTGAGTTCATGGTATGGGAACTCCCCTTGGCTTGTGCCAAGCTTGGGGGAGGTGCCTCGGTATCGTATCATCACCACTATCTTTGCTTTTATATATCTTAGTTCGATCTTTAGTTTTCCTATTATTTAGTTGAATAAAAGTTTAGTTCGATCCTTTATTTCGAGTTCTTGCTTAGTGATCTTCTTATCTATGTAATCGTGTGCAATTTATATAATAAAGTTTTTGTATGACTCTTTGCTTCTTTACTCGTATGTTGCAAATCAAATAAAATAAATAAATAAATGAAAAGGATAATATGCTAATCTTATGGTAAGTAATGACATTACATAAGGAAAAGTATAAGTGGTAAAATTTGTTGGAGATTGACAAACATAGCATTGGTCAATAATGCAACTCATGAAAGAATTGATAAGGGAAGAGAAGATTCACATGCAAGTATACTATCTTGGACATCTTTTATGATTGTGAGCTCTCATTAAATATTATATGTCAAAATTGTTGACGTTGGACAAGGAAGACAACGTAATGAGTTATGCTTGTTCATATTCACATAGAAGTTATATTGTTATAGATCCTTCAACATGTGGTGCTTGCCTAATATCTTTGCTAGCCAAAAATTCCGCACTAAATAGAGATACTACTTGTGCATCCAAAAACCTTAAACCCAAATTCATGCCTTGAGAGTCCACCATACCTACCTATGGATTGAGTAAGATCCTTTAAGTAAGTCATCATCGGTGCAATAAGGCAATAAAAATTTCTTTTAGAAGTGTTGGATCATTTAGTGCAAGAGAAAATTGAGCGTTGTACAAACTTGTGATGGCAAAGAATAAAAGAGACAGACTGCATAATAAAGGTTGCTATCATAAGGGGCAATATAACCTGACATTCTTTTGCATTAAGGGGTTTGGCATACAAACAAAAAACGCATGGCAACCTCTCCTTCCCTCTGTGAAGGGCCTATCTTTTACTTCTATGTATTTACATTTATGCAAGAGTCAAAGTATTCTTCCCTGTTCCTTTTTATTTGCTCTTTGGGTAAGCATCATGTGGTGAGGAAAAATCTAAGCACATATATCCAGTTGGATATGAGTGAGCATGAGTTACTATCGTTGACATCAACCTTGAGGTGAGTATGTTGGGAGGCGAAACTATAATCCCCTATCTTCCTATGTGTCCGGTTGAAATTTTTTGCTCATAGGTACGATGTTAGCAATCATAGAAGATTAAATGATGGTCGAGTATGTGGGCTTGCCAAAAGGCTCTGACACGTGACCCTTCCTGAAAATATGATGAATTGTAGTTGCAAAGTTGACTAAGAACATTGTTTGTTGGTTTTCAATAGAGTTTATGCTTTATACTTCAATGTTGTGATGAATTGTTACTTGTTCATGAGAAGTTATATGATGAAAGTTGTGTGATAAAGTTTTATGTTAAGGTTCTTTGATGTTATAATAATCATCACAAACAACCCTCTAATCTTTGGAAGGGCAATCTTCATTAACATCTTCAATAGCACCATCACCTCTCAAACCCTAATTCATCTCTTGTGATCAATCTTTGTACCGGAACCTTAGATTGGTACTTGTGGGTGACTAGTAGTGCTGATTACATCATGTAGTTGATTACTATATGGTTTATTTGGTAGTAGATTATATGTTCAGGTCCATTATGCTATTTAATACCCCTCTGATCTTGAGCATGATTATCATTTGTGAGCAGTTACTTTTGTTCTTGAGGTCACGGGAGAAGTCATGTTGCAAGTAATCATGTGAACTTGATATGTGTTCGATATTTTGATGATATGTATGTTGTGATTCCCTTAGTGGTCGCATGCGAACGTTGACTACATGCAACTTCACCTTATTAGGGCCCAAGGGAATGCATTGTGGAGTGGTTATTAGATGATGGGTAGCTAGAGTGACAGAAGCTTAAACCCTAGTTTATGTGCTACTTCGTAAGGGACCGATTGGGATCCAAAAGTTTAATGATATGGTTAGATTTTATCTTAATACTTTTCTAATAGTTTCGGATGCTTGCGAGGGGGTTGATCATAAGTAGGAGGTTTGTTCAAGTAAGAACAGCACCTAAGCACCGATCCACCCACATATCGAATTATCAAAGGAGCGAACATGAATCAAGCTAACACGATGAAATTCCCGTGTACCCTCAAGAACAATTTGCTTATTATAAGACAACATTTTGGCTTGTCCTTTGCCTCAAAAGGATTGGGCTACCTTGCTGCACTTTTGTTACCGTTACCATTACTTGTCTGTTATAAATTATCTTGCTATCAAACTACATGTTACCAACTATTTGAGTGCTTGCAGAAAATACCTTGTTGAAAACCACTTGTCATTTCCTTCTGCTCCTCGTTGGGTTTGACACTCTTACTTATCGAAAGGACTATGATTGATCCCCTATACTTGTGGGTCATCATGTCACTCTGAAGCCTATGGAGGGCATCATGCAGGAGATAGAACTACGCATAAGGTATTACAATCTGGTTTCTATTGGCTTACCCTCTTCAAGGATCCCCGTAAGTTTGTCTTGTCTTGTGATGAATGTCAAAGAATTGGTAATATCGGTAAGCGTCAGGAAATGCCTATGAGCTATTCACTTGTTGTTGAACCATTTGATGTTTGGGGCTTTGATTATATGGGACCTTTTGCTTCCTCTAATGGGTATACACATATTTTGGTTGCTGTTGATTATGTCACTAAGTGGGTAGAAGCTATTCCAACCAGCAATGCTGATCATAACACGTCCATTAAAATGCTTAAAGAAGTTATCTTCCTAAGATTGGGAGTCCCTAGATATTAAATGACTGATGATGGTTCACACTTTAGTCATGGTGCTTTCCGTAAAATTCTTGCTAAATATTATGTTAACCATAGAATTGCATCACCATATCATCCTCAATCTAGTGGTCGAGTTGAACTTAGCAATAGAAAATAAAAATAATATTATAAAAAACTGTCAATAGGTCCTGACAGAATTGGTCTAAGAAATTGGATGATGCACTTTGGGTTTATAGAACAGCTTATAAAAATCCTATGGGTATGTCTCCATATAAAATGGTTTATGGAAAAGCTTGTCATTTGCCTCTTGAGTTAGAACATAAAGCATATTGGGCAATTAAAGAACTCAATTATGACTTCAAACTTGCCGATGAAAATAGGTTATTTGATATTAGCTCACTAGATGAATGGAGAACCCAAGCTTATGAAAATGCCAAACTATTCAAAGAAAAAGTTAAAAGATGGCATGACAAAAGAATCCAAAAACAGGAATTCAAAGAAGGTGAACATGTTTTATTGTACAACTCTCATTTTAGATTTTTTGCAAGAAAACCTCTTTCCAAATGGGAAGGGCCATATATTATCAAAGTTTATCGCTCTAGAGGTGTCAAGATTAATAATGCCGAAGGTACTAATCTGATGGTGGTTAATGGGCAAAGAATTAACCACTATATCTCAAGTACGCTCATTAATGTTGAAATTAATATTATTCAAACCATGACACCAGAGGAACACATAAAAGAGACCTTCCAGAACACTCCAGAAACCTTAAAAGGAAGAGGTACGTGATATGATAAGTAAACGGACTCCGAAAAATTCGCAAAAATATTTTTTGTCAGTTTTGGAATATTAGAAAAAATAGGAAAATAAAAAACAACTAGGAACGCACCCTGGTGCCCAAAAGACACCAGGGCACGCCTGCCCCACTAGGCGCGCCCTGGTGGGTTATGGGCTCCTCAGGCACCTACCCGACTCGTTTTCCTTCCAGATGCTTGTTTCCTAAGATAAAAAATCTTTATATATACCCCCGGACGATTTGACCTCCGTATCATGGAGAAATCCTCTGTTCCTATTTCGTGTTGTTTCTCTGTCAGATCTATCAAGCCAGGCATCATGTCTTCTCCCTCTTCCAACAACGTAGAAGAAGATGCTTGGTTGATGAAGATGGAACTGAAAAGAGAGGAACTAAAAGAAACCAAGAAGGAGGATAAGGGTAAGGAAGCTACGGGAGATCAACCCCAAGAAGGACGGCATGCCATGCTAACAGAAGAAGAGGAAGGAAAAGATATCCTTCAACCTTACTACAACCATCTCACCCCCGCTAAAATTGAAGCCTTTAAGGCCTTTGAAGTGGTTCATGTTTAGAATAAATTTCTCACTCGTGAAAATATTCTGTTAGAAGAGCATATCATCGCCCTTCGGAGCATCATTCATAGATTGGAGTACCTATTGAGGCTAAAGTGTGACACTACTTCAACATCACCACCGCCACCATCTTCATCACCAAAGAAGGAGACTTGAGTACACGGGTATGGGCACTCCCCTTGGCTTGTGTCAAGCTTGGGGGAGATGACCCGGTATCGTATCACCCTCACTTTTATTACCTTTACCTATCTTAGTTAGATCTCTAGTTATTTCGTGATTTAGTTGAATAAAAGTTTAGTATGATCTATCTTCGAGTGCTTGTTTCATGATCTATCTATCTATGTAATTGAGTGAGAGTTATATAATAAAGTTTAGTTTGAGTTTTTGCTTCTTTACTTTTATGTTTCAATCAAAATAAAAAGAAATAATGAAAAAGAAGATCATATGCTAATCTTATGGTAAGTAATGACACCACATAAGGAAAAGTATAAGTGGTAAAATTTATTGAAGGTTGACAAACACAGTATTGGTCAATGATGCAACTCATGAAAGAATTAATAAGGAAAGAGAAGATTCACATGCAAATATACTATCTTGGACATATTTTATGATTGTGAGACCCCATTAAATAGTATATGCCAAAACTGTTGACGTTGGACAAAGAAGACAACTTAATGATTTATGTTTGTTCATATTCACATAGAAGTTACATTGTCATAGATCCTTCAACATGTTGTGCTTGCTCAATATATTTGCTAGCAAAAATTCCGCACTAAGTAGAGATACTACTTGTGCATCCAAAAACCTTAAACCCAAATCCATGTTTTCAGAATCCATCATACCTACCTATGGATTGAGTAAGATCCTTCGAGTAAGTTGTCATCGATGCAAAAGGGCAATAAAAATTGCTCCTAAATGTGTTTGATCCTTTAGTGTAAGGGAAAATAAGCATTGTACGAACTTGTGATGGCAAAGTAATAAAAGCGACGGACTGCATAATAAAGGTTGCTATCATAAGGGGCAATATAACGTGACATTCTTTTGCATTAAGAGATTGTGCATACAAAACCAAAAAGCGCATGACAACCTCTGCTTCCCTCTACGAAGGGCCTATCTTTTATTTTTATGTATTTACTTTTATGCAAGAGTCAAAGTATTTTCCTCTCTTCCTTTTTATTTTCTCTTTTGCAAGCATCATGTGGTGGGGAAAGATCTAGGCACATATATCTAGTTGAATGTGAGTGGTCATGAGTTATTATTGTTGACATCACCCTTGAGGTGAATAAGTTGGGAGGCGAAACTCTAAGCCCCTATCTTTCTGTGTGTCTGATTGAAACTTTTTTGCTTATATGTATGCTATGAGTGTTAGCAATCATAGAAGATCAAATGATGGTTGAGTATGTGGACTTGCCAAAAGGCTCCAATACGAGACCCTTCCTGAAAATATGATCAATTGTAGTTGCAAAGTTGTCTGAGAACATAGTTTGTTAGTTTTCAATAAAGTATATGCTTTGTACTTTGATGTTGTGATGAATTGTTAGTTGTTCATGATAAGTTAAATGATAAAGTTTGTTGCTGTTATAATAATAAGCATGATGCTACTATGTCTGTATTTTGTTTTTATCAACACCTCTCTCTCTCTCTAAACATGTGGACATGATTTTTGATATCGGCTTTCTCTTGAGGACAAGCGAGGACTAAGCTTGGGGGAGTTGATACGTCCATTTTGCATCATTTTTGCCTACTGTTATTTATAATGATTTTATGCATAATAACACTTTATGGAGTAATCCTAATGTGTTTCCTCTCATAATATGCAAGGTTTACACAAAGAGGGACAGATGGAATTCTGGACATGAAAAAGCTATGTCAGATATACCTATTCTGTACATCCCCAAATGAGTTGAAATTTTATGGAGGATTATTTTGGAATATATAATAAATATTGGAGGAAATAACTAACAGAGGGGGGCTACCTGGTGATACGTCCATTTTGCATCATGCTTTTATATCAATATTTATTGCATTATGGGCCGTTATTACACGTTATGTCATGATACTTATGCCTATTCCCTCTTATTTTACAAGGTTTACATGAAGAGGGAGAATGCCGGCAGCTGGGATTCTGGGCTGGAAAAGGAGCAAATATTAGAGACCTATTCTGCACAACTCCAAATGTCCTGAAACTCCACTAAAGTCATTTTTGGAATTAATAAAAAATACTAAGCAGAATAAATACCAGAGGGGGGCACCCACCGTCCACAAGGGTGGGGGCGCGCACTACCCCCCTGGGCGCGCCCCCCCTGCCTCGTGGGCCTCCTGGAAGCCTTCCTGTGACCATCTTCTGCTATATGAAGTATTTTATCCTAGAAAAAATCACAAGCAAGCTTTCGGGAAGAAACACCGCCACCACGAGGCGGAACCAATCTAGGGCTCCGGCGGAGCTGTTCTGCCGGGGAAACATCCCTCCGGGAGGGGGAAATCATCACCATCATCATCACCATAGATCCTCTCATCGGGAGGGGGTCAACTCTCCATCAACATCTTCAGCAGCACCATCTCCTCTCAAACCCTAGTTCATTTTTTGTATCCAATCTTTGTCCCAAAACCTCAGATTGGTACGTGTGGGTCACTAGTAGTGTTGATTACTCCTTGTAGTTGATGCTAGTTGGTTTATTTGATGGAAGATCATATGTTCAGATCCTTAATGCATATTAATACCCTTCTGATTATGAACATGAATATGATTTGTGAGTAGTTACGTTTATTCCTGAGGACATGGGAGAAGTCTTGCTTTAAGTAGTCATGTGAATTTGGTATTCGTTTGATATTTTGATGAGATGTATGTTGTCTCTCCTCTAGTGGTGTTATGTGAACGTCGACTACATGACACTTCACCCGTGTTTGGGCCTAGAGGAAGGCATTGCGAAGTAATAAGTACATGATGGGTTGCTAGAGTGACAGAAGTTTAAACCCTAGTTTATGCGTTGCTTCATAAGGGGCTGATTTGGATCCATATGTTTCATGCTATGGTTAGGTTTACCTTAATACTTCTTTTGTAGTTGCGGATGCTTGCAATAGGGGTTAATCATAAGTGGGATGCTTGTCCAAGAAAGGGCAGTACCGAAGCACCGGTCCACTCACATATCAAATTATCAAAGTAACGAACGCGAATCATATGAGCGTGATGAAAACTAGTTTGACGATAATTCCCATGTGTCCTCGGGAGCGCTTTTCTCCATATAAGAATTTGTTCGGGCTTGTCCTTTGCTACAAAAAGGATTGGGCCACCTTGCTGCACTTTATTTACTTTTGTTACTTGTTACCCGTTACGAATTATCTTATCACAAAACTATCTGTTACCGATAATTTCAGTGCTTGCAGAGAATACCTTACTGAAAACCGCTTGTCATTTCCTTCTGATCCTCGTTGGGTTCGACACTCTTACTTATCGAAAGGACTACGATAGATCCCCTACACTTGTGGGTCATCACCTGGTGCCCACAAGATACTAGGGCGCGCCAGCCCCCCCTCCCCCCCCCCCCAGGCGCACCCTGGCGGGTTGTGGGCAACCCATCCCGCCTCTAGAGCCCATCTTCTAGTATATAAGGTCTTTTGACCTAGAAAAAAATAATGAGAGGACTTTCGGGACGGAGCGCGGCCATCTCGAGGCGGAACTTAGGCAGGAGCACTTTTGCCCTTCGGTGGAGCGATTCTACTTGGGGAACTTCCCTCCCAGAGGGGGAAATCAAAGCCATCGTCATCACCAACAACCCTCTCATCTTTGGGAGGCCAATCTTCCTTAACATCTTCAATAACACCATCTCATCTAAAAGCCTAGTTCATCCCGTGTGTTCAATCTTTGTACCGGAACCTCAGATTAGTACATGTGGGCGATGAGTAGTGTTGATTACATCTTGTAGTTGATTGCTATATGGTTTATTCGGTGGAAGATTATATGTTCAGATCCATTATGCTATTTAATAACCCTCTGATCTTGAACATGAATATTATTTGTGAGTAGTTACTTTTATTCTTGAGGCTATGGGAGAAGTCATGTTGCAAGTAATCATGTGAATTTGATATTCGTTCGATATTTTGATGGTATATATGTTGTGATTCCCTTAGTGGTGTTATGTGAACGTCGACTACATGACACTTCACCATCTTTGGGCCTAAGGGAATGCATTGTGCAGTAGTTATTAGATGATGGGTTGCTAGAGTGACAGAAGCTTAAACCCTTGTTTATGCGCTATTTCGTAAGGGACTGATTTAGATCCATATGTTTAATGCTATGGTTAGATTTTATCTTAATACATTTCTCGTAGTTGAGGATGCTTGCGAGGGGGTTAATCATAAGTGGGAGGCTTGTTCAAGTAAGAACAGCACCCAAGCACCGGTCCACCCACATACCATATTATCAAAGTAGCGAACGCGAATCAAACCAACATGATGAAAGTGACTAGATGAAATTCCCATTTACCCTCAAGAACGCTTTGCTTATTATAAGAGATCGTTTTAGCATGTCCTTTGCCACAAAAAGATTGGGCTACCTTGCTGCACTTTATTTACTATTACCGTTACTTGCTCGTTACAAATTATCTTGCTATCAAACTATCTGTCACCAACAATTTCAGTGCTTGCAGAAATTACCTTACTGAAAACTGCTTGCCATTTTCTTCTGCTCCTCATTGGGTTCAACATTCTTACTTATCAAAAGGACTACGATTGATTCCTATACTTGTGGGTCATCACATGGCTGTAAGGGTAGCGTGTTGCCCGATGTGCGGTGTTCAGTGGTTGCCAATGGTGTGTTCCATCCCCCGGTTGTCTTCCTGGTGGCTTGCGGCACCAAATCCCACTGGTGCGGGTGTTGGCAGTGGGGAGCTATGTCCAGGAGAAATTCCCGACCGGCTTTGCCGGTCTTGCCTAAGGCGACACCTACGGCCTCCGTTTCCCTTCCTGGAGGCGTGGGTTCCACATGTCTTCCCCCTCCCTCCTCCTCCGTGCTCCTGGGTGAAAACCTAAACCGTTGGTTTGAATGGCGCTGGCGTCTTCAGGCGTCGTGGTCTTCTTGAAGACACCATCTTGGGAGTAGTGGTCGGTTGTGGACGTCCCATGAGGAGCTTCGCTTCTGGTCTCCATCGACACCGATGACAGCTTCTTCTCTTAGTTGTGACGTTTCTGTTTGCTTCGACGGTGGTTCTCACATGGTGAGCTTGGCGCAGCGTGGTACTTGTGTTCGGAGGCCTCCCGTTGGGGTCCCACTAGCCAAGCTCAGGGGAGCATCCTCCTTGTTCGACGGTACGACGCCTTTCAATCCAAGGCGAAGGGCGGGGGGGGGGGGGGGCTCCTTTCGACGAGGGGATTGGATGGTGCCGGCTAGTCTCCTCGTCCAGATGACCACTTTCTTTGCTCTAGGCGCTTGATCGCGAATGCGGACTCTGATGACTCCAAGCCATGCTCCTTGTTTTACTTGTTGTTTGCTTGGTGTAATCCGGGTTGTGATGTTGTCATGCAGCATCCTGTATCCTGCCCATTTCCTTTTGCTTTTCTCCTTTTCTTTCGTATGGTGTTGTACAGGGCATCATTAATTTAACGCCAGGCCATAGGCGATCTTTCCAAAAGTTTGTAAAGTAGTATTTATTTAGAGTATATTCTTCTTGTAATAAATTAAGCTCGACACCTAACCTGTACTTTGAATCGGTCTATTGTGGACTCCTTTTTCTATGGGTTAGGAATGGTATATATTATATCCAATGGCTGAGATCATCAGGATTCGCATGAATTGTAGACTCCTACTGCTTCTACTGTGTTATGGAACAATCACGTAACCCTTCCAGAAAAAGGAAGAAGCCCATATCTGCTACTTGAGCGCATGGAAATTTGAGCCCAGGCGAGGTTGTTTGAGAGGAAAACTGGAAGAAAGAGAATATAAAGTAACATGCAATTCTAGATGTGCACAAAAAAACGGCTTCCTGTCCCTTTTTAATACTTATTAATTACAATTAATTGATATTTGCATTCATACATTGCTATATTTTTCCTTTTGCCTTTAATCTATTTGCAAATCTATGGTTTTTTCTTTTATCAAAATCACTCTGTTAAATTAAGACGTGCATTGCACGTGTATACATACTAGTATAAGCTGGAAAAGAATTCTATGAGATCAGGTCTCACGGGTTAGCAGCTGAGACCCGCCCTGATGGATGACACGTGACATTCACAAATCACAAAGCATCTACCCCACCCCCCACTTGAAACAGGGGGGAGAGATTAGATGCTTTGTGATTTGTGAATGTCACGTGTCATCCATCAGGACGAGTCTCACCTGCTAAATATGAGACCTGGTCTCATATAATCAGTGAGACAGAAAAGACTCACTCCACCTCTGCTAAGCAATACCAAACAGGATTACTCCTGCCTTGGGAACTTCCCTAACCATGACATCAAGTGCGTTTCTTTTAGGGTTCAAAAAGAAGTGCGCCGTGCTTTCCTGTACTATTTTAGTTACCGAGTTTACCTTTGCCCCCGACGTCGGCGGTCGAGTACGTAGCATCCAGCGATGGTGTGCTCCATGTGGTATCACCACTACTATCTAGTGCTAAGTGCTTCGTCCACGGCTAAGCTTCTCCTTCCTTCGTGACCGTCCGCTCCGATGCTGCGCATATAGCTAAAAGTAGTATTAATCGTTGTTAAGCTTGTCCTATGTAAGAGTTAGTGGTGACACGATGGCTGTCTGGCAAAAGGATGATTTTCCTTTCTTGCGAATGCATGGCAACAAGATGATAGCGATGCTTACTGGCAGCGCGGGGCAGAGTGCAGCCGGAAGAGAACCGGGGCGCGGAGCCATGGTATAGCGTATACGTGCATGCAAGGTGGCCACTGGACAGCGGTCGATCTCCGCGTGTACATGCATGTTTAGCTAGGTAGGTCACTTGCAAGCAAACCACCGACGGACACGCGTCCAGCTGAACAACGCTGTAGGAAAATATCAACTACCTGTACTCACTTAGAGATAATGTATTTTATATCGCCAAAGTATGATTGGAGTAAAATTTGGAAAGATGCTTTTTTACATCACCAAAAAGTCCAACTCCAACCGTTGATGTAAAGTAGGGCACTACACTCCTCCAATAGATGATGTAAAATTGCAACGGCTAGATCATTACAAGCATGCCAAGTTCATTTGAAACAAACATAGTCCATACTAGAAGCATAAAACATACATCATTGCGATACAACTTCATACCAATTGTACTTGATCATCACCAAACATAAAAACTACTCGTCGGGTTCGCTCGCGAATTGTGCCCAGAACGCGTCGGTGGTGGGGTCGTCAGAGTCGTGGAGCTCCTCGTCGTCCTCCTCATCCTCCTCCGAGTTGGACTCAATGGGGATCACCGTTGACGGGCCAACCACGTCCTCCTGCTTCATTGTCTTCTTCTTCTACTCGGCCTCATGTTTCTCGTAGTGCTCCAACTCGTTCTGGACACACTGCGGATTCTCCCGCGCGAACCTCGACATCGCAGCTTCACCACTCTTGTCGGGAGCAATGTGAATTCCCGGCTTCTTTTTCTTCTCTTCAATCGGCCGTATGGTCAGATTCTTCAGGCCAACGAACTATGCCTGCTCCCGATTTTTGATCTCCAGGAAATTCATCTCATGCCTCAGCCAACCGAAACACCACCCGGCGATGTCGTACACGCGCACGGCCGATCATCGGCGGACTCAAAGGTGCCGAGCCGGCAACGACGACCTTCACACTAGAACTTGACACCGAAGTTGACGGAGAGCCGCGACCCACTAATAGAAAAAGGGTCAAACGTGAAGCACATTAGTGCCGGTTTGATTTTGGCCCGGTACTAATGGTACCATTAGTGCCGGTTCGAACGGATTTGCATTAATGCCGGTTCGTGTTGAACCTTTAGTACCGGTTCGTGGCACGAACCGGTACTAAAGGGGTGGTGGCAGGCTGGCGTCAGGCCGGGGCCCCACGAACACCTTTAGTACCGGTTTGTGGCACGAACCGGTACTAAAGGTCTAACCTTTAGTACCGGTTCGTGCCATGAACCGGTACTAAAGGGGTCTGACCTATAGTACCGGTTTGTGACACAAACCGGCACTAAAAGTGTAGGGAAAATGTAAAACGGCTATAACTTTTGCATACGATGTCAGAAAAAAATGTATAATATATCAAAAAATTCAGCACGAAAATCCGCATCCGATGGAGACAGCCTACGGCCTATTTGGAATTATTTAGAATCCTCAAATTCCAAAAGGAAAAAAGATATGGTCAAATAATTTCAGTTTTTTTAAAAAAAATTGGTTAAATCTAGTCAAACTACTTATTCAAGAAGTATTAATGTTACACATAATTATTCAAGAATATTAGTGTTACTAAATAATTATTTCAATTTTTTGAATTTTGGTCAAATCTGGTCAAACTATGGTCAAACTGTGGTCAAACTATGGTCAAACTTATTCAAGAAATATTAGCGTTACTAAATAATTACTATTTTTTAGAATAATAGTTTCAAACTCAAACGGTGAAATGTGTGACTTCATGCTCAACCTAAACTCCTGAGGGTTAATAGGATTAACATCTTACTATTGTCAGGAAAACAACAAGTGCAGACTCGGAAACGACGGAGAATAGAACCCGAAAGTTAAGCGTGCTCGGGCTAGAGTAGTGAGAGGGATGGGTGACCGATCGGGAAGTTAGATGATTTGGAATTAGTGATCCACACTTGAGCAGTTAAGAGAGGGGATTAGAGACTAAATCATCAAATAATTCAGAAAAATTATAAATCGAAAAAAAAATCAAAATTTTTTTTCCAAAATTTTCATAAAAAAACCCTTAGTACCGGTTGGTAACACCAACCGGTACTAAAGGTCCCCCATACTGGGGCGCGAGCTCACGCCATGTGGTGGCACTTTAGCGTCGGTTCGTGCCGAACTGGTACTAAAGGGGGGGCCTTTAGTGACCACCCTTTAGTGCCAGTTATGGAACCGGCACTAAAAGCCCTTACGAACCGGCGCTAAAGCTCCGTTTTCTACTAGTGACCGCACCCCTTGAAGCCATCCCTGCTCTTTGACGGCTTCTTCGGCAGCATGACAGGGGCGCGACACGGGCGTCGGTCTGGATGGGAGATAGTCGTAAGAAGTGCGGCACGGTGCCGTGGAGGCCGTGAGGCGGGGGATTTAGTCGGTGTGGCTTCTGAATCGGGTGGCTTTGCGGCGGTCGACTTGGGGTCGTGTGGCGGCAGGGAAATGGGGGATCCGATGGGGGTGGGGATGGGATGGACGGATCCGGCGGCAACGGGGTGCGCCGGGTGGGTTTCAGTGGTGGCAGGGTGTGACGGGTGGCACGACAGTCACGCGGGAGTGGGGGTATTGAAGTTTCAGCGACGGTTGAGCGTTCGCCCGACGCGTTTTGGTTTTACTCGAGCGTGGCTGGTGATGCCAATTTTGCATCACCGAGTGCCCTATTTTACATATAGAGCAATTTGGAGTAATTTTTTTTTACATCCACATCATCTATTGGAGCACACCATTCTAGTGCCTTTGTGATAAAAAAAATTGATTATTTTTACATCTACATCACCTATTGAAGATGCTCTTACGTGTATGAGCACTAAAGAGGACGGTGGTGATCAATCAGAATATGATTTGCAGTCCTTTTTTCCGGGTTTGCTGAACACCAGGGGCGTAGCCAAGCCCCAGGCTGCCCAGGCGGCGGCCTGGAGCGTGGCTTGAAAATTCTTCATTTGCTATAGCAAGAGTGCTACATTGTAGCTATTGTAGTTGTTGTACTTGTAAGGGCTAGACCAGGGCATTGCCTGATCCTGCCTATGGTACTCTTAACACCAGTTGCTTGAATTTACATTCCTAGGTGTGCACCGCCCGAATCAAGGTGACCTGGCTGGCTGGGATGACCTCGGCGAGGGCAAGTTGAAGGAAATATGCCCTAGAGGCAATAATAAAGTTATTATTTATTTCCTTTTATCATGATAAATGTTTATTATTCATGCTAGAATTGTATTAACCGGAAACATAATACATGTGTGAATACATAGACAAACAGAGTGTCACTAGTATGCCTCTACTTGACTAGCTCGTGAATCAAAGATGGTTAAGTTTCCTAACGGGATCACATCATTAGAAGAATTATGTGATTGACTTGACCCATTTCGTTAGCTTAGCACTTGATCGTTTAGTTTGTTGTTATTGCTTTCTTCATGACTTATACATGTTCCTATGACTATGAGATTATGCAACTCCCGTTTACCGGAGGAACACTTTGTGTGCTACCAAACGTCACAACGTAATTGGGTGATTATAAAGGTGCTCTACAGGTGTCTCCGAAGGTACTTGTTGGGTTGGCGTATTTCGAGATTAGGATTTGTCACTCCGATTGTCGGAGAGGTATCTCTGGGCCCACTCGGTAATGCACATCACTTAAAGCCTTACAAGCATTGCAACTAATGAGTTAGTTGTAGGATGATGTATTATGGAATGAGTAAAGAGACTTGCCGGTAACGAGATTGAACTAGGTATTGAGATACCGACGATCGAATCTCGGGCAAGTAACATACCGATGACAAAGGGAACAACGTATGTTGTTATGCGGTTTGATCGATAAAGATCTTCGTAGAATATGTGGGATCCAATATGGGCATACAGGTCCCGCTATTAGTTATTGACCAGAGACGTGTCTCGGTCATGTCTACATAGTTCTCGAACCCGTAGAGTCCGCACGCTTAACATTTCGTTAACGATATAGTATTATATGAGTTATGTATGTTGGTGACCGAATGTTGTTCGGAGTCCCGGATGAGATCATGGACATGACGAGGAACTCCGGAATGGTCCGGAGATAAAGTTTGATATATGGGATAATAGTGTTTGATCTCTGGAAGGGGTTCCGGATGTTTCCCGAAATGTTTGGGTACGAGAACACGTTATTTGGGCCAAAGGGGAAAGCCCACGAGGCTTTTGGAAAGTGCAAAAGGAAGTTTTGTGGAGACCAGGGGCTAGACGCCAGGAACCCTGGCGTCTCGGGGTAGACGCCGGGAACCCTGGTGTCTAGCCCTGGAGTCCGTGTAGGACTCTTGCCTTTCGGGCAAAACCAACTTTGAGGAGGCTTTTACTCCAAGTTTCGACCCCAGGGATCAACATATAAATAGAGGGGCAGGGCTAGCACCAAATACACATCAAGTAACACCAAGCCGTGTGCCTGCAACCCCGTCCCCTCTAGTTTATCCTCTGTCATAGTTTTCGTAGTGCTCAGGCGAAGCCCTACTGAGATTGTTCTTCACCAACACCGTCACCACGCATCGTGCTGCCGGAACTCATCTACTACTTCGCCCGTCTTGCTGGATCGAGAAGGCGAGGACGTCATCGAGCTGAACGTGTGTAGAACTCGGAGGTGCCGTGCGTTCGGTACTTGGATCGGTCGGATCGCGAAGACGTATGACTACATCAACCACGTTGATAAATGCTTCCGCTTAGCGATCTTCAAGGGTATGAAGATACCTCCCCCTCTCGTTGCTATGCATCACCATGATCTTGCGTGTGCGTAGAATTTTTTTTGAAATTACTACGTTCCCCAACAGTGGTATCAGAGCCAGGTTTTATGTGTAGATGTTATATGCACGAGTAGAACACAAGTGAGTTGTAGGCGATACAAGTCATACTGCTTACCAGCATGTCATACTTTGGTTCGGCGGTATTGTTGGATGAAGCGGCCCGGACCGACATTACGCGTCGCTTACGCCAGACTGGTTCTACCGACGTGCTTTGCTCACAGGTGGCTGGCGGGTGTCAGTTTCTCCAACTTTAGTTGAACCGAGTGTGGCTACGCCCGGTCCTTGAGAAGGTTAAAACATCACTAACTTGACGAACTATCGTTGTGATTTTGATGCGTAGGTAAGAACGGTTCTTGCTAAGCCCGTAGCAGCCACGTAAAACTTGCAACAACAAAGTAGAGGACGTCTAACTTGTTTTTGCAGGGCATGTTGTGATGTGATATGGTCAAGGCATGATGTTATATTTTATTATATGAGATGATCATATTTTGTAACCGAGTTATCGGCAACTGGCAGGAGCCATATGGTTGTCGCTTTATTGTATGCCATGAAATCGCCCTGTAATTGCTTTACTTTATCACTAAACGGTAGCGATAGTCGTAGAAGCAATAGTTGGCGAGACGACAACGATACTACGATGGAGATCAAGGTGTCGCGCCGGTGATGATGGTGATCATGACGGTGCTTCGGAGATGGAGATCACAAGCACAAGATGATGATGGTCATATCATATCACTTATATTGATTACATGTGATGTTTATCTTTTATGCATCTTATCTTGCTTTGATTGACAGTAGCATTATAAGATGATCTCTCACTAAAATTTCAAGATAAAAGTGTTCTCCCTGAGTATGCACCGTTGCCAAAGTTCGTCGTGCCCAGACACCACGTGATGATCGGGTGTGATAAGCTCTACGTCCATCTACAACAGGTGCAAGCCAGTTTTGCACACGCGGAATACTCAGGTTAAACTTGACGAGCCTAGCATATGCAGATATGGCCTCGGAACACTGGAGACCGAAAGGTCGAGCATGAATCATATAGTAGATATGATCAACATAGTGATGTTCACCATTGAAAGCTACTCCATTTCACATGATGATCGGTTATGGTTTAGTTGATTTGGATCACGTGATCACTTAGAGGATTAGAGGGATGTCTATCTAAGTGGGAGTTCTTAAGTAATATGATTAATTGAACTTAAATTTATCATGAACTTAGTCCTGGTATTATTTTGCAAATTATGTTGTAGATCAATAGCTCGCGTTGTTGCTTTCATATGTTTATTTTGATATGTTCCTAGAGAAAACTACGTTGAAAGATGTTAGTAGCAATGATGCGGATTGGATCCGTGATCTGAGGATTGTCCTCATTGCTGCACAGAATAATAATGTCCTTGATGCACCGCTAGGTGACGGACCTATTGCAGGAGCAGATGCAGACGTTATGAACGTTTGGCTAGCTCAATATGATGACTACTTGATAGTTTAGTGCACCATGCTTAACAGCTTAGAATCGGGACTTCAAAGACGTTTTTAACGTCATGGACCATATGAGATGTTCCAGGAGTTGAAGTTAATATTTCAAGCAAATACCCGAGTTGAGAGATATGAAGTCTCCAACCAGTTCTATAGCTAAAAGATGGAGGAGAATTGCTCAACTAGTGAGCATGTGCTCAGATTGTCTGGGTACTACAATCGCTTGAATCAAGTGGGAGTTAATCTTCCAGATAAGATAGTGATTGATAGAGTTCTCTAGTCACCATCACCAAGTTACTAGAACTTCGTGATGAACTATAGTATGCAAGGATGAGGAAAACGATTCCCGAGCTCTTCGCGATGTTGAAATCAACGAAGGTAGAAATCAAGAAAGAGCATCAAGTGTTGATGATTGACAAGACCACTAGTTTCAAAAAAATGGTAAAGGGAAAGAAAGGGAAATTCAAGTAGAATGACAAGCAAGTTGTCACTCCCGCGAAGAAGCCCAAAGCTGGACCAAAGCCTGAAACTGAGTGCTTACACTGCAAAGGAAATGGTCACTGGAAACGGAAATGCCCTGAATATTTAGTGGATAAGAAGGATGGCAAAGTGAACAAGGGTATATTTGATATACAGGCTATTGATGTGTGCCTTACTAATTGTTTATAGTAGCCCCTGAGTATTTGATACTTGTTCGGTTGCTAAGATTAGTAACTCGAAACAGGAGTTACATAATAAACAGAGACTAGTTGAGGGGAAATGACGATGAGTGTTGGAAGTAGTTCCAAGATTGATATGATCATCATCACACACACTCCCTATACTTTCGGGATTAGTGTTAAACCTAAATAAATGTTATTTGGCTTTTGCGTTGAGCATGAATATGATTTGATCATGTTTATTGCAATACGGTTATTCATTTAAAGTCAGAGAATAATTGTTGTTCTATTTACATGAATAAAACCTTCAATGGTCATACACCCAATGAAATAGTTTGTTGGATCTCGATCGTAGTGATACACATATTCATAATATTGATGCCAAAAGATGCAAAGTTGATAATGATAGTGCAACTTATTTGTGGCACTGCCGTTTGGGTCATATCGGTGTAAAGTGCATGAAGAAACTCCATTAAGATGGACTTTTGGAATCACTTGGTTATGAATCATTTGATGCTTGTGAACCGTGCCTTTTGGGCAAGATGACTAAAACTCCGTTCTCCAGAACAACGGAATGAGCTACTGACTTATTGGAAATAATACATACCGATGTATGTGATCCAATGAGTGTTGATGCTCGTGACAAGTATCGTTATTTTCTGACCTTCACAGATGATTTGAGCAGATATGGGTATATCTACTTAATGATACACAATTCTGAAACATTTGAAAAGTTCAAAGAATTTCATAGTGAAGTGGAGAATCATCGTAACAAGAAAATAAAGTTTCTACGATCTGATCGTGGAGGAGAATATTTGAGTTATGAGTTTGGCCTTCATATAAAACAATGTGGAATAGTTTCACAGCTCACGCCACATGGAACACCACAGCGTAATGGTGTGTCCGAACGTCATAACCGCACTTTATTGGATATGGTGCGATCTATGATGTATCTTACCGATTTACCACTATCGTTTTGCGGTTATGCATTAGAGACAGTTGCATTCACTTTAAATAGGGCACCATCAAAATCCGATTGAGACGACGCCTTATGAACGGTGGTTTGGCAAGAAACCAAAGTTGTCGTTTCTTAAAGTTTGGGACTGCGATGCTTATGTGAAAAAGTTTCAACCAGATAAGCTCGAACCCAAATCGGAGAAGTGCGTCTTCATAGAATACCCAAAGGAAACTGTTGGGTACACCTTCTATCACAGATCCGAAGGCAAGATATTCGTTGCTAAATGGATCCTTTCTAGAAAAGGAGTTTCTCTCGAAAGAAGTGAGTGGGAGGAAAGTAGAGCTTGATAAGATAATTGTACCTTCTCCTGAATTGGAAAGTAGTTCATCATAGAAATTAGTTCCAGTGATTTCTACACCAATTAGTGAGGAAGCTAATGATGATGATCATGAAACTTTAGATCAAGTTACTACAGAACCTTGTAGGTCTTCCATAGTATGATCCGCACTAGAGTGGTACAGTAATCCTGTTCTGGAATTCATGTTACAAGACCATGATAAACCTATGAACTATGAGGAAGCGATGATGAGCCCAGATTCCGCGAATTGGCTGGAGGCCATGAAATCTGAGATAGGATCCATGTATGAAGACAAAGTGTGGACTTTGGTGGACTTGCCCGATGATCGGCAAGCCATAGAAAATAAATGGATCTTCAAGAGGAAGACGGACGTTGATAGTAGTGTTACTATCTACAAAGCTCGACTTGTCGCAAAAAGGTTTTCGACAAGTTCAAGGTGTTGACTACAATGAGATTTTCTCAACTATAGCGATGCTTAAGTCTGTCCGAATCATGTTAGCAATTGCCACATTTTATGAAATCTGGCAAATGGATGTCAAAACTGCATTCCTTAATGGTTTTCTTAAAGAAGAGTTGTATATGATGCAATCAGAAGGTTTTGTCAATCCTAAAGGTACTAACAAAATGTGCAAGCTCCAGCGATCCATCTATGGACTGGTGCAAGCATCTCAAAGTTGGAATATACGCTTTGATAAGTTGATCAAAGCATATAGTTTTATACGGACTTGCGGTGAAGCCTGTATTTACAATAAAGTGAGTGGGAGCACTACAGCCTTTCTGATAAGTATATGTGAGTGACATATTGTTGATCAGAAATGATGTAGAATTTTTCTAGAAAGTATAAAGAAGTTTTGGAAGGAGTTCTTGAAAAGAAAGACCTCAGTAAAGCTACTTACATATTGAGCATCAAGATCTATTGAGATAGATCAAGACGCTTGATAAGATTTTCAATGAGTACATACCTTGACAAGATTTTGAAGTAGTTCAAAATGGAACAGTCAAAGAAAGAGTTCTTGCTGTGTTGCAAAGGTATGAAATTGAGTAAGACTCAAATCCCGACCACGCCAGAAAATAGAAAGAGAATGAAAGTCATTCCCTATGCATCAGTCATAGGTTCTATAAAAGTATGTCATGCTATGGACCAGACCTATTGTATACTCTGCCCTGGTTTGGCAAGGGAGTACAATAGTGATCTAGGAGTAGATCATTGGACATTGGTCAAAATTATCCTTAGTGGAATAAGGATATGTTTCTCGATTATGGAGGTGACAAAAGGTTCGTCGTAAAGGGTTACGTCGATACAAGTTTTGGCACTGATCCAGATGACTCTAAGTCTTAATGTGGATACATATTGAAAGTGGGAGCAATTAGCTAGAGTAGCTCCGTGCAGAGCATTGTAGACATAGAATATTTGCAAAATACATACGGCTCTGAATGTGACAGACCCGTTGACTAAACTTCTCTCACAAGCAAAACATGATCATACCTTAGTACTCTTTGGGTGTTGATCACATGACGATGTGAACTATGGGTATTAATCACATACCCATAGCGATGTGAACATTGGTGTTAAATCACATGGCGATGTGAACTAGATTATTGACTCTAGTAAACCCTTTGGGTGTTGATCACATGACGATGTGAACTATGGGTATTAATCACATACAGATGTGAATATTGGTGTTAAATCACATGGCGATGAGAACTAGATTATTGACTCTAGTGCAAGTGGGAGACTGAAGGAAATATGCCCTAGAGGCAATAATAAAGTTATTATTTATTTCCTTATATCATGATAAATGTTTATTATTCATGCTAGAATTGTATTAACCGGAAACATAATACATGTGTGAATACATAGACAGACAGAGTGTCACTAGTATGCCTCTGCTTGACTAGCTCGTGAATCAAAGATGGTTAAGTTTCCTAACCATAGACATGTGTTGTCATTTGATTAATGGGATCACATCATTAGAAGAATGATGTGATTGACTTGACCCATTCCGTTAGCTTAGCACTTGATCGTTTAGTTTGTTGTTATTGCTTTCTTCATGACTTATACATGTTCCTATGACTATGAGATTATGCAACTCCCGTTTACCGGAGGAACACTTTGTGTGCTACCATAACGTCACAACGTAACTGGGTGATTATAAAGGTGCTCTACAGGTGTCTCCGAAGGTACTTGTTGGGTTGGCGTATTTCGAGATTAGGATTTGTCACTCCGATTGTCGGAGAGGCATCTCTGGGCCCACTCGGTAATGCACATCACTTAAAGCCTTGCAAGCATTGCAACTAATGAGTTAGTTGTGGGATGATGTATTATGGAATGAGTAAAGAGACTTGCCGATAACGAGATTGAACTAGGTATTGAGATACCGATGATCGAATCTCGGGCAAATAACATACCGATGACAAAGGGAATAACGTATGTTGTTATGCGGTTTGACCGATAAAAATCTTCGTAGAATATGTGGGAGCCAATATGGGCATCCAGGTCCTGCTATTGGTTATTGACCAGAGACGTGTCTCGGTCATGTCTACATAGTTCTCGAACCCGTAGGGTCCGCATGCTTAACGTTTCGTTGACGATATAGTATTATATGAGTTATGTATGTTGGTGACCGAATGTTGATCGGAGTCCCGGATGAGATCATGGACATGACGAGGAACTCCGGAATGGTCTGGAGATAAAGTTTGATATATGGGATAATAGTGTTTGATCTCCGGAAGGGTTCCGGAATTCACCGGAAGGGGTTCCGGATATTTCCCGAAATGTTTGGGTACAAGAACACGTTATTTGGGCCAAAGGGGAAAGCCCACGAGGCTTTTGGAAAGTGCAAAAGGAAGTTTTGCGGAGACCAGAGGCTAGACGCCAGGAACCCTGGCGTCTAGGGGGTAGACGCCGGGAACCCTAGCGTCTAGCCCTGGAGTGTGTGTAGGACTTTTGCCTTTCGGGCAAAACCGACTTTGTGGAGGCTTTTACTCCAAGTTTCGACCCCAAGGCTCAACATATAAATAGAGGGGCAGGGCTAGCACCAAAGACACATCAAGTAACACCAAGTCGTGTGCCGGCAACCCTGTCCCCTCTAGTTTATCCTCCGTCATAGTTTCGTAGTTCTTAGGCAAAGCCTTGCAGAGATTGTTCTTCACCAACACCGTCACCACGCCATCATGCTGCCGGAACTCATCTACTACTTCGCCCGTCTTGCTGGATCGAGAAGGCGAGGACGTCATCGAGCTGAACGTGTGCAGAACTCGGAGGTGCCGTGCGTTCAGTACTTGGATCGGTCGGATCGTGAAGACGTACGACTACATCAACCGCGTTGATAAAAGCTTCCGCTTAGCAATCTTCAAGGGTATGAAGATACACTCCCCCTCTCGCTGCTATGCATCACCATGATCTTGCGTGTGCGTAGGAATTTTTTTGAAATTACTACATCCCCCAACACAAGTTAGGACCACGCCACGACCGGGACAACGCAACTCGGCATCGCCGATGAAGTAAAAGCGGGATGTTGATCGGTTACAGTGAGGATGCGGGGTGTCGCCGACGAAAGATTCACTGTAAGGAGGTTTAGAGGGATGGCCGAAGGTGATAATGTCATGGTGAAGGCAGACAACATCCATACAATGAAGCATGATTACTCGGAAGTTATGTTATTAGCATCGGGACCACCGCCTAATGAATCATGATTACTCGAAAGTTATGTTATTAGCACTGGTGGTGGTGGTCCCAGTGCTAATAACATAACTTCTAAGTAATCATGCTTCATTGTATGGATGTTGTCACCTGAGTCCAGTGTATCCGACTTGGCACACAAAGTCAACCCCTAGATTACATGTAGATTCCACCAGGGCATTGTTGGCATAACAAACCGTGTGGAGGGACCTGGTTAAGCCATGTTGGCTCCCCCAACTTGAGACACGACTATCCGTCATCGTCCTTCCATCGCATAGAAGTTTGGGAGTAACGATAGACAACAAGGTGGGCGATTGGGTTTTGCGTTGTGCATCAGCCAACATCGGTTTTGGGGGGGGGGGGTTAATAAGACAGACAACCCTAATTAGGGGAGCATACGCAAGGCACAACCTAGTGAGTAGGTGGGGAAGAATTCATCTTACCAGTATACATACACTTACTCTAGAACAACCTAATAGTCCCAAACTCTAGCGTTGAGAAGCAGAGGCAATGATTGATGCCCTAGCCATGGAGTCAGCCTGGCTTAACCAGGTTGCCCATGTGGTTTGCCACTTCAACAACACCTAGAGGCCTCGTTTGCTGGAAAGGGGTTGGAAGGGTCTGCAGGGGATTAACCCATGGCCTGTAATCCTCAAAAATCTCCACAAGGCCATTTGGTGTGCATGGTTTGGACCGGCCCAAACCCCTCGATCCCCAGGTATCCCCCTCATTCCACGCGAAACTGAAGTCTCAAGGACCTACTCATGGAATTGACAATGCGGAGATCGGACGAGACACGGAGATTGGGCGAGTTTAACCAAATGCGTGGAATTTGGAAGGGGAAGGGATTAGAGGGGGTCAGGAAATTTAGTGAAGGGGAGGGGATCATGGAATCCTCTTCATTCCCCAACCCCCTTGGGGCTCGAAAACCTCCCTTGTCAAAACGAAGCCAGAAGAAATGCACCTTCAATGTGGATGTTGGCTCATGGGACAAGTTGAAGGGAACTCGTAAATTTAAAGGTTTAACAATCGGAGGAATTTTCTTAAATGATGTACTTTGAAGGACATTTTTCTTCTAAATTGGATAAAAAATTGTCACTCACACTCTTAGGAGGCTAAAAAGTGGATTCTACTCAAAGTAATGAGTCCCTTGTCTTTTCAGAAATGCATTTTTCAATAAAAATTCGGGTCTACTATAAAAGTTCATTAGAAGTATAAAACACCTCAAACGTAATAAAAAATTACATAAAAGTCCCTAGACCATGAAATGGCCACTACCGCAGTCAAAACGAGACATTATGGCCATTGTCATACCAAAGCCCGGTTTGACATTGTCAATGACAATTGGAAATCTTCATGCACATGCCTCTAAAGACCCATAAGGACCGCTGCCCTGGAGCTTAGCCATGCTGACAAGACAATCCGAATTTATTCATGGCTCATGGGAACTAATTCGCCACAGATTCCACCGATTGATCTCCAGTGCTTGTTCTCTCCGATTCCATATTCTCCGGCTATATTTATAGCCGCAGAAATGGCAGCATAGCAAGAACACATCCCAACTCGTTCAGAGAGCCAGAGGTACTCACACAGACACAGTCATACTACTCCATCAAATAAGATGATAGCGTTGGGCGACATCTACAAGGTGGTGGAGGCGATGGCGCCGCTTTACTTCGCGCTAGGGCTCGGGTACGGGTCCGTTCGATGGTGGCGGTTCTTCACGGCGGAGCAGTGCGGCGCCATCAACACGCTGGTGGTCTGCTTCTCCATGCCCTTCTTCACCTTCGACTTCGTGGTCCGCGCCGACCCCTACGCCATGAATTACCGCGTCATCGCCGCCGACGCCGTCGCCAAACTTCTCGCCGTGCTCGCCGCGGCCGTCTGGGCGCGCTGCGCCAAGGCCAAGGCCGGCGCCTACTCGTGGTCCATCACGGGGTTCTCCCTGGGCGCGTACAACAACACGCTCGTCGTCGGCGTGCCGCTGCTGGACGCCATGTACGGCAAGTGGGCGCAGGACCTGATCGTGCAGATCGCCGTCGTGCAGGCCATCCTGTGGTTCCCGCTCCTTCTGCTCGCCTTCGAGCTGCGGAAAGCCTGGGTCGTCGGCGGCGGCGCTCTTCTTTGAGTACCGCAACGGCCCACGACGACGGATCCACCAGCAGCGACGACGACCAAGCGCGGCGCATCGAGCCGGTGTCGCACAGCGACGTCGAGGTGGACCTGGACGTGGAAGCGGCGCCACCCACCGGTGGAAGGAGGATCCGGCTGTGGCCGATGGCGAGCACCGTGGGGATGAAGCTGGCGAGGAACCCCAATGTGTACGCCAGCGTCCTCGGCGTCGCCTGGGCGTGCATCGCCTACAGGTACGTGCGGACTCCGCCGCCCTTCGTACCTATCGAACCGCCGTACATGCGTGGCGTATACGTGTGCCATCGAACGTCCGGAAAGGTGACGAGTGTTTTACGTGCGTGCACATGCATGCAGGTGGCGCATCGGCATGCCGGGCATCGTGACGGGCTCGCTGCAGGTCATGTCCAGGACCGGCACCGGGATGTCCATGTTCAGCATGGGTACGTACGTATGTAATGAACTTACACAGTGCATGCGCGAGTCGTACCTACGTACGCGTAGTATATGTAACTAACTATGTCAGCACAGACCTACGTGTGCAACAAACAGATTGTTTGTTGAAGCAGTGCTCATGCATTGCATGCATGCATGCAGGGTTGTTCATGGCGCAGCAAGAGAGAATCGTGGCGTGCGGCGGGGGCCTGGCGGCGCTGGGGATGGTGCTGCGCTTCGTTGCGGGCCCACTCGCGGCGCTCGCCGGAGCCGCGGCGTTCGGCCTCCGCGGCGACGTGCTACGCTTCGCCATCATACTGGTTCGTTTGTGTAAACACGTACTACTATAATCACTCTTCTCGCCTAGCTGCGCGCGACCCATAGGAGAAAAATTAATACTAGTAGTGTTCACGTCACGCTCTCCTCGTCCCATCCATGACTGGATCGCACGTACTGTACTCGCCACTACAGGGTTGCTGCTAAGTACAGCTCGTCTAGTCGTCTAGGAAAGAAATACTTTGCATATCAGAGTTGACTGGAGTCAAACTTCATAAATTTTGATCAAGTTTATAAAAATAATATAAATATTTACGATAACAAATCTGTATAATGCGAAAGTAAGTTCAATAGTGAATCTAATGGTATTGATATGTTATTGTACATTTTAATATATTTGTCTATAAATTTTGTCAAAGTCTATAAAGTTTGACTTTGACCAAAACTAATATGCGGAGGACGGAGGGAATAGGAATACTGGAGAAGTGGAGCTTGTCTTTTTTGTGTTCGTCGTCAGATGATGAGCTTTTTAGTGCCACAAATGCTCATTGACTTTACTGATCAATTTCAGGAAGTGTCGCTTCTCGGTCAGAACTGCATGAGATTGCTTTTTGCTTTACATATCCGTCCGCTGAATAAAAAATGTAAACGAACTATATCAATGAAGCTGCTCTTTTCATGCGTGCTTTCGTTAGACAGGAAATATAGATAGGCTTGAGTTAGAAGAGTAATATAGGCGTCTGGTTCTTTAGCACACTCAGCTTAGTCAAACTGGAACCGGGGGGAAGACCCCTTGTTTTTTCAAATAAAAAAGTCACTTCCACTATATTCCAAACAATCGATCGAAAACAGGTGCGAAAGGTACGAGAGAAAAATTGAAAATGAACATTTTGCTCTTCGCATGCAGGCAGCACTACCGCAATCAATTGCCTCCTTCGTCTTCGCAAAGGAGTATGGCCTCCACGCCGATGTACTTAGCACAGCGTAAGCACCTCCTCTCACTAGTGTTATGACATAACTAGTTATCACGTGTTTTAATTCTTGTGTTATTGTCAAGGACTGATGAATTTCCCAACACGCAGGGTTATATTTGGAACTTTGGTTTCTTTGCCGGTACTCATTGGGTATTACGGAGTCCTCGACATCGTGTGACAAACAAGTGTTTCTTACAAACTACACTGGGATGTAACTATTGTATCCATGTAGAATTGATGTTTTCCCATTTTTAGCTCCTCAATGGGACAATACTTTAAAACAACTAAAACTTTGCCAAACATGTTTAGCAAGCCTCTATATATTATAATATTTCTAAATTCTCAAAAATGTAGTTGTACTTTTTTGGATGTCTTGAGCACATACCTAAAAGCGGAAAAAAGTCAAATTGATCTCATACTTTCTGCACATGTGAAAAGAGTAAAACATCATAATCAATCCTCCCCACATGAATTCACATACATTGTTAGAATAATCTGAGGCATGTGGTTGATTTATGAACAAACAAACAATCGCAACATGATGACGACACCAAGATTTGTTAACGAGGTTAACCGAATTTGCCTACTCCCCGGGGCAATGACTACGTGTCTCCTTCCCGAGATACCGCAACACCGATCGTCCAGGAGCTGACACACGACACCAACTCCACTTGTGTGTTTGTTCGCTATCTAGTCGTCATGGGTTTATAACTTGGGGTGCCCCCTCATTATATAGGAGGCCAAGGGTGGAAACTCGCAGGGGCACGCAGGTGTGAAGGCACGCACCTGCCCAACCGTGTCGGGCGCCTTATTGCCTCGTGTTCCACAAAGTCATTGGATCCCGCACGAGGCACGACAAGTTTAAGTTTTAGTTTCTGAAACTTACGATCTTGTCAGTCGTAGGTACCGGACCTTGTGATTTTGTCGGCCCCTCATACCAAGTTTCAGAAGTTAAAACTTAATGAAGTTTTAAAAACTCGTAAACATATTTCTCATTTAAAATCTCTCGTCACCACAAACACAAATATGCAAATGAGACTGACTTTGTACTTATGATTCAAAAGATATGAAAGATTGAAAATCGAAAGCCAAAAGAAAAAAAAGGGATGCGTGCCCCGCCCTTGCGTGCTACCTATCCCCTCCCAGGCCAAGCGTACAACATGTCCAACACTGCAACTAACCATATCCTACCCATGCTAGTACAATATCAAGTCCAAATGTAATCCAACTCAACACAACCTCAACATGCATTGCATTTGTACCACTGTTGTTTTGACAATTATTTTATTTATGAAACAATTTAAAACGATGTGACTATTCAACTAGGAACAAAATTTACAATCCATCTCATCATTGAAACCCTCGCGATGAGCTCTTTGCATTTGACCCCATATGAGTATGCTTTGACGAGTTTTTTTCGTAAGCAACTTTGATACTATACGAAGCAGCTTACTATATGAAGCAACTTCCGGAGAGAGAATGGGAAGAAGGGCACAACCACGCCATCAGCCATATCAAGGATACTCCCGCATCAACCTTCATCATTATCGTCCACGTGTTCATCACCAACACCCCATTCATTTCTCTGTAATACCAAAGCCTAGTGTGTATTTATATGTTTGTTACACTAATCCTTCATCTATTATTGTCCTGACCACTTTGATGATGCTTGTTTTGTCTCCTTTTCTGAGTAAGCCGAAAGTTTATGGGATATGGAGCAACCCTAGTATGTGTATGAGTTGAACGTCGATAAGATACGTAGCTATCTTTGTATGTTTATGTTAATATTATTCCCGATGTTATGTGAAGTCGGCCACACAATATTTTCCTTTATGGACGAGAAGGATATTACTATTATTGGGATGGTGGGTTGAGTAGGTACTACCATGACAGAAGTTGCCTCCCTCCTTCGTTGATCTCTGATAGGGGAATAACAGAGACCATGAAAACTCTTAATCTTATTTCCGTAACCTGAATGTGGGAAGGAATGGTGATGACTGATACGTCTCCAACGTATCTATAATTTATGAAGCATTCATGCTATTATATTATCTGTTTCGAATGTTTATGGGCTTTACTAAACACTTTTATATTATTTTTGGGACTAACCTATTAACCGGAGGCCCAACCTAGATTGTTGTTTTCTTGCCTATTTCAGTGTTTCGAAGAAAATGAATATCAAACGGAGTCCAAACGGAATGAAACTTCGGGAGCATGATTTTTGGAACGAACGTGATCCAAGAGACGTGGAGCTGAAGTCAGGGAAGCTTCGAGGAGGCCACGGGGCAGGGGGGCGCCCACCCCCCATGGGCTCGTGGGCCCCTCGAGGCTCCCCCAACCGACTTCTTTCGCCTATATAAGTCCATATACCCTAAAACCTTTGGGGAACAAGATAGATTGGGAGTTCCGCTGCCGCAAGCCTCTATAGCCACCAAAAACCTCTCGGGAGCCCGTTCCGGCACCCTGCCGAAGGGGGAATCCATCACCGGTGGCCATCTTCATCATCCCGGCGCTCTCCATGACGAGGAGGGAGTAGTTCACCCTCGGGGCTGAGGGTATGTACCAGTAGCTATGTGATCTCTCTCTCTCTCTCTCTCTCTCTCTCTCTCTTGTGTTCTCTCTATGGCACGATCTTGATTGATCGCGAGCTTTGCTATTATAGTTGGATCTTATGATGTTTCTCCCCCTCTACTCTCTTGTGATGAATTGAGTTTTCCTCTCGAAGTTATCTTATCGGATTGTGTCTTTAAGGATTTGAGAACACTTGATGTATGTCTTGCCATGCTTATCTGTGGTGACAATGGGATATTCACGTGATCTACTTGATGTATGTTTTGGTGATCAACTTGCAGGTTCAATGAACTTATGCATAAGGGTTGGCACACGTTTTTGTCTTAACTCTCCGGTAGAAACTTTGGGGCACTCCTTGAAGTTCTTTGTGTTGGTTGAATAGATGAATCTGAGATTGTGTGATGCATATCGTATAATCATGCCCACGGATACTTGAGGTGACAATGGAGTATCTAGGTGACATTAGGGTTCTGTTTGATTTGTGTCTTAAGGTGTTATTCTAGTACGTACTCTATGATAGATCGAACGGAAAGAATAGCTTCGTGTTATTTTATTACGGACTCTTGAATAGATCAAGCAGAAAGGATAACTTTGAGGTGGTTTAGTACCCTACGATAATCTCTTCGTTTGTTCTCCGCTATTAGTGACTTTGGAGTGACTCTTTGTTGCATGTTGAGGGATAGTTATATGATCCAATTATGTTATTATTGTTGAGAGAACTTGCACGTGTGAAAGTATGAACCCTAGGCCTTGTTTCCTACCATTGCAATACCGTTTACGCTCACTTTTATCATTAGTTACCTTGCTATTTTTATATTTTCAGATTACAAAAACCTATATCTACCATCCATATTGCACTTGTATCACCATCTCTTCGCCGAACTAGTGCACCTATACAATTCACCATTGTATTCTGTGTGTTGGGGACACAAGAGACTCTTTGTTATTTGGTTGCAGGGTTGCTTGAGAGAGACCATCTTCATCCTACGCCTCCCACGGATTGATAAATCTTAGGTCATCCACTTAAGGGAAATTTGCTATTATCCTACAAACCTCTGCACTTGGAAGCCCAACAACGTCTACAAGAAGAAGGTTGTGTAGTAGACGTCAAGCTCTTTTCTGGCGCTGTTGTCGGGGAGTGAGTGCTTGAAGGTATATCTTTAGATCTTGCAATCGAATCTTTTAGTTTCTTGTTTTATCACTAGTTTAGTCTATAAAATAAAACTACAAAAAATGGAATTAAGGTTGCCTCATATGCTCCATCTTTTTAATGTCTTTCGTGAAAATGATGGGAAGGAAAATTGTGCTCAAGTACTAGAAGAAAAATTACATAGAATGTTTGGCATAAAATATGTGAATGATGAGCATGATTACAATGTTGTTAGTATGAATTCTTTGAATACCCATGATGCTAATGATATGCAAAGCCACAAGCTTGGAGATGCTATGTTTGATGAAGATGATATGTTTAGTCCCCCAAGTTTTGCTGAGAATATTTATTATGATGAAAGCATGCCTCCTATTTATGATGATTATATTGATGAAAGTGGGTTTGGAAGAGTGTAAACTTTAGGAAGTAATGATCCCACTATTTTGGAGGATGTTGAATATTATTGTGTTAATTATGAAAATGGATTTGGAGAGGTCATGACTTTATTTAGTGATGAATCCACTATTTCGGAAGAGGTTCCAATTGATTATGAGAACAAAGTTGCTATCTATGATGATTATTGTGATGACTTGTATGCTATTAAGAATAATGATAACCATGAAACTTGTCATGATGATTTTAGTTTTCAATTGGATTATGCCTCACATGATAATTATTTTGTTGAGTTTGCTCCCACTACTAATCATGAGAAGAAATTTGATTATGTGGAGAGTAGTATTTCTATGCTTGTAGATCAAAGAAAAGAATGCTTTATGTGATGGTTATATTGTTGAATTCATTCATGATGCTACTGAAAATTATTATAAGGGGGGAACATATGCTTGTAGGAATTGCAATAATGTCAAGTTTCCTCTCTATGTGCTTAAAATCATGAAGTTATGCTTGTTTTGCCTTCCTATGCTAGTTGATTATTGTTCCCATAAGTTGTTTGCTCACAAAATCCCTATGCATAGGAAGTGGGTAAGGCTTAAATGTGCTAGTCATATTCTTTATGATGCTCCCATTATGTTTCAATTCTTATCTTTTATGTGAGCATCATTGAAATCATCATGCCTAGCTAGAAAGGCATTAAAGAAAAGCGCTTGTTGGGAGACAACCCAATATTTACCTTTACTGTTTTTGTGTGTTCACATGATTATTCTACTGTAGTAATCATGTTTTATAGATTTTGTTTCAATAAAGTGTCAAGTAAGACCTTTAGGATAACTTACACTGATAGTTGTGTTGATCCTGCTGAAAATCAGAAACTATTTCACCCAGTAAATTAGTTTTGATAATTCACATAAACGTTATTTTGATTTGATTCTTTCTGATATGGATTGGTAAACAAATTTATTAGGACTTCCTAATTCTGTAGGGTTTTTGGAGTTCCATAAGTATACATTTGATACAGATTACCACAGACTATTCAGTTTTTGACAGATTTTGTTTTCTGTGTGTTGTTTGCTTATTTTGATGAATCTATGAGTAGTATCGGAGGGTATGAACCATAGAGAAGTTGGAATATAGTAGATATTACACCATTATCAATTTAGAATGAGTTCATTACAGTACCTAAGTGGTGATTTATTTTCTTATACTAACGAAGCTTACGAGTTTTCTGTTGAGTTTTGTGTTGTGAAGTTTTCAAGGTTTGGGTAAAGATTCGATGGACTATGGAATAAGGAGTGGCAAGAGCCTAATCTTGGGGATGCCCAATGCACCCTAAGGTAATATTCAAGGACAACCAAGAGCCTAAGCTTGGGGATGCCCCGGAAGGCCTCCCCTCTTTCGTCTTCGTTCATCGGTAACTTTACTTGGAGCTATATTTTTATTCACCACATGATATGTGTTTTGCTTGGAGCGTCATTTTGTTTTATTTTGTTTTGCTTGCTGTTTGAATAAAGTACTTAAGATCTGAAACTCTTACATGAGAAAGAGTCTTCACATAGCTACATAATTATTTAACTACTCATTTATCTTCACTTATATCTTTTTGGAGTAGTTTGTCATTTACTCGTGTGCTTCACTTATATCCTATGAGTAAATGGTTGAATGAGTAGAATGTCATAAATCTGAAAATATATATGTTTCATTTGCTTATCCCATGGGTAGTAATGACTTCACGTCTAAGAAGTAGAGGTGGTAAATATATACTATCTTGGACATCTTTTATGATTGTGAGCTCTCATTAAATATTATATGTCAAAATTGTTGACGTTGGACAAGGAAGACAACGTAATGAGTTATGCTTGTTCATATTCACATAGAAGTTATATTGTTATAGATCCTTCAACATGTGGTGCTTGCCTAATATCTTTGCTAGCCAAAAATTCCGCACTAAATAGAGATACTACTTGTGCATCCAAAAACCTTAAACCCAAATTCATGCCTTGAGAGTCCACCATACCTACCTATGGATTGAGTAAGATCCTTTAAGTAAGTCATCATCGGTGCAATAAGGCAATAAAAATTTCTTTTAGAAGTGTTGGATCATTTAGTGCAAGAGAAAATTGAGCGTTGTACAAACTTGCGATGGCAAAGAATAAAAGAGACAGACTGCATAATAAAGGTTGCTATCATAAGGGGCAATATAACCTGACATTCTTTTGCATTAAGGGGTTTGGCATACAAACAAAAAACGCATGGCAACCTCTCCTTCCCTCTGTGAAGGGCCTATCTTTTACTTCTATGTATTTACATTTATGCAAGAGTCAAAGTATTCTTCCCTGTTCCTTTTTATTTGCTCTTTGGGTAAGCATCATGTGGTGAGGAAAAATCTAAGCACATATATCCAGTTGGATATGAGTGAGCATGAGTTACTATCGTTGACATCAACCTTGAGGTGAGTATGTTGGGAGGCGAAACTATAATCCCCTATCTTCCTATGTGTCCGGTTGAAATTTTTTGCTCATAGGTACGATGTTAGCAATCATAGAAGATTAAATGATGGTCGAGTATGTGGGCTTGCCAAAAGGCTCTGACACGTGACCCTTCCTGAAAATATGATGAATTGTAGTTGCAAAGTTGACTAAGAACATTGTTTGTTGGTTTTCAATAGAGTTTATGCTTTATACTTCAATGTTGTGATGAATTGTTACTTGTTCATGAGAAGTTATATGATGAAAGTTGTGTGATAAAGTTTTATGTTAAGGTTCTTTGATGTTATAATAATCATCACAAACAACCCTCTAATCTTTGGAAGGGCAATCTTCATTAACATCTTCAATAGCACCATCACCTCTCAAACCCTAATTCATCTCTTGTGATCAATCTTTGTACCGGAACCTTAGATTGGTACTTGTGGGTGACTAGTAGTGCTGATTACATCATGTAGTTGATTACTATATGGTTTATTTGGTAGTAGATTATATGTTCAGGTCCATTATGCTATTTAATACCCCTCTGATCTTGAGCATGATTATCATTTGTGAGCAGTTACTTTTGTTCTTGAGGTCACGGGAGAAGTCATGTTGCAAGTAATCATGTGAACTTGATATGTGTTCGATATTTTGATGATATGTATGTTGTGATTCCCTTAGTGGTCGCATGCGAACGTTGACTACATGCAACTTCACCTTATTAGGGCCCAAGGGAATGCATTGTGGAGTGGTTATTAGATGATGGGTAGCTAGAGTGACAGAAGCTTAAACCCTAGTTTATGTGCTACTTCGTAAGGGACCGATTGGGATCCAAAAGTTTAATGATATGGTTAGATTTTATCTTAATACTTTTCTAATAGTTTCGGATGCTTGCGAGGGGGTTGATCATAAGTAGGAGGTTTGTTCAAGTAAGAACAGCACCTAAGCACCGATCCACCCACATATCGAATTATCAAAGGAGCGAACATGAATCAAGCTAACACGATGAAATTCCCGTGTACCCTCAAGAACAATTTGCTTATTATAAGACAACATTTTGGCTTGTCCTTTGCCTCAAAAGGATTGGGCTACCTTGCTGCACTTTTGTTACCGTTACCATTACTTGTCTGTTATAAATTATCTTGCTATCAAACTACATGTTACCAACTATTTGAGTGCTTGCAGAAAATACCTTGTTGAAAACCACTTGTCATTTCCTTCTGCTCCTCGTTGGGTTTGACACTCTTACTTATCGAAAGGACTATGATTGATCCCCTATACTTGTGGGTCATCATGTCACTCTGAAGCCTATGGAGGGCATCATGCAGGAGATAGAACTACGCATAAGGTATTACAATCTGGTTTCTATTGGCTTACCCTCTTCAAGGATTCCCGTAAGTTTGTCTTGTCTTGTGATGAATGTCAAAGAATTGGTAATATCGGTAAGCGTCAGGAAATGCCTATGAGCTATTCACTTGTTGTTGAACCATTTGATGTTTGGGGCTTTGATTATATGGGACCTTTTGCTTCCTCTAATGGGTATACACATATTTTGGTTGCTGTTGATTATGTCACTAAGTGGGTAGAAGCTATTCCAACCAGCAATGCTGATCATAACACGTCCATTAAAATGCTTAAAGAAGTTATCTTCCTAAGATTGGGAGTCCCTAGATATTAAATGACTGATGATGGTTCACACTTTAGTCATGGTGCTTTCCGTAAAATTCTTGCTAAATATTATGTTAACCATAGAATTGCATCACCATATCATCCTCAATCTAGTGGTCGAGTTGAACTTAGCAATAGAAAATAAAAATAATATTATAAAAAACTGTCAATAGGTCCTGACAGAATTGGTCTAAGAAATTGGATGATGCACTTTGGGTTTATAGAACAGCTTATAAAAATCCTATGGGTATGTCTCCATATAAAATGGTTTATGGAAAAGCTTGTCATTTGCCTCTTGAGTTAGAACATAAAGCATATTGGGCAATTAAAGAACTCAATTATGACTTCAAACTTGCCGATGAAAATAGGTTATTTGATATTAGCTCACTAGATGAATGGAGAACCCAAGCTTATGAAAATGCCAAACTATTCAAAGAAAAAGTTAAAAGATGGCATGACAAAAGAATCCAAAAACAGGAATTCAAAGAAGGTGAACATGTTTTATTGTACAACTCTCATTTTAGATTTTTTGCAAGAAAACCTCTTTCCAAATGGGAAGGGCCATATATTATCAAAGTTTATCGCTCTAGAGGTGTCAAGATTAATAATGCCGAAGGTACTAATCTGATGGTGGTTAATGGGCAAAGAATTAACCACTATATCTCAAGTACGCTCATTAATGTTGAAATTAATATTATTCAAACCATGACACCAGAGGAACACATAAAAGAGACCTTCCAGAACACTCCAGAAACCTTAAAAGGAAGAGGTACGTGATATGATAAGTAAACGGACTCCGAAAAATTCGCAAAAATATTTTTTGTCAGTTTTGGAATATTAGAAAAAATAGGAAAATAAAAAACAACTAGGAACGCACCCTGGTGCCCAAAAGACACCAGGGCACGCCTGCCCCACTAGGCGCGCCCTGGTGGGTTATGGGCTCCTCAGGCACCTACCCGACTCGTTTTCCTTCCAGATGCTTGTTTCCTAAGATAAAAAATCTTTATATATACCCCCGGACGATTTGACCTCCGTATCATGGAGAAATCCTCTGTTCCTATTTCGTGTTGTTTCTCTGTCAGATCTATCAAGCCAGGCATCATGTCTTCTCCCTCTTCCAACAACGTAGAAGAAGATGCTTGGTTGATGAAGATGGAACTGAAAAGAGAGGAACTAAAAGAAACCAAGAAGGAGGATAAGGGTAAGGAAGCTACGGGAGATCAACCCCAAGAAGGACGGCATGCCATGCTAACAGAAGAAGAGGAAGGAAAAGATATCCTTCAACCTTACTACAACCATCTCACCCCCGCTAAAATTGAAGCCTTTAAGGCCTTTGAAGTGGTTCATGTTTAGAATAAATTTCTCACTCGTGAAAATATTCTGTTAGAAGAGCATATCATCGCCCTTCGGAGCATCATTCATAGATTGGAGTACCTATTGAGGCTAAAGTGTGACACTACTTCAACATCACCACCGCCACCATCTTCATCACCAAAGAAGGAGACTTGAGTACACGGGTATGGGCACTCCCCTTGGCTTGTGTCAAGCTTGGGGGAGATGACCCGGTATCGTATCACCCTCACTTTTATTACCTTTACCTATCTTAGTTAGATCTCTAGTTATTTCGTGATTTAGTTGAATAAAAGTTTAGTATGATCTATCTTCGAGTGCTTGTTTCATGATCTATCTATCTATGTAATTGAGTGAGAGTTATATAATAAAGTTTAGTTTGAGTTTTTGCTTCTTTACTTTTATGTTTCAATCAAAATAAAAAGAAATAATGAAAAGAAGATCATATGCTAATCTTATGGTAAGTAATGACACCACATAAGGAAAAGTATAAGTGGTAAAATTTATTGAAGGTTGACAAACACAGTATTGGTCAATGATGCAACTCATGAAAGAATTAATAAGGAAAGAGAAGATTCACATGCAAATATACTATCTTGGACATATTTTATGATTGTGAGACCCCATTAAATAGTATATGCCAAAACTGTTGACGTTGGACAAAGAAGACAACTTAATGATTTATGTTTGTTCATATTCACATAGAAGTTACATTGTCATAGATCCTTCAACATGTTGTGCTTGCTCAATATATTTGCTAGCAAAAATTCCGCACTAAGTAGAGATACTACTTGTGCATCCAAAAACCTTAAACCCAAATCCATGTTTTCAGAATCCATCATACCTACCTATGGATTGAGTAAGATCCTTCGAGTAAGTTGTCATCGATGCAAAAGGGCAATAAAAATTGCTCCTAAATGTGTTTGATCCTTTAGTGTAAGGGAAAATAAGCATTGTACGAACTTGTGATGGCAAAGTAATAAAAGCGACGGACTGCATAATAAAGGTTGCTATCATAAGGGGCAATATAACGTGACATTCTTTTGCATTAAGAGATTGTGCATACAAAACCAAAAAGCGCATGACAACCTCTGCTTCCCTCTACGAAGGGCCTATCTTTTATTTTTATGTATTTACTTTTATGCAAGAGTCAAAGTATTTTCCTCTCTTCCTTTTTATTTTCTCTTTTGCAAGCATCATGTGGTGGGGAAAGATCTAGGCACATATATCTAGTTGAATGTGAGTGGTCATGAGTTATTATTGTTGACATCACCCTTGAGGTGAATAAGTTGGGAGGCGAAACTCTAAGCCCCTATCTTTCTGTGTGTCTGATTGAAACTTTTTTGCTTATATGTATGCTATGAGTGTTAGCAATCATAGAAGATCAAATGATGGTTGAGTATGTGGACTTGCCAAAAGGCTCCAATACGAGACCCTTCCTGAAAATATGATCAATTGTAGTTGCAAAGTTGTCTGAGAACATAGTTTGTTAGTTTTCAATAAAGTATATGCTTTGTACTTTGATGTTGTGATGAATTGTTAGTTGTTCATGATAAGTTAAATGATAAAGTTTGTTGCTGTTATAATAATAAGCATGATGCTACTATGTCTGTATTTTGTTTTTATCAACACCTCTCTCTCTCTCTAAACATGTGGACATGATTTTTGATATCGGCTTTCTCTTGAGGACAAGCGAGGACTAAGCTTGGGGGAGTTGATACGTCCATTTTGCATCATTTTTGCCTACTGTTATTTATAATGATTTTATGCATAATAACACTTTATGGAGTAATCCTAATGTGTTTCCTCTCATAATATGCAAGGTTTACACAAAGAGGGACAGATGGAATTCTGGACATGAAAAAGCTATGTCAGATATACCTATTCTGTACATCCCCAAATGAGTTGAAATTTTATGGAGGATTATTTTGGAATATATAATAAATATTGGAGGAAATAACTAACAGAGGGGGGCTACCTGGTGATACGTCCATTTTGCATCATGCTTTTATATCAATATTTATTGCATTATGGGCCGTTATTACACGTTATGTCATGATACTTATGCCTATTCCCTCTTATTTTACAAGGTTTACATGAAGAGGGAGAATGCCGGCAGCTGGGATTCTGGGCTGGAAAAGGAGCAAATATTAGAGACCTATTCTGCACAACTCCAAATGTCCTGAAACTCCACTAAAGTCATTTTTGGAATTAATAAAAAATACTAAGCAGAATAAATACCAGAGGGGGGCACCCACCGTCCACAAGGGTGGGGGCGCGCACTACCCCCCTGGGCGCGCCCCCCCTGCCTCGTGGGCCTCCTGGAAGCCTTCCTGTGACCATCTTCTGCTATATGAAGTATTTTATCCTAGAAAAAATCACAAGCAAGCTTTCGGGAAGAAACACCGCCACCACGAGGCGGAACCAATCTAGGGCTCCGGCGGAGCTGTTCTGCCGGGGAAACATCCCTCCGGGAGGGGGAAATCATCACCATCATCATCACCATAGATCCTCTCATCGGGAGGGGGTCAACTCTCCATCAACATCTTCAGCAGCACCATCTCCTCTCAAACCCTAGTTCATTTTTTGTATCCAATCTTTGTCCCAAAACCTCAGATTGGTACGTGTGGGTCACTAGTAGTGTTGATTACTCCTTGTAGTTGATGCTAGTTGGTTTATTTGATGGAAGATCATATGTTCAGATCCTTAATGCATATTAATACCCTTCTGATTATGAACATGAATATGATTTGTGAGTAGTTACGTTTATTCCTGAGGACATGGGAGAAGTCTTGCTTTAAGTAGTCATGTGAATTTGGTATTCGTTTGATATTTTGATGAGATGTATGTTGTCTCTCCTCTAGTGGTGTTATGTGAACGTCGACTACATGACACTTCACCCGTGTTTGGGCCTAGAGGAAGGCATTGCGAAGTAATAAGTACATGATGGGTTGCTAGAGTGACAGAAGTTTAAACCCTAGTTTATGCGTTGCTTCATAAGGGGCTGATTTGGATCCATATGTTTCATGCTATGGTTAGGTTTACCTTAATACTTCTTTTGTAGTTGCGGATGCTTGCAATAGGGGTTAATCATAAGTGGGATGCTTGTCCAAGAAAGGGCAGTACCGAAGCACCGGTCCACTCACATATCAAAATTATCAAAGTAACGAACGCGAATCATATGAGCGTGATGAAAACTAGTTTGACGATAATTCCCATGTGTCCTCGGGAGCGCTTTTCTCCATATAAGAATTTGTTCGGGCTTGTCCTTTGCTACAAAAAGGATTGGGCCACCTTGCTGCACTTTATTTACTTTTGTTACTTGTTACCCGTTACGAATTATCTTATCACAAAACTATCTGTTACCGATAATTTCAGTGCTTGCAGAGAATACCTTACTGAAAACCGCTTGTCATTTCCTTCTGATCCTCGTTGGGTTCGACACTCTTACTTATCGAAAGGACTACGATAGATCCCCTACACTTGTGGGTCATCACCTGGTGCCCACAAGATACTAGGGCGCGCCAGCCCCCCCTCCCCCCCCCCCAGGCGCACCCTGGCGGGTTGTGGGCAACCCATCCCGCCTCTAGAGCCCATCTTCTAGTATATAAGGTCTTTTGACCTAGAAAAAATAATGAGAGGACTTTCGGGACGGAGCGCGGCCATCTCGAGGCGGAACTTAGGCAGGAGCACTTTTGCCCTTCGGTGGAGCGATTCTACTTGGGGAACTTCCCTCCCAGAGGGGGAAATCAAAGCCATCGTCATCACCAACAACCCTCTCATCTTTGGGAGGCCAATCTTCCTTAACATCTTCAATAACACCATCTCATCTAAAAGCCTAGTTCATCCCGTGTGTTCAATCTTTGTACCGGAACCTCAGATTAGTACATGTGGGCGATGAGTAGTGTTGATTACATCTTGTAGTTGATTGCTATATGGTTTATTCGGTGGAAGATTATATGTTCAGATCCATTATGCTATTTTAATAACCCTCTGATCTTGAACATGAATATTATTTGTGAGTAGTTACTTTTATTCTTGAGGCTATGGGAGAAGTCATGTTGCAAGTAATCATGTGAATTTGATATTCGTTCGATATTTTGATGGTATATATGTTGTGATTCCCTTAGTGGTGTTATGTGAACGTCGACTACATGACACTTCACCATCTTTGGGCCTAAGGGAATGCATTGTGCAGTAGTTATTAGATGATGGGTTGCTAGAGTGACAGAAGCTTAAACCCTTGTTTATGCGCTATTTCGTAAGGGACTGATTTAGATCCATATGTTTAATGCTATGGTTAGATTTTATCTTAATACATTTCTCGTAGTTGAGGATGCTTGCGAGGGGGTTAATCATAAGTGGGAGGCTTGTTCAAGTAAGAACAGCACCCAAGCACCGGTCCACCCACATACCATATTATCAAAGTAGCGAACGCGAATCAAACCAACATGATGAAAGTGACTAGATGAAATTCCCATTTACCCTCAAGAACGCTTTGCTTATTATAAGAGATCGTTTTAGCATGTCCTTTGCCACAAAAAGATTGGGCTACCTTGCTGCACTTTATTTACTATTACCGTTACTTGCTCGTTACAAATTATCTTGCTATCAAACTATCTGTCACCAACAATTTCAGTGCTTGCAGAAATTACCTTACTGAAAACTGCTTGCCATTTTCTTCTGCTCCTCATTGGGTTCAACATTCTTACTTATCAAAAGGACTACGATTGATTCCTATACTTGTGGGTCATCACATGGCTGTAAGGGTAGCGTGTTGCCCGATGTGCGGTGTTCAGTGGTTGCCAATGGTGTGTTCCATCCCCCGGTTGTCTTCCTGGTGGCTTGCGGCACCAAATCCCACTGGTGCGGGTGTTGGCAGTGGGGAGCTATGTTCCAGGAGAAATTCCCGACCGGCTTTGCCGGTCTTGCCTAAGGCGACACCTACGGCCTCCGTTTCCCTTCCTGGAGGCGTGGGTTCCACATGTCTTCCCCCTCCCTCCTCCTCCGTGCTCCTGGGTGAAAACCTAAACCGTTGGTTTGAATGGCGCTGGCGTCTTCAGGCGTCGTGGTCTTCTTGAAGACACCATCTTGGGAGTAGTGGTCGGTTGTGGACGTCCCATGAGGAGCTTCGCTTCTGGTCTCCATCGACACCGATGACAGCTTCTTCTCTTAGTTGTGACGTTTCTGTTTGCTTCGACGGTGGTTCTCACATGGTGAGCTTGGCGCAGCGTGGTACTTGTGTTCGGAGGCCTCCCGTTGGGGTCCCACTAGCCAAGCTCAGGGGAGCATCCTCCTTGTTCGACGGTACGACGCCTTTCAATCCAAGGCGAAGGGCGGGGGGGGGGGGGGCTCCTTTCGACGAGGGGATTGGATGGTGCCGGCTAGTCTCCTCGTCCAGATGACCACTTTCTTTGCTCTAGGCGCTTGATCGCGAATGCGGACTCTGATGACTCCAAGCCATGCTCCTTGTTTTACTTGTTGTTTGCTTGGTGTAATCCGGGTTGTGATCGTTGTCATGCAGCATCCTGTATCCTGCCCATTTCCTTTTGCTTTTCTCCTTTTCTTTCGTATGGTGTTGTACAGGGCATCATTAATTTAACGCCAGGCCATAGGCGATCTTCCAAAAGTTTGTAAAGTAGTATTTATTTTAGAGTATATTCTTCTTGTAATAAATTAAGCTCGACACCTAACCTGTACTTTGAATCGGTCTATTGTGGACTCCTTTTTCTATGGGTTAGGAATGGTATATATTATATCCAATGGCTGAGATCATCAGGATTCGCATGAATTGTAGACTCCTACTGCTTCTACTGTGTTCTGGAACAATCACGTAACCCTTCCAGAAAAAGGAAGAAGCCCATATCTGCTACTTGAGCGCATGGAAATTTGAGCCCCAGGCGAGGTTGTTTGAGAGGAAAACTGGAAGAAAGAGAATATAAAGTAACATGCAATTCTAGATGTGCACAAAAAAACGGCTTCCTGTCCCTTTTTAATACTTATTAATTACAATTAATTGATATTTGCATTCATACATTGCTATATTTTTCCTTTTGCCTTTAATCTATTTGCAAATCTATGGTTTTTTCTTTTATCAAAATCACTCTGTTAAATTAAGACGTGCATTGCACGTGTATACATACTAGTATAAGCTGGAAAAGAATTCTATGAGATCAGGTCTCACGGGTTAGCAGCTGAGACCCGCCCTGATGGATGACACGTGACATTCACAAATCACAAAGCATCTACCCCACCCCCCACTTGAAACAGGGGGGAGAGATTAGATGCTTTGTGATTTGTGAATGTCACGTGTCAATCCATCAGGACGAGTCTCACCTGCTAAATATGAGACCTGGTCTCATATAATCAGTGAGACAGAAAAGACTCACTCCACCTCTGCTAAGCAATACCAAACAGGATTACTCCTGCCTTGGGAACTTCCCTAACCATGACATCAAGTGCGTTTCTTTTAGGGTTCAAAAAGAAGTGCGCCGTGCTTTCCTGTACTATTTTAGTTACCGAGTTTACCTTTGCCCCCGACGTCGGCGGTCGAGTACGTAGCATCCAGCGATGGTGTGCTCCATGTGGTATCACCACTACTATCTAGTGCTAAGTGCTTCGTCCACGGCTAAGCTTCTCCTTCCTTCGTGACCGTCCGCTCCGATGCTGCGCATATAGCTAAAAGTAGTATTAATCGTTGTTAAGCTTGTCCTATGTAAGAGTTAGTGGTGACACGATGGCTGTCTGGCAAAAGGATGATTTTCCTTTCTTGCGAATGCATGGCAACAAGATGATAGCGATGCTTACTGGCCAGCGCGGGGCAGAGTGCAGCCGGAAGAGAACCGGGGCGCGGAGCCATGGTATAGCGTATACGTGCATGCAAGGTGGCCACTGGACAGCGGTCGATCTCCGCGTGTACATGCATGTTTAGCTAGGTAGGTCACTTGCAAGCAAACCACCGACGGACACGCGTCCAGCTGAACAACGCTGTAGGAAAATATCAACTACCTGTACTCACTTAGAGATAATGTATTTTATATCGCCAAAGTATGATTGGAGTAAAATTTGGAAGATGCTTTTTTACATCACCAAAAAGTCCAACTCCAACCGTTGATGTAAAGTAGGGCACTACACTCCTCCAATAGATGATGTAAAATTGCAACGGCTAGATCATTACAAGCATGCCAAGTTCAATTTGAAACAAACATAGTCCATACTAGAAGCATAAAACATACATCATTGCGATACAACTTCATACCAATTGTACTTGATCATCACCAAACATAAAAACTACTCGTCGGGTTCGCTCGCGAATTGTGCCCAGAACGCGTCGGTGGTGGGGGTCGTCAGAGTCGTGGAGCTCCTCGTCGTCCTCCTCATCCTCCTCCGAGTTGGACTCAATGGGGATCACCGTTGACGGGGCCAACCACGTCCTCCCTGCTTCATTGTCTTCTTCTTCTACTCGGCCCTCATGTTTCTCGTAGTGCTCCAACTCGTTCTGGACACACTGCGGATTCTCCCGCGCGAACCTCGACATCGCAGCTTCACCACTCTTGTCGGGAGCAATGTGAATTCCCGGCTTCTTTTTCTTCTCTTCAATCGGCCGTATGGTCAGATTCTTCAGGCCAACGAACTATGCCTGCTCCCGATTTTTGATCTCCAGGAAATTCATCTCATGCCTCAGCCAACCGAAACACCACCCGGCGATGTCGTACACGCGCACGGCCGATCATCGGCGGACTCAAAGGTGCCGAGCCGGCAACGACGACCTTCACACTAGAACTTGACACCGAAGTTGACGGAGAGCCGCGACCCACTAATAGAAAAAGGGTCAAACGTGAAGCACATTAGTGCCGGTTTGATTTTGGCCCGGTACTAATGGTACCATTAGTGCCGGTTCGAACGGATTTGCATTAATGCCGGTTCGTGTTGAACCTTTAGTACCGGTTCGTGGCACGAACCGGTACTAAAGGGGTGGTGGCAGGCTGGCGTCAGGCCGGGGCCCCACGAACACCTTTAGTACCGGTTTGTGGCACGAACCGGTACTAAGGTCTAACCTTTAGTACCGGTTCGTGCCATGAACCGGTACTAAAGGGGTCTGACCTATAGTACCGGTTTGTGACACAAACCGGCACTAAAAGTGTAGGGAAAATGTAAAACGGCTATAACTTTTGCATACGATGTCAGAAAAAAATGTATAATATATCAAAAAATTCAGCACGAAAATCCGCATCCGATGGAGACAGCCTACGGCCTATTTGGAATTATTTAGAATCCTCAAATTCCAAAAGGAAAAAAGATATGGTCAAATAATTTCAGTTTTTTTAAAAAAAATTGGTTAAATCTAGGTCAAACTACTTATTCAAGAAGTATTAATGTTACACATAATTATTCAAGAATATTAGTGTTACTAAATAATTATTTCAATTTTTTGAATTTTGGTCAAATCTGGTCAAACTATGGTCAAACTGTGGTCAAACTATGGTCAAACTTATTCAAGAAATATTAGCGTTACTAAATAATTACTATTTTTTAGAATAATAGTTTCAAACTCAAACGGTGAAATGTGTGACTTCATGCTCAACCTAAACTCCTGAGGGTTAATAGGATTAACATCTTACTATTGTCAGGAAAACAACAAGTGCAGACTCGAAACGACGGAGAATAGACCCGAAGTTAAGCGTGCTCGGGCTAGAGTAGTGAGAGGGATGGGTGACTGATCGGGAAGTTAGATGATTTGGAATTAGTGATCCACACTTGAGCAGTTAAGAGAGGGGATTAGAGACTAAATCATCAAATAATTCAGAAAAATTATAAATCGAAAAAAAAATTCAAAATTTTTTTTCCAAAATTTTCAAATTAAAAAAAACCTTTAGTACCGGTTGGTAACACCAACCGGTACTAAAGGTCCCCCATACTGGGGCGCGAGCTCACGCCATGTGGTGGCACTTTAGCGTCGGTTCGTGCCGAACCTGGTACTAAGGGGGGGGCCTTTAGTGACCACCCCTTTAGTGCCAGTTATGGAACCGACACTAAAAGCCCTTACGAAACCGGCGCTAAAGCTCCGTTTTCTACTAGTGACCGCACCCCTTGAAGCCATCCCTGCTCTTTGACGGGCTTCTTCGGCAGCATGACAGGGGCGCGACAGGGCGTCGGTCTGGATGGGAGATAGTCGTAAGAAGTGCGGCACGGTGCGTGGAGGCCCGTGAGGCGGGGGGATTTAGTCGGTGTGGCTCTGAATCGGGTGGCTTTGCGGCGGTCGACTTGCGGGTCGTGTGGCGGCAGGGGAAATGGGGGATCCGATGGGGGTGGGGATGGGATGGACGGATCCGGCGGCAACGGGGTGCGCCGTGGTGGGTTTCAGTGGTGGCAGGGTGTGACGGGTGGCACGACAGCTCACGCGGGAGTGGGGTATTGAAGTTTCAGCGACGGGGGGTGTTGAGCGTTCGGCCCGAGCGCGCGTTTTGGTTTATCGAGCGTGGCTGGGTGATGCCAATTTTGCATCACCGAGTGCCCTATTTTACATATAGAGGCAATTTGGAGTAATTTTTTTTACATCCACATCATCTATTGGAGCACACCATTCTAGTGCCTTTGTGATAAAAAAAATTGATTATTTTTACATCTACATCACCTATTGAAGATGCTCTTACGTGTATGAGCACTAAAGAGGACGGTGGTGATCAATCAGAATATGATTTGCAGTCCTTTTTTCCGGGTTTGCTGAACACCAGGGGCGTAGCCAAGCCCCAGGCTGCCCAGGCGGCGGCCTGGAGCGTGGCTTGAAAATTCTTCATTTGCTATAGCAAGAGTGCTACATTGTAGCTATTGTAGTTGTTGTACTTGTAAGGGCTAGAACCAGGGCATTGCCTGATCCTGCCTATGGTACTCTTAACACCAGTTGCTTGAATTTACATTCCTAGGTGTGCACCGCCCGAATCAAGGTGACCTGGCTGGCTGGGATGACCTCGGCGAGGGCAAGTTGAAGGAAATATGCCCTAGAGGCAATAATAAAGTTATTATTTATTTCCTTTTATCATGATAAATGTTTATTATTCATGCTAGAATTGTATTAACCGGAAACATAATACATGTGTGAATACATAGACAAACAGAGTGTCACTAGTATGCCTCTACTTGACTAGCTCGTGAATCAAAGATGGTTAAGTTTCCTAACGGGATCACATCATTAGAAGAATTATGTGATTGACTTGACCCATTTCGTTAGCTTAGCACTTGATCGTTTAGTTTGTTGTTATTGCTTTCTTCATGACTTATACATGTTCCTATGACTATGAGATTATGCAACTCCCGTTTACCGGAGGAACACTTTGTGTGCTACCAAACGTCACAACGTAATTGGGTGATTATAAAGGTGCTCTACAGGTGTCTCCGAAGGTACTTGTTGGGTTGGCGTATTTCGAGATTAGGATTTGTCACTCCGATTGTCGGAGAGGTATCTCTGGGCCCACTCGGTAATGCACATCACTTAAAGCCTTACAAGCATTGCAACTAATGAGTTAGTTGTAGGATGATGTATTATGGAATGAGTAAAGAGACTTGCCGGTAACGAGATTGAACTAGGTATTGAGATACCGACGATCGAATCTCGGGCAAGTAACATACCGATGACAAAGGGAACAACGTATGTTGTTATGCGGTTTGATCGATAAAGATCTTCGTAGAATATGTGGGATCCAATATGGGCATACAGGTCCCGCTATTAGTTATTGACCAGAGACGTGTCTCGGTCATGTCTACATAGTTCTCGAACCCGTAGAGTCCGCACGCTTAACATTTCGTTAACGATATAGTATTATATGAGTTATGTATGTTGGTGACCGAATGTTGTTCGGAGTCCCGGATGAGATCATGGACATGACGAGGAACTCCGGAATGGTCCGGAGATAAAGTTTGATATATGGGATAATAGTGTTTGATCTCTGGAAGGGGTTCCGGATGTTTCCCGAAATGTTTGGGTACGAGAACACGTTATTTGGGCCAAAGGGGAAAGCCCACGAGGCTTTTGGAAAGTGCAAAAGGAAGTTTTGTGGAGACCAGGGGCTAGACGCCAGGAACCCTGGCGTCTCGGGGTAGACGCCGGGAACCCTGGTGTCTAGCCCTGGAGTCCGTGTAGGACTCTTGCCTTTCGGGCAAAACCAACTTTGAGGAGGCTTTTACTCCAAGTTTCGACCCCAGGGATCAACATATAAATAGAGGGGCAGGGCTAGCACCAAATACACATTCAAGTAACACCAAGCGTGTGCCTGCAACCCCGTCCCCTCTAGTTTATCCTCTGTCATAGTTTTCGTAGTGCTCAGGCGAAGCCCTACTGAGATTGTTCTTCACCAACACCGTCACCACGCATCGTGCTGCCGGAACTCATCTACTACTTCGCCCGTCTTGCTGGATCGAGAAGGCGAGGACGTCATCGAGCTGAACGTGTGTAGAACTCGGAGGTGCCGTGCGTTCGGTACTTGGATCGGTCGGATCGCGAAGACGTATGACTACATCAACCACGTTGATAAATGCTTCCGCTTAGCGATCTTCAAGGGTATGAAGATACCTCCCCCTCTCGTTGCTATGCATCACCATGATCTTGCGTGTGCGTAGAATTTTTTTGAAATTACTACGTTCCCCAACAGTGGTATCAGAGCCAGGTTTTATGTGTAGATGTTATATGCACGAGTAGAACACAAGTGAGTTGTAGGCGATACAAGTCATACTGCTTACCAGCATGTCATACTTTGGTTCGGCGGTATTGTTGGATGAAGCGGCCCGGACCGACATTACGCGTCGCTTACGCCAGACTGGTTTCTACCGACGTGCTTTGCTCACAGGTGGCTGGCGGGTGTCAGTTTCTCCAACTTTAGTTGAACCGAGTGTGGCTACGCCCGGTCCTTGAGAAGGTTAAAACATCACTAACTTGACGAACTATCGTTGTGATTTTGATGCGTAGGTAAGAACGGTTCTTGCTAAGCCCGTAGCAGCCACGTAAAACTTGCAACAACAAAGTAGAGGACGTCTAACTTGTTTTTGCAGGGCATGTTGTGATGTGATATGGTCAAGGCATGATGTTATATTTTATTATATGAGATGATCATATTTTGTAACCGAGTTATCGGCAACTGGCAGGAGCCATATGGTTGTCGCTTTATTGTATGCCATGAAATCGCCCTGTAATTGCTTTACTTTATCACTAAACGGTAGCGATAGTCGTAGAAGCAATAGTTGGCGAGACGACAACGATACTACGATGGAGATCAAGGTGTCGCGCCGGTGATGATGGTGATCATGACGGTGCTTCGGAGATGGAGATCACAAGCACAAGATGATGATGGTCATATCATATCACTTATATTGATTACATGTGATGTTTATCTTTTATGCATCTTATCTTGCTTTGATTGACAGTAGCATTATAAGATGATCTCTCACTAAAATTTCAAGATAAAAGTGTTCTCCCTGAGTATGCACCGTTGCCAAAGTTCGTCGTGCCCAGACACCACGTGATGATCGGGTGTGATAAGCTCTACGTCCATCTACAACAGGTGCAAGCCAGTTTTGCACACGCGGAATACTCAGGTTAAACTTGACGAGCCTAGCATATGCAGATATGGCCTCGGAACACTGGAGACCGAAAGGTCGAGCATGAATCATATAGTAGATATGATCAACATAGTGATGTTCACCATTGAAAGCTACTCCATTTCACATGATGATCGGTTATGGTTTAGTTGATTTGGATCACGTGATCACTTAGAGGATTAGAGGGATGTCTATCTAAGTGGGAGTTCTTAAGTAATATGATTAATTGAACTTAAATTTATCATGAACTTAGTCCTGGTATTATTTTGCAAATTATGTTGTAGATCAATAGCTCGCGTTGTTGCTTTCATATGTTTATTTTGATATGTTCCTAGAGAAAACTACGTTGAAAGATGTTAGTAGCAATGATGCGGATTGGATCCGTGATCTGAGGATTGTCCTCATTGCTGCACAGAATAATAATGTCCTTGATGCACCGCTAGGTGACGGACCTATTGCAGGAGCAGATGCAGACGTTATGAACGTTTGGCTAGCTCAATATGATGACTACTTGATAGTTTAGTGCACCATGCTTAACAGCTTAGAATCGGGACTTCAAAGACGTTTTTAACGTCATGGACCATATGAGATGTTCCAGGAGTTGAAGTTAATATTTCAAGCAAATACCCGAGTTGAGAGATATGAAGTCTCCAACCAGTTCTATAGCTAAAAGATGGAGGAGAATTGCTCAACTAGTGAGCATGTGCTCAGATTGTCTGGGTACTACAATCGCTTGAATCAAGTGGGAGTTAATCTTCCAGATAAGATAGTGATTGATAGAGTTCTCTAGTCACCATCACCAAGTTACTAGAACTTCGTGATGAACTATAGTATGCAAAGGATGAGGAAAACGATTCCCGAGCTCTTCGCGATGTTGAAATCAACGAAGGTAGAAATCAAGAAAGAGCATCAAGTGTTGATGATTGACAAGACCACTAGTTTCAAAAAATGGTAAAGGGAAAGAAAGGGAATTCAAGTAGAATGACAAGCAAGTTGTCACTCCCGCGAAGAAGCCCAAAGCTGGACCAAAGCCTGAAACTGAGTGCTTACACTGCAAAGGAAATGGTCACTGGAAACGGAAATGCCCTGAATATTTAGTGGATAAGAAGGATGGCAAAGTGAACAAGGGTATATTTGATATACAGGCTATTGATGTGTGCCTTACTAATTGTTTATAGTAGCCCCTGAGTATTTGATACTTGTTCGGTTGCTAAGATTAGTAACTCGAAACAGGAGTTACATAATAAACAGAGACTAGTTGAGGGGAAATGACGATGAGTGTTGGAAGTAGTTCCAAGATTGATATGATCATCATCACACACACTCCCTATACTTTCGGGATTAGTGTTAAACCTAAATAAATGTTATTTGGCTTTGCGTTGAGCATGAATATGATTTGATCATGTTTATTGCAATACGGTTATTCATTTAAAGTCAGAGAATAATTGTTGTTCTATTTACATGAATAAAACCTTCAATGGTCATACACCCAATGAAATAGTTTGTTGGATCTCGATCGTAGTGATACACATATTCATAATATTGATGCCAAAAGATGCAAAGTTGATAATGATAGTGCAACTTATTTGTGGCACTGCCGTTTGGGTCATATCGGTGTAAAGTGCATGAAGAAACTCCATTAAGATGGACTTTTGGAATCACTTGGTTATGAATCATTTGATGCTTGTGAACCGTGCCTTTTGGGCAAGATGACTAAAACTCCGTTCTCCAGAACAACGGAATGAGCTACTGACTTATTGGAAATAATACATACCGATGTATGTGATCCAATGAGTGTTGATGCTCGTGACAAGTATCGTTATTTTCTGACCTTCACAGATGATTTGAGCAGATATGGGTATATCTACTTAATGATACACAATTCTGAAACATTTGAAAAGTTCAAAGAATTTCATAGTGAAGTGGAGAATCATCGTAACAAGAAAATAAAGTTTCTACGATCTGATCGTGGAGGAGAATATTTGAGTTATGAGTTTGGCCTTCATATAAAACAATGTGGAATAGTTTCACAGCTCACGCCACATGGAACACCACAGCGTAATGGTGTGTCCGAACGTCATAACCGCACTTTATTGGATATGGTGCAATCTATGATGTATCTTACCGATTTACCACTATCGTTTTGCGGTTATGCATTAGAGACAGTTGCATTCACTTTAAATAGGGCACCATCAAAATCCGATTGAGACGACGCCTTATGAACGGTGGTTTGGCAAGAAACCAAAGTTGTCGTTTCTTAAAGTTTGGGACTGCGATGCTTATGTGAAAAAGTTTCAACCAGATAAGCTCGAACCCAAATCGGAGAAGTGCGTCTTCATAGAATACCCAAAGGAAACTGTTGGGTACACCTTCTATCACAGATCCGAAGGCAAGATATTCGTTGCTAAAATGGATCCTTTCTAGAAAAGGAGTTTCTCTCGAAAGAAGTGAGTGGGAGGAAAGTAGAGCTTGATAAGATAATTGTACCTTCTCCTGAATTGGAAAGTAGTTCATCATAGAAATTAGTTCCAGTGATTTCTACACCAATTAGTGAGGAAGCTAATGATGATGATCATGAAACTTTAGATCAAGTTACTACAGAACCTTGTAGGTCTTCCATAGTATGATCCGCACTAGAGTGGTACAGTAATCCTGTTCTGGAATTCATGTTACAAGACCATGATAAACCTATGAACTATGAGGAAGCGATGATGAGCCCAGATTCCGCGAATTGGCTGGAGGCCATGAAATCTGAGATAGGATCCATGTATGAAGACAAAGTGTGGACTTTGGTGGACTTGCCCGATGATCGGCAAGCCATAGAAAATAAATGGATCTTCAAGAGGAAGACGGACGTTGATAGTAGTGTTACTATCTACAAAGCTCGACTTGTCGCAAAAAGGTTTTCGACAAGTTCAAGGTGTTGACTACAATGAGATTTTCTCAACTATAGCGATGCTTAAGTCTGTCCGAATCATGTTAGCAATTGCCACATTTTATGAAATCTGGCAAATGGATGTCAAAACTGCATTCCTTAATGGTTTTCTTAAAGAAGAGTTGTATATGATGCAATCAGAAGGTTTTGTCAATCCTAAAGATACTAACAAAATGTGCAAGCTCCAGCGATCCATCTATGGACTGGTGCAAGCATCTCAAAGTTGGAATATACGCTTTGATAAGTTGATCAAAGCATATAGTTTTATACGGACTTGCGGTGAAGCCTGTATTTACAATAAAGTGAGTGGGAGCACTACAGCCTTTCTGATAAGTATATGTGAGTGACATATTGTTGATCAGAAATGATGTAGAATTTTTCTAGAAAGTATAAAGAAGTTTTTGGAAGGAGTTCTTGAAAAGAAAGACCTCAGTAAAGCTACTTACATATTGAGCATCAAGATCTATTGAGATAGATCAAGACGCTTGATAAGATTTTCAATTAGTACATACCTTGACAAGATTTTGAAGTAGTTCAAAATGGAACAGTCAAAGAGAGAGTTCTTGACTGTGTTGCAAAGGTATGAAATTGAGTAAGACTCAAATCCCGACCACGCCAGAAAATAGAAAGAGAATGAAAGTCATTCCCTATGCATCAGTCATAGGTTCTATAAAAGTATGTCATGCTATGGACCAGACCTATTGTATACTCTGCCCTGGTTTGGCAAGGGAGTACAATAGTGATCTAGGAGTAGATCATTGGACATTGGTCAAAATTATCCTTAGTGGAATAAGGATATGTTTCTCGATTATGGAGGTGACAAAAGGTTCGTCGTAAAGGGTTACGTCGATACAAGTTTTGGCACTGATCCAGATGACTCTAAGTCTTAATGTGGATACATATTGAAAGTGGGAGCAATTAGCTAGAGTAGCTCCGTGCAGAGCATTGTAGACATAGAATATTTGCAAAATACATACGGCTCTGAATGTGACAGACCCGTTGACTAAACTTCTCTCACAAGCAAAACATGATCATACCTTAGTACTCTTTGGGTGTTGATCACATGACGATGTGAACTATGGGTATTAATCACATACCCATAGCGATGTGAACATTGGTGTTAAATCACATGGCGATGTGAACTAGATTATTGACTCTAGTAAACCCTTTGGGTGTTGATCACATGACGATGTGAACTATGGGTATTAATCACATACAGATGTGAATATTGGTGTTAAATCACATGGCGATGAGAACTAGATTATTGACTCTAGTGCAAGTGGGAGACTGAAGGAAATATGCCCTAGAGGCAATAATAAAGTTATTATTTATTTCCTTATATCATGATAAATGTTTATTATTCATGCTAGAATTGTATTAACCGGAAACATAATACATGTGTGAATACATAGACAGACAGAGTGTCACTAGTATGCCTCTGCTTGACTAGCTCGTGAATCAAAGATGGTTAAGTTTCCTAACCATAGACATGTGTTGTCATTTGATTAATGGGATCACATCATTAGAAGAATGATGTGATTGACTTGACCCATTCCGTTAGCTTAGCACTTGATCGTTTAGTTTGTTGTTATTGCTTTCTTCATGACTTATACATGTTCCTATGACTATGAGATTATGCAACTCCCGTTTACCGGAGGAACACTTTGTGTGCTACCATACGTCACAACGTAACTGGGTGATTATAAAGGTGCTCTACAGGTGTCTCCGAAGGTACTTGTTGGGTTGGCGTATTTCGAGATTAGGATTTGTCACTCCGATTGTCGGAGAGGCATCTCTGGGCCCACTTGGTAATGCACATCACTTAAAGCCTTGCAAGCATTGCAACTAATGAGTTAGTTGTGGGATGATGTATTATGGAATGAGTAAAGAGACTTGCCGATAACGAGATTGAACTAGGTATTGAGATACCGATGATCGAATCTCGGGCAAATAACATACCGATGACAAAGGGAATAACGTATGTTGTTATGCGGTTTGACCGATAAAAATCTTCGTAGAATATGTGGGAGCCAATATGGGCATCCAGGTCCTGCTATTGGTTATTGACCAGAGACGTGTCTCGGTCATGTCTACATAGTTCTCGAACCCGTAGGGTCCGCATGCTTAACGTTTCGTTGACGATATAGTATTATATGAGTTATGTATGTTGGTGACCGAATGTTGATCGGAGTCCCGGATGAGATCATGGACATGACGAGGAACTCCGGAATGGTCTGGAGATAAAGTTTGATATATGGGATAATAGTGTTTGATCTCCGGAAGGGTTCCGGAATTCACCGGAAGGGGTTCCGGATATTTCCCGAAATGTTTGGGTACAAGAACACGTTATTTGGGCCAAAGGGGAAAGCCCACGAGGCTTTTGGAAAGTGCAAAAGGAAGTTTTGCGGAGACCAGAGGCTAGACGCCAGGAACCCTGGCGTCTAGGGGGTAGACGCCGGGAACCCTAGCGTCTAGCCCTGGAGTGTGTGTAGGACTTTTGCCTTTCGGGCAAAACCGACTTTGTGGAGGCTTTTACTCCAAGTTTCGACCCCAAGGCTCAACATATAAATAGAGGGGCAGGGCTAGCACCAAAGACACATCAAGTAACACCAAGTCGTGTGCCGGCAACCCTGTCCCCTCTAGTTTATCCTCCGTCATAGTTTTCGTAGTTCTTAGGCAAAGCCTTGCAGAGATTGTTCTTCACCAACACCGTCACCACGCCATCATGCTGCCGGAACTCATCTACTACTTCGCCCGTCTTGCTGGATCGAGAAGGCGAGGACGTCATCGAGCTGAACGTGTGCAGAACTCGGAGGTGCCGTGCGTTCAGTACTTGGATCGGTCGGATCGTGAAGACGTACGACTACATCAACCGCGTTGATAAAAGCTTCCGCTTAGCAATCTTCAAGGGTATGAAGATACACTCCCCCTCTCGCTGCTATGCATCACCATGATCTTGCGTGTGCGTAGGAATTTTTTTGAAATTACTACATCCCCCAACACAAGTTAGGACCACGCCACGACCGGGACAACGCAACTCGGCATCGCCGATGAAGTAAAAGCGGGATGTTGATCGGTTACAGTGAGGATGCGGGGTGTCGCCGACGAAAGATTCACTGTAAGGAGGTTTAGAGGGATGGCCGAAGGTGATAATGTCATGGTGAAGGCAGACAACATCCATACAATGAAGCATGATTACTCGGAAGTTATGTTATTAGCATCGGGACCACCGCCTAATGAATCATGATTACTCGAAAGTTATGTTATTAGCACTGGTGGTGGTGGTCCCAGTGCTAATAACATAACTTCTAAGTAATCATGCTTCATTGTATGGATGTTGTCACCTGAGTCCAGTGTATCCGACTTGGCACACAAAGTCAACCCCTAGATTACATGTAGATTCCACCAGGGCATTGTTGGCATAACAAACCGTGTGGAGGGACCTGGTTAAGCCATGTTGGCTCCCCAACTTGAGACACGACTATCCGTCATCGTCCTTCCATCGCATAGAAGTTTGGGAGTAACGATAGACAACAAGGTGGGCGATTGGGTTTTGCGTTGTGCATCAGCCAACATCGGTTTTGGGGGGGGGGGGGGTTAATAAGACAGACAACCCTAATTAGGGGAGCATACGCAAGGCACAACCTAGTGAGTAGGTGGGGAAGAATTCATCTTACCAGTATACATACACTTACTCTAGAACAACCTAATAGTCCCAAACTCTAGCGTTGAGAAGCAGAGGCAATGATTGATGCCCTAGCCATGGAGTCAGCCTGGCTTAACCAGGTTGCCCATGTGGTTTGCCACTTCAACAACACCTAGAGGCCTCGTTTGCTGGAAAGGGGTTGGAAGGGTCTGCAGGGGATTAACCCATGGCCTGTAATCCTCAAAAATCTCCACAAGGCCATTTGGTGTGCATGGTTTGGACCGGCCCAAACCCCTCGATCCCCAGGTATCCCCCTCATTCCACGCGAAACTGAAGTCTCAAGGACCTACTCATGGAATTGACAATGCGGAGATCGGACGAGACACGGAGATTGGGCGAGTTTAACCAAATGCGTGGAATTTGGAAGGGGAAGGGATTAGAGGGGGTCAGGAAATTTAGTGAAGGGGAGGGGATCATGGAATCCTCTTCATTCCCCAACCCCCTTGGGGCTCGAAAACCTCCCTTGTCAAAACGAAGCCAGAAGAAATGCACCTTCAATGTGGATGTTGGCTCATGGGACAAGTTGAAGGGAACTCGTAAATTTAAAGGTTTAACAATCGGAGGAATTTTCTTAAATGATGTACTTTGAAGGACATTTTTCTTCTAAATTGGATAAAAAATTGTCACTCACACTCTTAGGAGGCTAAAAAGTGGATTCTACTCAAAGTAATGAGTCCCTTGTCTTTTCAGAAATGCATTTTTCAATAAAAATTCGGGTCTACTATAAAAGTTCATTAGAAGTATAAAACACCTCAAACGTAATAAAAATTACATAAAAGTCCCTAGACCATGAAATGGCCACTACCGCAGTCAAAACGAGACATTATGGCCATTGTCATACCAAAGCCCGGTTTGACATTGTCAATGACAATTGGAAATCTTCATGCACATGCCTCTAAAGACCCATAAGGACCGCTGCCCTGGAGCTTAGCCATGCTGACAAGACAATCCGAATTTATTCATGGCTCATGGGAACTAATTCGCCACAGATTCCACCGATTGATCTCCAGTGCTTGTTCTCTCCGATTCCATATTCTCCGGCTATATTTATAGCCGCAGAAATGGCAGCATAGCAAGAACACATCCCAACTCGTTCAGAGAGCCAGAGGTACTCACACAGACACAGTCATACTACTCCATCAAATAAGATGATAGCGTTGGGCGACATCTACAAGGTGGTGGAGGCGATGGCGCCGCTTTACTTCGCGCTAGGGCTCGGGTACGGGTCCGTTCGATGGTGGCGGTTCTTCACGGCGGAGCAGTGCGGCGCCATCAACACGCTGGTGGTCTGCTTCTCCATGCCCTTCTTCACCTTCGACTTCGTGGTCCGCGCCGACCCCTACGCCATGAATTACCGCGTCATCGCCGCCGACGCCGTCGCCAAACTTCTCGCCGTGCTCGCCGCGGCCGTCTGGGCGCGCTGCGCCAAGGCCAAGGCCGGCGCCTACTCGTGGTCCATCACGGGGTTCTCCCTGGGCGCGTACAACAACACGCTCGTCGTCGGCGTGCCGCTGCTGGACGCCATGTACGGCAAGTGGGCGCAGGACCTGATCGTGCAGATCGCCGTCGTGCAGGCCATCCTGTGGTTCCCGCTCCTTCTGCTCGCCTTCGAGCTGCGGAAAGCCTGGGTCGTCGGCGGCGCCTCTTCTTTGAGTACCGCAACGGCCCACGACGACGGATCCACCAGCAGCGACGACGACCAAGCGCGGCGCATCGAGCCGGTGTCGCACAGCGACGTCGAGGTGGACCTGGACGTGGAAGCGGCGCCACCCACCGGTGGAAGGAGGATCCGGCTGTGGCCGATGGCGAGCACCGTGGGGATGAAGCTGGCGAGGAACCCCAATGTGTACGCCAGCGTCCTCGGCGTCGCCTGGGCGTGCATCGCCTACAGGTACGTGCGGACTCCGCCGCCCTTCGTACCTATCGAACCGCCGTACATGCGTGGCGTATACGTGTGCCATCGAACGTCCGGAAAGGTGACGAGTGTTTTACGTGCGTGCACATGCATGCAGGTGGCGCATCGGCATGCCGGGCATCGTGACGGGCTCGCTGCAGGTCATGTCCAGGACCGGCACCGGGATGTCCATGTTCAGCATGGGTACGTACGTATGTAATGAACTTACACAGTGCATGCGCGAGTCGTACCTACGTACGCGTAGTATATGTAACTAACTATGTCAGCACAGACCTACGTGTGCAACAAACAGATTGTTTGTTGAAGCAGTGCTCATGCATTGCATGCATGCATGCAGGGTTGTTCATGGCGCAGCAAGAGAGAATCGTGGCGTGCGGCGGGGGCCTGGCGGCGCTGGGGATGGTGCTGCGCTTCGTTGCGGGCCCACTCGCGGCGCTCGCCGGAGCCGCGGCGTTCGGCCTCCGCGGCGACGTGCTACGCTTCGCCATCATACAGGTTCGTTTGTGTAAACACGTACTACTATAATCACTCTTCTCGCCTAGCTGCGCGCGACCCATAGGAGAAAAATTAATACTAGTAGTGTTCACGTCACGCTCTCCTCGTCCCATCCATGACTGGATCGCACGTACTGTACTCGCCACTACAGGGGTTGCTGCTAAGTACAGCTCGTCTAGTCGTCTAGGAAAGAAATACTTTGCATATCAGAGTTGACTGGAGTCAAACTTCATAAATTTTGATCAAGTTTATAAAAATAATATAAATATTTACGATAACAAATCTGTATAATGCGAAAGTAAGTTCAATAGTGAATCTAATGGTATTGATATGTTATTGTACATTTTAATATATTTGTCTATAAATTTTGTCAAAGTCTATAAAGTTTGACTTTGACCAAAACTAATATGCGGAGGACGGAGGGAATAGGAATACTGGAGAAGTGGAGCTTGTCTTTTTTGTGTTCGTCGTCAGATGATGAGCTTTTTAGTGCCACAAATGCTCATTGACTTTACTGATCAATTTCAGGAAGTGTCGCTTCTCGGTCAGAACTGCATGAGATTGCTTTTTGCTTTACATATCCGTCCGCTGAATAAAAAATGTAAACGAACTATATCAATGAAGCTGCTCTTTTCATGCGTGCTTTCGTTAGACAGGAAATATAGATAGGCTTGAGTTAGAAGAGTAATATAGGCGTCTGGTTCTTTAGCACACTCAGCTTAGTCAAACTGGAACCGGGGGGAAGACCCCTTGTTTTTTCAAATAAAAAAGTCACTTCCACTATATTCCAAACAATCGATCGAAAACAGGTGCGAAAGGTACGAGAGAAAAATTGAAAATGAACATTTTGCTCTTCGCATGCAGGCAGCACTACCGCAATCAATTGCCTCCTTCGTCTTCGCAAAGGAGTATGGCCTCCACGCCGATGTACTTAGCACAGCGTAAGCACCTCCTCTCACTAGTGTTATGACATAACTAGTTATCACGTGTTTTAATTCTTGTGTTATTGTCAAGGACTGATGAATTTCCCAACACGCAGGGTTATATTTGGAACTTTGGTTTCTTTGCCGGTACTCATTGGGTATTACGGAGTCCTCGACATCGTGTGACAAACAAGTGTTTCTTACAAACTACACTGGGATGTAACTATTGTATCCATGTAGAATTGATGTTTTCCCATTTTTAGCTCCTCAATGGGACAATACTTTAAAACAACTAAAACTTTGCCAAACATGTTTAGCAAGCCTCTATATATTATAATATTTCTAAATTCTCAAAAATGTAGTTGTACTTTTTTGGATGTCTTGAGCACATACCTAAAAGCGGAAAAAAGTCAAATTGATCTCATACTTTCTGCACATGTGAAAAGAGTAAAACATCATAATCAATCCTCCCCACATGAATTCACATACATTGTTAGAATAATCTGAGGCATGTGGTTGATTTATGAACAAACAAACAATCGCAACATGATGACGACACCAAGATTTGTTAACGAGGTTAACCGAATTTGCCTACTCCCCGGGGCAATGACTACGTGTCTCCTTCCCGAGATACCGCAACACCGATCGTCCAGGAGCTGACACACGACACCAACTCCACTTGTGTGTTTGTTCGCTATCTAGTCGTCATGGGTTTATAACTTGGGGTGCCCCCTCATTATATAGGAGGCCAAGGGTGGAAACTCGCAGGGGCACGCAGGTGTGAAGGCACGCACCTGCCCAACCGTGTCGGGCGCCTTATTGCCTCGTGTTCCACAAAGTCATTGGATCCCGCACGAGGCACGACAAGTTTAAGTTTTAGTTTCTGAAACTTACGATCTTGTCAGTCGTAGGTACCGGACCTTGTGATTTTGTCGGCCCCTCATACCAAGTTTCAGAAGTTAAAACTTAATGAAGTTTTAAAAACTCGTAAACATATTTCTCATTTAAAATCTCTCGTCACCACAAACACAAATATGCAAATGAGACTGACTTTGTACTTATGATTCAAAAGATATGAAAGATTGAAAATCGAAAGCCAAAAGAAAAAAAAGGGATGCGTGCCCCGCCCTTGCGTGCTACCTATCCCCTCCCAGGCCAAGCGTACAACATGTCCAACACTGCAACTAACCATATCCTACCCATGCTAGTACAATATCAAGTCCAAATGTAATCCAACTCAACACAACCTCAACATGCATTGCATTTGTACCACTGTTGTTTTGACAATTATTTTATTTATGAAACAATTTAAAACGATGTGACTATTCAACTAGGAACAAAATTTACAATCCATCTCATCATTGAAACCCTCGCGATGAGCTCTTTGCATTTGACCCCATATGAGTATGCTTTGACGAGTTTTTTTCGTAAGCAACTTTGATACTATACGAAGCAGCTTACTATATGAAGCAACTTCCGGAGAGAGAATGGGAAGAAGGGCACAACCACGCCATCAGCCATATCAAGGATACTCCCGCATCAACCTTCATCATTATCGTCCACGTGTTCATCACCAACACCCCATTCATTTCTCTGTAATACCAAAGCCTAGTGTGTATTTATATGTTTGTTACACTAATCCTTCATCTATTATTGTCCTGACCACTTTGATGATGCTTGTTTTGTCTCCTTTTCTGAGTAAGCCGAAAGTTTTATGGGATATGGAGCAACCCTAGTATGTGTATGAGTTGAACGTCGATAAGATACGTAGCTATCTTTGTATGTTTATGTTAATATTATTCCCGATGTTATGTGAAGTCGGCCACACAATATTTTCCTTTATGGACGAGAAGGATATTACTATTATTGGGATGGTGGGTTGAGTAGGTACTACCATGACAGAAGTTGCCTCCCTCCTTCGTTGATCTCTGATAGGGGAATAACAGAGACCATGAAAACTCTTAATCTTATTTCCGTAACCTGAATGTGGGAAGGAATGGTGATGACTGATACGTCTCCAACGTATCTATAATTTATGAAGCATTCATGCTATTATATTATCTGTTTCGAATGTTTATGGGCTTTACTAAACACTTTTATATTATTTTTGGGACTAACCTATTAACCGGAGGCCCAACCTAGATTGTTGTTTTCTTGCCTATTTCAGTGTTTCGAAGAAAATGAATATCAAACGGAGTCCAAACGGAATGAAACTTCGGGAGCATGATTTTTGGAACGAACGTGATCCAAGAGACGTGGAGCTGAAGTCAGGGAAGCTTCGAGGAGGCCACGGGGCAGGGGGGCGCCCACCCCCCATGGGCTCGTGGGCCCCTCGAGGCTCCCCCAACCGACTTCTTTCGCCTATATAAGTCCATATACCCTAAAACCTTTGGGGAACAAGATAGATTGGGAGTTCCGCTGCCGCAAGCCTCTATAGCCACCAAAAACCTCTCGGGAGCCCGTTCCGGCACCCTGCCGAAGGGGGAATCCATCACCGGTGGCCATCTTCATCATCCCGGCGCTCTCCATGACGAGGAGGGAGTAGTTCACCCTCGGGGCTGAGGGTATGTACCAGTAGCTATGTGATCTCTCTCTCTCTCTCTCTCTCTCTCTCTCTCTTGTGTTCTCTCTATGGCACGATCTTGATTGATCGCGAGCTTTGCTATTATAGTTGGATCTTATGATGTTTCTCCCCCTCTACTCTCTTGTGATGAATTGAGTTTTCCTCTCGAAGTTATCTTATCGGATTGTGTCTTTAAGGATTTGAGAACACTTGATGTATGTCTTGCCATGCTTATCTGTGGTGACAATGGGATATTCACGTGATCTACTTGATGTATGTTTTGGTGATCAACTTGCAGGTTCAATGAACTTATGCATAAGGGTTGGCACACGTTTTTGTCTTAACTCTCCGGTAGAAACTTTGGGGCACTCCTTGAAGTTCTTTGTGTTGGTTGAATAGATGAATCTGAGATTGTGTGATGCATATCGTATAATCATGCCCACGGATACTTGAGGTGACAATGGAGTATCTAGGTGACATTAGGGTTCTGTTTGATTTGTGTCTTAAGGTGTTATTCTAGTACGTACTCTATGATAGATCGAACGGAAAGAATAGCTTCGTGTTATTTTATTACGGACTCTTGAATAGATCAAGCAGAAAGGATAACTTTGAGGTGGTTTAGTACCCTACGATAATATCTTCGTTTGTTCTCCGCTATTAGTGACTTTGGAGTGACTCTTTGTTGCATGTTGAGGGATAGTTATATGATCCAATTATGTTATTATTGTTGAGAGAACTTGCACGTGTGAAAGTATGAACCCTAGGCCTTGTTTCCTACCATTGCAATACCGTTTACGCTCACTTTTATCATTAGTTACCTTGCTATTTTTATATTTTCAGATTACAAAAACCTATATCTACCATCCATATTGCACTTGTATCACCATCTCTTCGCCGAACTAGTGCACCTATACAATTCACCATTGTATTCTGTGTGTTGGGGACACAAGAGACTCTTTGTTATTTGGTTGCAGGGTTGCTTGAGAGAGACCATCTTCATCCTACGCCTCCCACGGATTGATAAATCTTAGGTCATCCACTTAAGGGAAATTTGCTATTATCCTACAAACCTCTGCACTTGGAAGCCCAACAACGTCTACAAGAAGAAGGTTGTGTAGTAGACGTCAAGCTCTTTTCTGGCGCTGTTGTCGGGGAGTGAGTGCTTGAAGGTATATCTTTAGATCTTGCAATCGAATCTTTTAGTTTCTTGTTTTATCACTAGTTTAGTCTATAAAATAAAACTACAAAAAATGGAATTAAGGTTGCCTCATATGCTCCATCTTTTTAATGTCTTTCGTGAAAATGATGGGAAGGAAAATTGTGCTCAAGTACTAGAAGAAAAATTACATAGAATGTTTGGCATAAAATATGTGAATGATGAGCATGATTACAATGTTGTTAGTATGAATTCTTTGAATACCCATGATGCTAATGATATGCAAAGCCACAAGCTTGGAGATGCTATGTTTGATGAAGATGATATGTTTAGTCCCCCAAGTTTTGCTGAGAATATTTATTATGATGAAAGCATGCCTCCTATTTATGATGATTATATTGATGAAAGTGGGTTTGGAAGAGTGTAAACTTTAGGAAGTAATGATCCCACTATTTTGGAGGATGTTGAATATTATTGTGTTAATTATGAAAATGGATTTGGAGAGGTCATGACTTTATTTAGTGATGAATCCACTATTTCGGAAGAGGTTCCAATTGATTATGAGAACAAAGTTGCTATCTATGATGATTATTCTGATGACTTGTATGCTATTAAGAATAATGATAACCATGAAACTTGTCATGATGATTTTAGTTTTCAATTGGATTATGCCTCACATGATAATTATTTTGTTGAGTTTGCTCCCACTACTAATCATGAGAAGAAATTTGATTATGTGGAGAGTAGTAATTTCTATGCTTGTAGATCAAGAAAAGAATGCTTTATGTGATGGTTATATTGTTGAATTCATTCATGATGCTACTGAAAATTATTATAAGGGGGGAACATATGCTTGTAGGAATTGCAATAATGTCAAGTTTCCTCTCTATGTGCTTAAAATCATGAAGTTATGCTTGTTTTGCCTTCCTATGCTAGTTGATTATTGTTCCCATAAGTTGTTTGCTCACAAAATCCCTATGCATAGGAAGTGGGTAAGGCTTAAATGTGCTAGTCATATTCTTCATGATGCTCCCATTATGTTTCAATTCTTATCTTTTATGTGAGCATCATTGAAATCATCATGCCTAGCTAGAAAGGCATTAAAGAAAAGCGCTTGTTGGGAGACAACCCAATATTTACCTTTACTGTTTTTGTGTGTTCACATGATTATTCTACTGTAGTAATCATGTTTTATAGATTTTGTTTCAATAAAGTGTCAAGTAAGACCTTTAGGATAACTTACACTGATAGTTGTGTTGATCCTGCTGAAAATCAGAAACTATTTCACCCAGTAAATTAGTTTTGATAATTCACATAAACGTTATTTTGATTTGATTCTTTCTGATATGGATTGGTAAACAAATTTATTAGGACTTCCTAATTCTGTAGGGTTTTTGGAGTTCCATAAGTATACATTTGATACAGATTACCACAGACTATTCAGTTTTTGACAGATTTTGTTTTCTGTGTGTTGTTTGCTTATTTTGATGAATCTATGAGTAGTATCGGAGGGTATGAACCATAGAGAAGTTGGAATATAGTAGATATTACACCATTATCAATTTAGAATGAGTTCATTACAGTACCTAAGTGGTGATTTATTTTCTTATACTAACGAAGCTTACGAGTTTTCTGTTGAGTTTTGTGTTGTGAAGTTTTCAAGGTTTGGGTAAAGATTCGATGGACTATGGAATAAGGAGTGGCAAGAGCCTAATCTTGGGGATGCCCAATGCACCCTAAGGTAATATTCAAGGACAACCAAGAGCCTAAGCTTGGGGATGCCCCGGAAGGCCTCCCCTCTTTCGTCTTCGTTCATCGGTAACTTTACTTGGAGCTATATTTTTATTCACCACATGATATGTGTTTTGCTTGGAGCGTCATTTTGTTTTATTTTGTTTTGCTTGCTGTTTGAATAAAGTACTTAAGATCTGAAATTCTTACATGAGAGAGAGTCTTCACATAGCTACATAATTATTTAACTACTCATTGATCTTCACTTATATCTTTTTGGAGTAGTTTGTCATTTACTCGTGTGCTTCACTTATATCCTATGAGTAAATGGTTGAATGAGTAGAATGTCATAAATCTGAAAATATATATGTTTCATTTGCTTATCCCATGGGTAGTAATGACTTCACGTCTAAGAAGTAGAGGTGGTAAATTTATTGAAGGTTAGCAAGCATTGTATTGGTCACTTGAACAATTCATGAAAGAATATTGAAGGAAGAGAGATTTCACATATAAATATACTATCTTAGACATCTTCTATGATTGTGAGCCCCATTAATTATTTTCAAACCTGAGCAAATTAGTTGAAATTGGACAAGGAAGACAACGTAATGAGTTATGCTTGGGTATATTTGTATAGAAGTTATATTGTTATAGATTCTCCAACATGTGGTGCTTGCTTTTTAGAATCCTTTGCTAGCCAAAATATCTGTACTAAGCGGGAATACTTCTTGTGCATCCAAATTCCTTGAACCAAGTTTCTTCCATGAGTGTCCACCATACCTACCTATATGCGGTATTTACCTGCCGTTCCAAGTAAATTTGCATGTGCCAAACTCTAAACCTTCAAATAATAATCTGTTTTGTATGCCCGAATCGCTCATGTAGCGACTAGGGGCTGTCAGTATCTTCCATGCTAGGTGGGTTATTCTCAAGATGAGTGGACTCCGCTCATCATTCACGAGAAAAATGGCTGGTAACCGGGATGCCCAGTCCCATGATCAAAAGATCAAAATCAAATCAAAAATAATTGCAAACAAAACTCCCCCAGGATTGATGTAGTTGGAGGCACCCGTTGTTTCGGGCAAGCCATGGATTGATGATTGTTGGTGGAGGGGGAGTAAAAACTTTACCATTCTGTTTGGGAACCGCCTATAATGTATGTAGTATGGAAGATATTGGGAACTCTTGGTTGTTATGTTGACAATGAAAGCATACCTCTCAAAATTATTTATCTCTATTTCAAAATCGAGCTCTGGCACCTCTACAAATCCCTGCTTCCCTCTGCGAAGGGCCTATTTTTTACTTTTATGCAAGAGTCGGTAGTATTCCTTCTCATTCCTACCTACTCTTTAGTTGGCAAGCATCGTGTGTTGGGGAAAGATCTAAGCATATATGGCCATGCAAATATATTTGATCATGAATTATTATTATTGACAATTATCTATATGATAAGTGAGTTGGGAGGCGAAACACTAAGCCCCCATCTTTCTCTGTGTTCGATGGAAGCTATTTGTTCTAAGAATATGCTTTGAGTGGTAGCAATCATGGAAGACTATATGATAGTTGAGTATGTGGAGTTTGCTAAATCAAAGCTCTGACATAGACCCTTCCTGAAAATAAGATGAATTGTAATGGTTTGATGACTGAGAATGAAGTTTGCTAGTTTTCAAGAAAGTTTATGGTCTATGCTTTAACATGTGAATAGCTTGTTACTTGATCTTGAGAAGTTTTATGAGATGAGCTACTGTTATGACATATAATCATGCTAGAAAAGGTGATTGGAATTATCATTGATCAAACTTGTGCACCTACTAGCATTCACACTTCATAAATTCTTTCTTTTATCATTTACCTACTCGAGGACGAGCAGGAATTAAGCTTGGGGATGCTGATACGTCTCCAACGTATCTATAATTTATGAAGCATTCATGCTATTATATTATCTGTTTTGAAGGTTTATGGGCTTTACTAAACACTTTTATATTATTTTTGGGACTAACCTATTAACCGAAGGCCCAGCCCAAATTGTTGTTTTCTTGCCTATTTCAGTGTTTTGAAGAAAAGTAATAATAAGCGGAGTCCAAATGGAATGAAACCTTCGGGAGCGTGATTTTTGGAACGAACGTGATCCAGGAGACGTGGAGCTGAAGTCAGGGAAGCTTCGAGGAGGCCACGAGGCAGGGGGGCGTGCCCACCCCCCTGGGCGCGCCCTCCACCCTCGTGGGCCCCTCGAGGCTCCCCCGACTGACTTCTTTCGCCTATATAAGTCCATATACCCTAAAACCTTCGGGGAACAAGATAGATCGGGAGTTCCACCGCCGCAAGCCTCTGAAGACACCAAAAACCTCTCGGGAGCCCGTTCCGGCACCCTGTCGGAGGGGGAATCTGTCACCGGTGGCCATCTTCATCATCCCGGCGCTCTCCATGACGAGGAGGGAGTAGTTCACCCTCGGGGCTGAGGGTATGTACCAGTAGCTATGTGTTTGATCTCTCTCTCTCTCTCTCTCTCTCGTGTTCTCTCTATGGCATGATCTTGATGTATCGTGAGCTTTGCTATTATAGTTGGATCTTATGATGTTTCTCCCCCTCTACTCTCTTGTGATGAATTGAGTTTTACTCTCGAAGTTATCTTATCAGATTGAGTCTTTAAGGATTTGAGAACACTTGATGTATGTCTTGTCGTGCTTATCTGTGGTGACAATGGGATATTCACGTGATCTACTTGATGTATGTTTTGGTGATCAGCTTGCGGGTTCAATGAACTTATGCATAGCGGTTGGCACACGTTTTCGTCTTGACTCTCCGGTAGAATCTTTGGAGCACTCTTTGAAGTTCTTTGTGTTGGTTGAATAGATGAATCTGAGATTGTGTGATGCATATCGTATAATCATGCCCACGGATACTTGAGGTGACAATGGAGTATCTAGGTGACATTAGGGTTTTGGTTGATTTGTGTCTTAAGGTGTTATTCTAGTATGAACTCTATGATAGATTGAACGGAAAGAATAGCTTCGTGTTATTTTACTACGGACTCTTGAATAGATCGAGTAGAAAGGATAACTTTGAGGTGGTCTAGTACCCTACCATAATCTCTTTGTTTGTTCTCCGCTATTAGTGACTTTGGAGTGACTCTTTGTTGCATGTTGAGGGATAGTTATATGATCCAATTATGTTATTATTGTTGAGAGAACTTGCACTAGTGAAAGTATGAACCCTAGGCCTTGTTTCCTACCATTGTAATACCGTTTACGCTCACTTTTATCATTAGTTACCTTGCTGTTTTTATATTTTTGGATTACAAAAACCTATATCTACCATCCATATTGCACTTGTATCACTATCTCTTCGCCGAACTAGTGCACCTATACAATTCACCATTGTATTGGGTGTGTTGGGGACACAAGAGACTCTTTGTTATTTGGTTGCAGAGTTGCTTGAGAGAGACCATCTTCATCCTACGCCTCCCACGGATTGATAAACCTGAGATCATCCACTTGAGGGAAATTTGCTACTGTCCTACAAACTTCCGCACTTGAAGGCCCAACAACGTCTACAAGAAGAAGGTTGTGTAGTAGACGTCAATGACATATGTGATACAGAGCTACTGGATGTATGCATGTATCTATGTTGGCTCCACTAACTAATAAAAGTGTATGAGGTGGATTCTGAACCTAAAATTATGTATTGGCCATTGGGGGACGAGCGGTCATCTGGATACGCCATAAGGATGCGAAGAGGCATCCTATATCAGCAAGGACTAGCTCTTCCACCAGTAGCTCATCTAAGAGAACTCTCAAGTTAAGTGTGCTCAGGCTGGATCAGCCATGGGATGGGTGACTGGATGGGAAGTTGTGTTGATGTTAAATTAACTGATAGGATGGGTCATATTGGTCAAATGGCCGAAATGAACCATTCCCTCAGCTAATTTAACCTCGATGTCCTTGTTTTTTATTTTTTAACATATGTTAAAGAAGTTCTACCGCATTACTTTTTGACAATGTGTATACGTGGCATACAGTTGATCCATCCGACCTGTTTGTGATGAAATAAGCCGTGTGTGTTGTGGCCAAACGCTTGCTAGTGTACAACCATTTGCGATTGATGAATGCATCACCGACGGGTTCCCTAGTGTGGTCTGTGTTCATCTCATCATTATCTACTTCTTGTGCTAGCTCGATGTTCCTTTATATTGTAAGTTTTCATTAATTGATGGCGTTCTATGAATACAGCACCGTTTCCCGCCATTTCCTCACCTGTTTCCCACCACCCAGTGATATTGCACATAAACCTAGGTGCGACACGACGCACGGAGGCAACAAGCGCAGCCTGTAGCACATCCACCTTTTCCAAGCATGCCAACGCACCAAAGTGCCGCCTCTGCCATCAACCTCGTCCACAAGGAAAACCAGAAGGCGCCACGGCCCGTCGAGGCCGCGGCGCTCCCCGGCAACATGATGGACGACGCAGTGATGCGCGTCATCGCCAGGGTTGAACAGACCTTTGGCGCATGGCGCTTCAGCGCCGCGGATCAAGATAGGCATGTCAGCGCTGAGAGGCTGCAGCTCGCTGCACAACATGATCGATGGCGCGCCGCAGAGCAAGCTAGGCGCATCCGCGCCGATAGGCTGCGGCTCGCCGCACGGCAAGAGCATTGGAGCGCTGCTGAGCGAGAGGCGCGGCGCACAGCAAGAGCGGATCCATCGGCGCTTGCCTGTTGTCGACAGGGCGTCACAGCTAGGTACACATCCCGTCAGTACCTCCATTCCTCGCCAGGAGTGAGCACAGGCCCTCTGCACCATGCTTGCACAAGAGGTCAGCCGTGTCGTACTTGCACCGGCCGCCTGCCGCGCCGTACTTGCACCGAACGCCTGCCGCACCGTTCGCCTTGTCCACGGCCCGCTCGATGCTAACGCGCTGGTTGGTAGGCTCGACCGCCTCCTTGGCCCAGGTGTCCGCCTGGGCGCAGTAGAGGAACATGGTCATCGCGTCCTTAAGGTGGTGATCTCCGATGAAATAGCCAACTTGGAGCTCGAGATCGCGCTCCAGATGTACCGCAAGCGTGTTGGCCGCTTGGACGAACGCCTGCACGAGTTCAGACAAAGCCAAGAGCTACCGTAGGAGGCTGCTGGTCATCGTCTCATGGACGCGTTTTATTTTGTTGAGTCGTTTCGACGTGGATAGCTATGTATTCACAGCAATCATACTATTGCTCTGTTTCAATGTGTGTACTCTGTTTTCCGTTCTTATATGTTTTGTTTCAATGTGTGTTTATACGCTCTCCATTCTGTATATATGTGGATGATAACAGATAGATTTTAAATTAGTATACAAAACAGATAGAAAATGGAATTCATAATATATATAATATTAAGTGTTCATTAGTTCATCATAGAATATATATATATATATAATATCATCATGTATACGTGATGATACTTAACTACTTGGTACAATGCATAAAATTGAAAACGAACAATACTAAAAGTAATAATCCCTCCTGGGGTGAGTATTTCGGTAGCCCCTCGCCAGCATCTCCCTGGTGCGCGGCATCTTCCCAGAGCGGAGGCAGTACTCTGCCCCCTCCGCCTCGCAGCGCTTGACGTGCCGATCTGCCTCTTGCAGGCGGACGCGCGCGACCGATCTTCCCATTTCGTTGGGCGCCCACCGGAGCTCCTCGTCGGTGGCACGCTGGAGCTTATCGGCCAGCTCCATGCAGCGACGAGCCGCCTAGCGCCTCTGGCCTTCCTCACGAAGTACCCGTCTTCGTACACCTCCTCTGCAAGATGACGCACCTGCCCCCAAAGCTCCACCGCCTCCTTTTTCCAGGCGGCATCACGAGCTTCACAGGCATCATGGTACCTGGCATCCTCCTCTGCCATCTCCTTCTTGAAAGCCACTTGCCTGGCTTTCTCAGCTGGTGGCAGCGACTTCCAAAGACAAAGATCGTACTGGCCCCAAAACCAATCCAAAGTTGTGGGGGTCCGGCGCAACCTCGTCCAGCGACACATAGGTGTCCTCGTCGCTGCTCTTCGAGTGAGCTTCCTCGGGGGGTGGCGACTCCTCGTCGGCACATGGGCAGACCGGCGGCGCCATGGCAGAGATTTGAGATATATATATATATATATATATATATGTGTGTGTGTGTGTGTGTGTGTGTGTGTGTGTGTGTGTGTGTGTGTGTGTGTGTGTAGAGAGAGAGAGAGAGAGAGGGCAAGCAAGGGAAGGATCTAGATGAGAATGCAGGCGGGATGACGTGAGCAAGGTAGTATTTATTGGCGGCCGGAATCTAGATCGCCGGGAACAGTACACGCGCCGGTCGCCGTAATTACGAGTATTATAGTGTGAATTACACACGATTCCCGCAGCAAAATCCGCGTGTGAACATAATAGTTTATGGTTACCAATGCAGAACCGTGTCTGATTAATAAAGCCCGCAACCCACCTTCCAAAACTCGAGGCGCGAAATAGAGTGCTAATCATGTGGGGCCGGTTGTCTTGCGAGATTTTACATTTTCTTTTTTGAACACCAGATATTTACATCGCCTGATGATTTTTGAACACAAGTACTTGCACACAAGTGCACAAATATAATTTTTTAAACCGTTGTGGTTAGCCGTTGCATGTAGATGTAGTTCAAATTCAAATTACGGTCATTAAATGACTAGAAAATCACTTAAATGTCTTCAAAAGGTCAAATGACCCCTGAAATTTTCCAAATTTTCACATGACAGTTAGTATCAGTGCACATTACACGTAGAAAAATTTTGAACGCCATAAGAGGAAGCTATCTGTCGTTTGTCATCAAACATGCATTGTTCCCTCTCGGAACCATGAGCCTTCTAGTGAATTGCTCCGGTTTGTGAGGGGTGTGTCCAAACTTTCGTCAAGCAAGCCAATTTTTGTACCACATCATCTTGGTGGTATGACATTACATCAAGCAATGTTTCATGTTTTTTTATCATTTTTTTAATTTTTTAGAATAAAAATTCCATGGCACTCCATGCATGTACATGTGTCCATGCCGTGAGACCAATATGTTTGAAAATTTCTTCTACTTTACTGCACATGGAACTGACTCACACACAAGTACACAAATATGATGGTTAGCCGTTGCATGTACATCTAGTTCAAATTTGAATTATGTACAGTCATTAAATGGCTAGGAAATCAGTTAAATATCTTTAAAAGGTCAAATGATCCCTGAAATTTTCCAAATTTTTACATGACAGTTAGTATCAGTGCACATTATATGTAGAAAACTTTTGAAGGCCGTAAGAGGAAGCTATCTGCCGTTCGTCATCAAACATGCATTGTTCCCTCTCGGAACCACGAGCCTTCTAGTGAGTTGCTCCGGTTTGTGAGGATGTGTGTCCAAACTTTCGTCAAGCAAGCCAATTTGTGTACCACATCATCTTGGTGGCATGACATTATATCAAGCAACGTTTCATGTTTTTCTGATCATTTTTTAATTTTTTGGAATAACAGTGTCATGGCACTTCATGCATGTACATGCATGTGTTCATGCCGTGAGACCAATATGTTTGAAAATTCCTTCTAATTTACTGCACATGGAATTGACTCACACACAAGTACACAAATATGATTTTTCAAACCGTTATGGTTAGCCGTTGCATATACATCTAGTTCAAATTTGAATTACGTACAGTCATTAAATGGCTAGGAAATCACTTAAATCTCTTTAAAAGGTCAAATGACCCCTGAAATTTTCCAAATTTTCACATGACAGTTAGTATCAGTGCACATTACATGTAGAAAGGCCGTAAGAGGAAGCTATCTGCCGTTCGTCATCAAACATGCATTGTTCCCTCTCGGAACCATGAGCCTACTAGTGAGCTGCTCCGGTTTGTGAGGGGTGTGTGTCCAAACTTTCGTCAAACAAGCCAATTTTTGTACCACATCATCTTGGTGGCATGACATTACATCAAGCAAGGTTTCATGGTTTTCTGATCATTTTTTAATTTTTTAAAATAACAATGTCATGGCACTCCATGCATGTACATGCATGTGTTCATGCTGTAAGACCAATATGTTTGAAAATTCCTTCTAATTTACTGCACATGGAACTAACTCACACATAAGTACACAAATATGATTTTTCAAACCGTTATGGTTAGCCGTTGCATGTACATCTAGTTCAAATTTGAACTACGGTCATTAAATGGCTAGGAAATCACTTAAATCTCTTTAAAAGGTCAAATGAACCCTGAAATTTTTCAAATTTTCACATAACAGTTAGTATCAGTGCACATTACACGTAGAAAAAATTTGAAGGCCGTAAGAGGAAGCTATCTGTCGTTCGTCAGCAAACATGCATTGTTCCCTCTCGGAACCACGAGCCTTCTAGTGAGTTGCTTCGGTTTGTGAGGGGTGTGTGTCCAAACTTTCGTCAAGCAGACCAATTTTTGTACCACATAATCTTGGTGATATGACATTACCTTAAGCAAGGTTTCATGTTTTTAATTTTTGGAATTTAAATGCCATGGAACTCCATGCTTAATTGTGTCATAGCAGTTAGACCAATATGTTTAAAAATTCCTTCCAATTTACTGCATGTTGAATTAAATCGCACACAAGTACACAAAATATGACTTTTCAAACCGTTTTGGTTAGTTGTTGCATGTGAATGTATTTCAAATTTTAAATTACGGTCCTTAAATGGCTAGAAAATCACTTAAATGTCTTAAAAGGTCAAATAACCCCTGAAATTTTCCAAAATTTGACATGACAGTTGTATTAGTACTACAAATTTTCTCGTACATTTAAAACACCATCTGTTGCCACTTTACTCCAAATTCATCTTTCACAGCTAATAAAAAATATCTACAACATCACACATTGTTTTGTAGAAATCATTTGTGATTAAAAAATCTGGGTCTATTTAAGTCTTCCTCCTTAAGCTTCGTCGGCTCGTGTGCTCCAGTGCCGGCAACCCCCGAATCCACAAATCCCAATCCCCATTCCCACACCCCCTTCTTGCAAAGATGACACCGTGGAAACGCTTCGCGAAGGCCCGTATGATGGTCGCGTCCCCCCGAGCGTCGCCGCCTACACCGAGAGTGCCGCCGCATCCGCATTGAGTGTGTTTGCTTCCGCCGAGAGGGCGTCTGCGGCAGCCGATAGGGCAGCAGCAGCAGCCGAGGCGGCGGCTGCAAACACCGAGAGCCCTTGATCTGCTGTCCGTGCTGCCAATCTCGCCCTGGCCCGGTCGAGGCCATCCACGCCAAGATATTTCAGGCCACCTCGGAATCCAGCATGCAACCCACGTCCGAAAAGGTGGTGGTGGCCATGGAGCACCTGCTTCCTCATGAGGTCATCGAGCGGGAGCTGGAGATGCAGGAGGCGGCGGAGATCGAGAAGCACCAGGAGGAGGAGTTGCGTGTGGCCCATGTCGAGGCAGAGAAGAGTATGTCCATCGAGGAATCGGCGGTGGAGTACCAACGCGAGCTCTGGCGCAGCCACTACTACGAGTACTACAACCTTGAGGGCGGTGTTGAGGACGAGGACAAGGACGCGATCGACTTCAGCAGGGAGGACGCGGAGTCCACCAACGGCGGCTTGTCGCCAGGACAAGTCATCGACATCTCATCTCACACCGGTGATGCATAGGCCGGCACAGCGGCGGATTTGTTAAAATTATTCGTACTTAGGCTTTGTTTTTAATGCTGGTCTTTTGTTAGAGCAATGTTTAGGTGAACTGTCTCTGTTTAATTACTAAAATCGCTCAATTCAGTAAGTCTGGTCTGTGTGTTGTATGCTCTTTTGTGTGCCCAAATTAGCAAGCGATGTTAAATTATGCAATGACGTACGCAGGGAAATTTCCACCAAAATTTCAATTGTCAAACTCATCCCATGCGCGCTAAGCAGAAGAATCGTTTGCGATGCACACTATCGTTCAAAGTGAATGGTGTCCGACGGCACCGCGCGCAAAGTTTCCCTCCACATTTTAAATTTTTTGGCCTACCGCCAAAATATCTACCCTCCCCCTCCCCATCCCCTTTTCTCCCCGAGCACAAGTCACATTTCCCCTGTTTCCCCCTTCCTTCCTTCCTAAGCTATAGTCGCTTCCTCGCTTGCTTCCTCGCTCTCGCCGTCTCGCATCCTACCGCCGGGGTCGCCATGGTCATCTTCAAAGACCTCTCCAGCGGTTCCTCCTCCGACGACGACTCCACCACCCAGGTATGCCTCTCTTCTCTCTCTCGAGCTACGACTTTGAATGAAGGATTTTTACCCGGCTATCGATTTGAGTCATTTCTTCCTCTTGTAGTTCCCTAGGACCTTCAGTTGCAACGAATGGAGCGGGGTGGCTGAAGATCTATCTGCTCGTTGTGACCATCAATCTCCATGAGTGAAGCTAGTTGCGTTTGAATCTGTCGATAGTGGGAGAGGAAGTTTCTGGCATGTGCAGAGAAGGTTAGATCCTCTTTCATTGTTACAAATCATTTGTTAGATGTGATTCAGACACTGTCACCGTCCCAAACCATTCATACCACACCTTCAACCAAACGCATCCTAAGACAGTGTCACAGTTTATACCTAGTATCTAAAAATGTTGCCATCTCAACAGCGGTGCCATTAGAAAATTATTTGGCACCGCTTCAGCAGTTTGTCCGAGCAGCCAAGCAGTAAAATACTAAATCTTTATGCCATGAAGGAAGTGGGCGTCGGAGCAACTAGGTGCTCCGGAGTTCGGGTCCCTGATTTTTTTCCGATGTATCGGCTCGCCAATGCAGGGCACCGGTGCGAGATGTAGCAACAGTTGTCTTTACACCGGTTTTGGCATACATAATGGACGCCTTAGTGCTATTAGTTTCATGTTACTAAATTTGTGCATGTACACACCTGTTAGTATCAATTTGTTGTCATCCAAACAATGTCGCTATGCTATTGCAGTTATATTTACCTTCCTCATAAAATGTTCAATTTGTTATTTATAGTACATGAGTAAGAACTTGTAGCGTTGTTGTAGTTAACTATAGCTTCTGATGTTTCAGAATTTGGTTGTTGTCTCAGTAGCAATCAATTCATTTGCACATTGATCTTTTTGAGAAGATATGGCATAATTAACCTGTTTCTTCAGCTTTTCAAAATAAGTATTTGGTGATTTTCTATGTTGCTATAAACCCATTTCCCTACAATTGTTACTGATCTAGTTTTAAATATTATAGGATGAACGGAAGTGTTCTTACTTGGAGTGGGTTGATCAAGAGTGGCCACAGTCTTTGAAGATGTGCCTTGCAAAGCTCTGGAGCATGTATGAGGAAGAGAACGGAGGTAGGCTTAGAGAAAGTGTTGTCAACGCTAAAGAATATTTGAAGATGTGGGATAAAAATAGAAAGGTGGAGAATGAGCTTAGATTTTTTAAATCAGACTTTGCTAAGATGGTGTTGGCGAAGGAGGAGTCACTTTCCTAGTTGGCCAGTGCAAAACAGGTTCTTACTGAACTCAAAGCAGAGGTGGATAAGATGAGCCTGGATGATCTCAATTAGGGAAATGGATATATTTTTCTAATATTGTTCTTATGAAGCTGAACTAGCTATATGTTGTATTGTGCTGTTTTCAGGCAGCTATTGTACTGTGATGTTAAAATATATTTATGTGCCTGATATGAAATTGGCAAACAGTTGTTCGATATGAATTTGCATAATACTGGAATTATTAATTGTAAACTAATAAACCTGCTAAATGGGTCATGGAACTTTGCAAACGGTTCTAGCAGTAAAAACGCTTGTGATGGATAGCCCAATACTACACAGTTTTCTTCATCAAATCGTGTGTGATGTAGTTGATAAAAGCAAACGGTTAACCAAGGCAGAGCATGTGTGATAATTACACGTATCACACACGAGTCTATACATAAACCTGTGTGGGATGTACATACGAACGAAAACGTTTTCCCTGAATTGATTGTGTGGGATGTACATAGAACGGAAACGTATTCCTTGGATTGACTGTGTGTGATATACATACCTACTGAAATGTTTTTCTGGGATTCACCGTGTAGGATGTACATACCTACGGAAATGTTTTCTGGGATTCACAGTGTGGAACGTACATACCTACGAAAATGATTGGGTTTATGTGGATCACCCGATCGCACAAGAACTCATTTGGTGTCCCAGGAGGGCCTATCCCCGACGATTTCTTGGTCGTGTGGGAAGGACCCCCCTAATCGCCCACACTCACAAGGTAACGATTCCAAATGTCGTCGCGGAAAGGGGTGTAAAACCGTTTGTATAGCACCGACGTGTATCGGTGGTAACATACATATTAGTGGTGGATCCGAATTCCCTGAGAACGTGTTAGCCGTATTACAGATTTCATCATTTCCATTATTCTCTTGTCCTTTTACTTAATTCTTGTGTACTTGATTATCAGTCACAATACCCTTACAATATTTCAACTTCTTCATTCGCTATTGATTTGGACCACGGCTAACTTGCAAGCACATTCGCTATTTGCTTATAGCATTGCCACTCATCATCACATCATGTCATTTGAACTATCTCCCTGATGGTCGCCATCACAAATTTGCGACTCCTCACGGACATAATTGGCACTTCCCATGAATCATGTGTTGACACCATTGCAAATCAAATGTTTCAACAAGTAACAATCATCAATCCAATGGTTGCTATTATGAAAGTAGCGTGACTTAACAAGGATGTTGTATTAGGAGCCAATTTTAGAAGGAAAATGCTAAACTCACCTTGATTTTTTTTTAAAAAACTTCCCAGGCTAGCCCTTCGAGGCGGTTTTAATAAAAGAGAAATCCTTAAGCATCATGCGCCAATCGAGGCTCAAACGTGTGTAGGTTGACTGGGCGCCTAGCCAATAGGGCCACGCCTTGTTCTCAACTCCACTTGATAAATCCTGTTGAATGGTGATACTATCGTCAGGGTAATGGAATCATTTCCATAAAATGTGACGTTCAGAAGAGATTTAATCATGGTACATCCTACTTCAGCGGTTGTCCAGGGTTCAATTATCACATGAGTCTGATGTATTTAGATGGAACCTACATGGGAATGGACAATTCTTAGTGGAGTCTATGTATAGAGCGTTAATCCAGTCTAATGTGCGAGTTGATAATAAGAAGAAGATGTGGAAAATGAAGATACCTCTTAAGAGTAAAATCTTTGTATGGTAACTTCGTCGCGGAGTTATTCTTACTAAAGTTAACCTTATTAAGAGAAATTGGCACGGAAGCCTGCAGTGTGTTTTTTGTCACCATGATGAGACAATAAAACATTTATTCTTCCGATGCAAATTGTCTCGTTCTATATGGTCAGTCATCCAGATAGCTTCTGGCTTGTATCCTCCTTGTAGTGTTGCTAATGTATTTGGAAACTGGTTAAATGGAATAGATCACAGGTTCAGAACTCTTTTTAGGGTGGGAGCGCTTGCCGTTATTTGGTCGTTTTGGCTATGTAGAAATGATAAGGTTTTTAACGATAAAAGTACTTCTCTGATGCAGGTTATCTACAGATGTACCGGGACTCTTCATTTATGGTCCTCTCTATAACGCGTGGAGAATCGAGACCTATTTACGGAGGTGTGTACACGATTGAAGGATACGGCGAGGGATACTTTTACCCAACATGGGTGGCTGCATGATCTTAGGATTGGCCCACCTCAGCTTTAGGCGTTATACGGACTTACATGTTTCTTTGTATTTCGCCTTTTTAATTTCTCGTTTGTGTAAGAGGACTTTATTTGGCTGTGTGCATCTTAATTATGCAGAAGTCGAAAGTAATGCTTAAATCTTTTAAGTATAAAGCGCCCCTTTTGCGAAAAAACTCCACTTGATTTTCACTACGAGACAACCAGCTGATCCCGTAAATTCAGTCCGTAAGAAACTTTCCGTAGATGTAGCATTATTAGACACAAAAGAAAAGAGAATAAGGAAGGATTTAGCTGCATAGACCTGGCCATGGACAGCCTGGCCCGGTCGGCCCGACCAGGCCCGAAAAAGCCCGACCCAGCCCAGCCCGACCTTGTCCACGGGCCGGGCTCAGGCATAGATTTCAAGCCCGACGGCAGGGCCAGGCCCAAGCCCGTCGTATTCACGCGTTAACGAAGAGGCCCAGCCCAAGGCCCGAGGCTTGGCGAGCTTTTAGCGTGATGGGCTAGGCTCGGGCCCAATTTTTAGGCCCGACAGCCGGGCCAGGCTGGGCTCAGGCCTTGGTTTTTTGCATCAGGCTTTGGTAGGCCCAGCCCGGCCCGACATGTGGCCAGGTATATTTTAGCAACTGTGGTCCATAAGGAACTTTCCACAACAAAGAAGGATTTAGCAAGTGTAAATTTCGGACTCTACTTCTGTTTTCTCTTGGGGCTGGGGTGTACCAGATGGCCTCCACTCCCACGGCCCATGCTCGACAACACGAGTTTGCCATTCGCTCCCACCAAACCACCACAACTTGTCTCAGAAAAAAAAAGACGATCAGCATGCTAGGCAGGGCAAATAAGAGGGCTGCGTGCCACACGGCTGCTGCTGGGAACAATGGCGCGACGGTCCCAGCATCAGTGTCGCTGCCACCGGCCGCCGTGTCACGCAAACAAGACGCCCTAAGTTCTGTAGTTCAAAGCGACAACATTAAACCTGAAGAGACACGAACTGAAAACTACGTACTTATAAGTCCTGTTTCCGCATAACATTTTCGACACTACATTGCTATAGGTAAAAACACAGAAGAAACCAGCCAGGTGTACAGTACATTACAGCAAAGTTCATTTAACTGATGCAAAACTGCAGGGGCAAATCAGGACGCCACTCGACCTTACAGACACGAACAAACCGACCGACTGACGGCGACGGCAAGGATGCAGAACAAAACCCAAGCAAAGCTTTGGAGACAGCCTCACCTCGCTGGTCAGGAGAGCAAGGAAACCAGCGAGACGAACTCCGAGATCGCCCTGCCCTTGGACTTCGTGTTGATGACGAAGTGCTCTGGGTACTTCCTGAGCAGCCCCAGCAGCCCGTACCACGGCCTCCCCTTGGCTTCAATTGGCGACCAGTCGTCCGCCGTCAGGTATTTCCGCACCCTGCTGTGGTGCCACACGTTGCCAAACTGGTCCATAAGCTGCGAGTAGCCAAACAAACGATTAAGGGTTTGCAAACAGTGATTCTAACTGTGTAACAGTTTGCTAAGCTTTTACATGGCTGGGTGAGTGAAGAAAAAGGAGATCATCAGAAAAGGGAAACTAAAGCAAGGGGGTTCTGAATTGACAGCCGGTGGTAAGCAGAACAACACCAGTAATGATGATAATGTTGTGACCTGAACCAGAATAGAGAGGACATCCCAGTATGTAGCACTAGTATTAATCAATTTAACAGTGAAAAAAATAAGTAGCTATAACAAGATATACTTGCAAGTCTTTCCCATTACTTGTACAAGATTATGTAAGTATCAGTACAAAATCTTCTGCCGCGAGGCACAGCTCCACAAATCCCAAGCAACAACATTCAGTGCAAAACATGTTCGGAGTGACAACTGACAAATGAGGGATGCTACCAGGCAAAGTCATGCATTAACATGCTAAAAGGCCTATTATAGCCTGTGCGCCTACAACTGCAAGCCTTCATGAATTTTTATGGTGGTTTTGATAAGCTATTGTCCATACACCTACGGGATACAACTAAGCTACTCCCTTCGTTCACTATTATAAGATGTTTTGGATATTTCAACATGGACTACATACAGACTGAAATGAGTGAACAAACACACTAAAATGCGTCCACATACATCTAATTCAGAAAAAGTTGGAACATCTTATAATAGTGAACGGATTGAGTATTAGACAGGCAGGGATGCTAGCACCTGACTTCTATCCTTAGATGATATTCTCAGAATGCAGTTTAGGTTATTGTCCTTTTGAATCAATAAGTCATTTGTTAATGTCGTCAGTTGTAATGATATTCTATTTCAAAAAATTAAACTGTGATGATACCGCCTATCCCTTTAATGTATCAAAAGAGTAAGCTACTTTCTGTACATTTAAATTTTCCAAGCCAGAGTTAGATCCAGTTGTTTCACACAAGAGGGGTTGGACTAATTTGGGGTAATACAGCATACTTTAGCTTAAGCATAGAAGTGGGATACGAAATATGTGTGTTTTTCCATGACAAACCTCTGTATGGAGTGTTTTCATAGGCATCCATTCTCCGGGGCCACAGAGGTCAGATAACACAGTCGCAACAGATGACACGACTTCCTTCTCTTCCGTTTGAAGGTGCTGGTTGTCCACATCCTTGTCACCCCTTGATCTTATTTCTGATCTGTTGTCTGCAAAAAAAGAAGACAGTTCAGTTCAGATCAAACAAATACTTCCACGCATGTTAAAAGGTAATGATTTTGGTCTTTCAATGGACAAAGCTGAAATAAACAGAAAGCAGTAACAGCTTCGGAATCGAGGTCCAGAACTGCAAACAGGAACAAAGTTCACCAACAGCTTCTAAACTTATATCATGGAACGGAGGGAGTACAATTTACTAATTCATAGTTCTTGACAGTATGTCAGCTGCTATAGTGATAGAAATAGCCTAGATAATGTACTTTAATTTATCTCTAGACACTAAGAATGCAAACCGTCAAGACATTCAGAATGAAGCATCTGGATGTGTATCTTTTGATGTGCAAATATAACTGCATCTCTGCTACCTTTTCTCTTAAAGGTAACAACATAAGAGATGCAGTTATGTTTACACATCATGATAAAGTATAATGTTCTTACATAATAACACTTGCAATAGCAACTAATAATGTATGCTCACCTGCAGTAAACGTCTAATCAGAGTTCCATAAGAGAATTATACAGATAGATAGTTCCCGTAACAGTACATTTACGCTATATGTGTATATCTGTCTTTAATATGAACGTTGGCATATCATCTTTAATCATTATATTACTATAACCACATGAAAAGGTACAGCTAAATTTGAGTGCAAAATCATCATCAACTCTGCATATCTTTTAGAAGAAAAACAAGACGATGAGCAAGGATAATGTATCACCTTCACCCAATGTTCCTATTGCTTCAACATTGATTCTGTGCCCACCATAGATGTCCAAATCTCCGGGAGACTTCTTGGTTCTCTTCAGCTTGCCCTTCATTCCACCTTCCCCAACACCATTCCCAATGTCATCACTGTCCCGGCCATAATCACCTTCAGAGAAGCGGTCATGGAAATCGGACACACGAGGGTGCCCTGGCCGCGCATAAGCTGGCGGCGGGATCTGTGGAGGAATAACAGGGGCTTGCCGAGCAGCGAACGAGGCAAAGATAGACCTCGTGGGCAAGAGGAAATAAAACTTCTTGTCTCCAATCTGAAGGAGGTCCTGCGAGTCAAGCTTGACAGGAGGGTTCCCAGGGAGGTGCAGGACACCCTCAACCAGGCAGCCGTTCTTGCCGATGACGTCGAGCGCGAAGCGGCGGCGCTGGAAGTCGTAGAATATCCGCGCGTGGTGGCGCGAGATGTTCATCCCCCCGCCAAGGCTGGAGAGATCCACGTCCACCGTGGATTTCTTGCTGTTGCGGCCCAGCATGATGGAGTAGGTCTGCATGTAGTACTCGAAATCCTCACCCTGCAGCTTGGCGAACCCAGCCTCCACCTCGCCGTCGCCGCCGGCAGGGATGGCACTGGCACCAGCACCACCGGCGGACTTGACGTTGGGCATATTGGCTTCAGTTGAACCCTCGATTTTCCGACGAGATTAGCTGCCGCGCCTCAGATCGATCTTGCGCGCGGAAGTAGAGGAACCTAATCGGACCAAGGAACAGAATTAATTAGTATGGCAGAAAGAAGCAAGCAATCGGCGATTAGCTAGTTTTGATTTTGATTTTGATTCTGATTGCTCACTGCCACAGCAAGGAAAGAATCCCCAAAAACAAATCAACACCCTAGAACAGTTCGTCCGTCAAGCTAGGGTTTCCTTCCTTACCAACAAAAGAGGAAATTAATCGGCGCTAATCCAGTGCCAGTAGGCAGTTGCCCTTTGCTTTATGCGCCCCGCCCCCGCCCCCGTCGCCGTCGGCCCGGGAAATTGCGGGGAAGAGAAGAACAACGAGTGGGAGTGGGGAAAAGGGCGTCCGAGGGGAGAAATCAGTGACGATGAATAAGGGAGAGGAGAACTTTCTTTACAAGATGACGATGAACACCGTCGACATGGAGATGCCGGAATTCTAAGCGGTGCACCATCACCTGAATCTACACAGATCAAGGCCCGATACTAATTCAATTTGTGAGCTTCTAAAAGGAATTTGAGTAAATTTCTCACGACCAGCGAGTACTAGCTAGTATCTGGTGGACAACCATGAGGATGGAGTTATCTTTGTCAGCTCATGAGAAAACGTGCTCACACCTGAATCCAACGGCAGCTAATGCTCGACGGATACTCTGGGCAAATAACAAATCAACATTCATTACAATAACAAATCAATATATTTTTCTCCTATTATTATTAGAGAAAATAATAAATCAGTATCATCAGATACATCATAGAATATGAAAAATAATAAAGAAAAAAAGTTAGGGTCCGTGCCTCTCGCCGGAGCCGGCGCAGGTCCGCCTCGTCTGCGGTGGCCCTAGGGCCATGAAGGCGCGGTGGATCCTGGCAAGGGCCGGCGGGAGGGCTCCATTTTTAGTTTTTTTTTCAATCTTGTTAGGGTTTGTGTCCTATTCAGGAAGGCGAGACGGCGGCGGCTCCCTAAAGATGGAATAAAGGTCTCCCCGCCTAGCCCCCGTTCCGACGGTGCGTCTAGCATCGTTGGTGGGCGTGTGGAGGTGTGTCTCCGGCAGATCTATCTTTGGTGGATTTGCTCGGATCTCGTCGTCGTTCGTCTACGTTCGTGTGTCTTCGGTTTGGATCCTTTCGATCTACGTTATTTTTCATCGGCGGCGGTTGCTGTTCTGGGGTGCTGGTCCTATAGGGCCTTAGCACGACGACTTCCCGACTGTCTACTACAACAAGTTGTGCCCAGCTCCGGCGATGGAGGGGCGATGACGGCGGCGCGCCTTCGGCTCGCTTCGGTGCTTGTAGTCGTCGCTAGGTGGTCTACGAATCTGGATGTAATTTTTATTTCTGGTATTCGTTGTACTGCCATGATTGAAGATGAATAGATTGGAAGTTTTTCCGCAAAAAAAAGGAATATAAAAAATAAGGCCGGAAAAGGAAAAGAATAAATAGAAAAAAAGGAACAAATAAAAACAGCCCTAGGAAAAACGAAAAGAACAGAAAAGGGAAAATTGTTACATGGGTTAGCCAAATGAAAATTAACTTCCAATTCACCAGATCTACGTTTGGCCAAATGACAATTTAACTTCAAATTCACCAGATCTACTTTTAGCCAAACTTCCCGTTCATCATGACTACTCTCAACCAAATAAAAAACTAACCTTTGATTCACCGGATCTACTTTCAACAAATGAACATGTAACTCTCAGTTCACCAGATCTGAACTTTCAACCCAATCAAGTTCCAAGCCTGAAGGTAAAATCTCCAATTTGAAGAACAACTTATGAGAAAAGAAGAAAAATATTTTATAACCTTGAGATCAGATTTACTACCTGGCCCTTCTTATGTCCCGGATCAGGTACTAGCAGAGAACTGTGGTGTCAATGGATGGGAGAATAGTTTGGAAGGCATTCGTTGGATAGAAAATGGGAGAGAAGACTACAAGGAGCGGGGCCTGGGTGGATCGAGAACTAATAAAGGGCAGAGGGTTACGGTAAAACGATGAAGGACATGACTATCAAAGGAAATATCTTGATGCCCCCCGCCGCCGCCAACACCCACCCCACCCCAATTAAAAATTTAGCGGACGAGCATTGTTATACTTACGACACTTTTCCATCATATTTATATACGGTAGTCCAAACCACTGTTAGCTTCTTGTCATATTATCAGTTATATTCAAAGGCGGTGTTGTATGAAATCGGACGTCCGTCGTCATAAGAGTACTTCCATTAGCAGACACCAAAACGCACAAAAGCATGGCTTTATGGTGTACTCGTGGCTAGTCAAATACTGGTAAAACTAGCATCTCCACTAACAACCCAAGCCATAGCCCCTACTCCAAGAAGTTGACTAGGTGACATGCACAGTTTTTTACCATATATCTTTCCACCTATTACTACAACACATATCGCGCACTACAACAAAAACGTGCTTCTATGACAAAATGGCCCAACAAAAAAGATAAAGTGCCATAGCAGTGACCACATCCATGATGAAAAAAGGACTTTTATCATACATGCAGCAACACTCTACTACGCACACAAAAATCTATGACAATGTATCAAAAGATTTTCCTGGAAGTGCGCTTGTGCCCTACTGGGGCACTTCTATGACATCCTTTGGACCTTTTATGACAAGGTTGTTCGTGATCGATGTGAGGGCGATATTTTTACCGGGTTGGAAAGGTCAATTGCACCTCATTCGCTCCACATGAGGTAGCTTCGACCTAACAGGGTTCGGATGCCAGCCTCCCAATACAGGAGCCAAAAGTTGTATGCTGCCGAGATTGTGGGAGACTCACATTTACACCACCGGGAGAGGACTTTGTAACAAGTTGGATCCCAGATGTCAACCTCTCAATACAGGAGCCAAATGACGTGTATTTGGCACGACCTTTGGAGACTTGTATGTAAACGGCTAGGAAAGGACTTTGTAACAAGCTAGGTCCCGCATATCAGCCTCTCAGTACAAGAGCCAAACGATACATACTTGATGTGGTTGTTGGAGACCCGTATGTACATGATTGGAAGAAGACTTTGTAACAAGCTTGGTCCCAGATGCCATCTTCTCAGTACATGAACCAAATGATGTGTACTTGGCATGGGCGTTGGGGACCTGTATGTACTTGAGTGAGACCGGACTTTGTAACTTGTTGGATCTTAGGTGTGAGCCTCTTAGTAAATGAACTAAATTCTTAAACTAACATTGCATTTTCCCTATTCTCATGGTCGGTTGAGTTTAGTCTTGTGCTTTATCCATGAACCGTGCACTCATGCCAAGACAAGATCTTAAAATGTGTTAGTTGTGTGTGTATTCCCCCCCCTTCTCATGCATAGTCGATATTTTTGCCCCTCCAAAATGAATTCAAGTGTGGACTATTGATTACTAGATATAATATCGTATGGTACCCATTTGTAGTTCTCCCCCCTCTCTCTAATGTATTTGCATGAGTGTGCATTGTTGAGTACTCGATACAACCACATATGGTATTTACCCATAATGTATCTCCCTCTTTGGCCGTGACTAGTTGTTGGAGACCCGTATGTACCAATTGGGGTCGTACATGCTAACAACTTGTGTAGGCTTTAACCTAGTGGGTCCCAGATGTCATCTTCACAATAAAAGTCGGTACTTGCTAGGTTCTCGTTACTTGACTACATTGACAATGAATTACCCACAAGTGTCAGGGGTCTATTGTAGCCCTTTTTCGATAAGTAAGAGTGTCGAACCCAATGAGGAGAAAAATGAATTGGTAGATAAAAACTAGTAAGGAATAACCGTATAAGCTGCAAAGATTGTTTGATTGTTTGTTTTATCACAAGAACCATTGCAAGAACATAAATAGAAGCAAAACTGCAACAATGTGGCAAGTGGCCCGATCCTTAATTATGCTAAGGACATGCCCGTTGTATTACTAGAAATCAAATTGCTCTCGGCGACACACGGGAGATTCACCAAGTTACTTTCATCTACTTTCATTGAGTTAATATTCATCGCTTTTATAATTTGTTGTGGTGGAACCTATAAGAATGTGGTGTTCTTACTTGAACAAACAATGTACTTACAATTATACCCTCTATATAAGCATCCGCAAATACAAAAGAGAAACTAAGACACCATATAACCATAGCATTCAACTTTGGGGGTTCAACGGCCCCTCGTGTAATAGTTCATAAACTTAGGGTTTGGTATTTTCTGTCACTTCAACCACCCATCATAGATAAAAGTAATCCCACAATGATCTCCTCTAGGCCCTTAACGCTTAAGTGATCAATAGTCGACGTTGGCACATCACCATTATAGAATTACACCACAACATAATATCAATCAGTGAATTTTATTTAACCTCACAAGATTACTAGTAACAAGGTTTATCCCATGTCCTCAAGAATGTAACAGCCTACTCAAAAGACATCATATGGATCATGATCGGTGGGCATGGAAGGATTAACAGTCTAAAACATATAGATTTTTCTCCAATAAAAAATTCTAAGTTTCAACTACAAATAGTAACCAATAGCAAAAAGTAATCTCAAAAAAAGATCCGAGACAATAGTTTATAGATTAAAGCTAGGATTTAACAAGGATGTCGATGATGATGGTGTTGATGATGATCCCCGCGATGAATGGAGCGTTGGTGATGCCGATGGTTTCAACTCCCCCTTCTAGAGGGAATGGATCTCGGAGAAATAGCCCTACGAGAGCAGAGAAGTGCTCCACCTCTATTCTACATCATAGATGGCGGCGAAAAAATCCCATAAATTTTACAGTGATTTTTAGGGTAATACGACTAGTGGGCATTGGATCCAGCCGGGGGGCCTCTTGTGGGCCCCACGCAACCACACAAAGCAGCCAGGGGTGGCCATGTGGGCCCCATAGGGGCCTCCCCAAGTGGGCATAGGCACCCCCTGTAGGGAAACGTAGCATGCAATTTCAAAAAAATTCGTGCGCTCACGCAAGATCTATCTAGGAGATGCATAGTAACGAGAGGGGGGAGAGTGCGTCTACGTACCCTCGTAGACCGAAAGCGGAAGCGTTTGACAACACGGTTGATGTAGTCGAACTTCTTCTCGTTCCGACCGATCAAGCACCGAACGTACGGCACCTCCGAGTTCTGCACACGTGAAAGTGCAACTAATCCCTGGGTGGTTTTGGTAATTCATAACAACATATAGCTCATTGAACTAATATCCTTTCAAGTTGATTATTTCGGAAAGTTCAATAATTGGCATGGCATGGACTAGAGATGTGGACCCCTCAGAATGCTAAGGACAAATATTGGCAAAAGCTCAAGACTCTTCATTTCTATTTTAGTGATCCAAGATCACATTGAGTTCATAGGAAAAGACAATACTATTAAAAGGGGATGAGGTGTTGCTTTATGGTCTACTTGCTCAAAATGCTTAGTGATATGCTCCAAAGCCCTCAAGTCAAACCTAAAGTCAAACTCGACCCCACTGATTTGATTCATCCGGCGCCATCGAGTTCACTTGACATAGACATAGCCAGAAACCCTAATCAGTTCGACCTCACCGATAGGGATCTCGGTCTCAAGGAAATGAGCGATTGGTGCCACCGAGTTAGCAGTGCAAACTCTCTATTCCCCTTTCATAACGTTTTGGTATCACCGAAAGGAGCGATCGGTCCCACCGAGTTTGTCAGACCAACTCTCTGTTAGCCTATTATTGAAATCGGTCTCACCGAGTTTGTGTAATCGGTCAACCCGAGATGAGGTTTTGCTCTAACCCTAGCTCATCGGTCCCACTGAGTTGATCATGTGGGTCCCACCGAAAAGCCTAACGTTCACATTTTGAACCGAAGCTGTCTCGCCGAGTTCATATATTCAGTCTGACCAAGTTGGCTCAAATGTGTGTAACGGATAGATTTTGTGCAGGCTATATATACCCCTCCACCCTCCTCTCCATTTGAGAGAGAGCCATCAGAACGTGCCTACACTTCCAACATACATTTCCTGAGAGAGAACCACCTACTCATGTGTTGAGACCATGACATTCCAATCCAATCACAAGAATCTTCTAGCCTCCCCCAAGTTGCTTTCCACTCAAATCATCTTTCCACTATAGCCAAATCTGTGTGAGAGAGTTGAGTGTTGGGGAGACTATCATTTGAAGCACAAGAGAAAGGAGTTCATCATCAACACACAATCTATTATCTTTTGGAGAATGGTGTCTCCTAGATTGGTTAGGTGTCACTTGGGAGCCTCCGTCAAGATTGTGGAGTTGAACCAAGGAGTTTGTAAGGGCAAGGAGATCGCCTACTTCATGAAGATCTACCCAAGTGAGGCAAGTCCTTCGTGGGAGATGGCCATGGTGGGATAGATAAGGTTGCTTCTTCGTGGACCCTTCGTGGACTCGTGCAACCGTTACCCTTCGTGGGTTGAAGTCTCATCAACGTGGATGCACGATAGCACCACCTATCAGAACCACGCCAAAAATCTCTGTGTCTACATTGCATTTGCCTTTCCAAACTCCTCTCTTTACCTTCATATGCAATGTTTTACATTCCGCTGCTATACTCTTAGAATTGCATGTGTAGGTTGACTGCTTGACTTGTGCTAAGTTGTTAAAATCTGCCAAGACTTAAAATTGGGAAAAGGCTAGTTTTTTATTTGGTCAAGTAGTCTAATCACCCACTGGTGCGTGTCGGTCCTAAACAAACGGTTTTTACCCCTTTCCGCGACGACATTTGGAACCGTCGCCAAGTGAGTGTGGGCAATAGGGGGTCCTTCCCACATGACCCAGAAACCGTTGGGGATATGCCCTCCTGGCACACACACTCGGCAAAATGAGGTCGTGTGCAACCTATGAGCACTCAAATACAGAAATACATACAGTAGTGCTAAAAAAATACAATTATACACGCAAAATCATTTCCGAACGTAAGTACATCCCACACAGTCAGTCACCACTAAACGTTTCCGTTCGTATATACATCCCACACAGTCACTACAAGGAAAACGTTTGCGCAAGGTGGCGTAACGCAAACAGTTTTGAAGAGAATGTCGTGTGTGATTCTTCATTGATCCAACATGGTTTATTCCTAGAAACTGTGTGCGTTGCCTTAGGTCATCGCCCACGGTGTTTTTTCATTAACCGTTTGCAATAAGAAAACCCAATTAGCGAGCTAATTGGCCAATTAGCGGGCTAATTGGCCTATTATTAATAATCCATTTATTAATCTAATTGACATTCATATTAAGCACATAATATATTCCATTTCCATATTAAGGAAGCAGGATTTCATAATTGAAATACATCGGAGTACAACTTGATATAGCTTCAGCACTCAACTACTCAATTACATAACTGCACCAGCACAAGTTTCACATGCAACATCTAGAACCTTTTGAAATTAGCATCATAGACGGTACATAGAGAGATGCATCTCATCTGGAAAACTGCTGAAGCAGAAGGTGAATATTGAGCCTTCATTCATGTTGAAGGTCTTTGCAACTTTAGGCCAGTGCCTGTGGATGATTGACCGTCCATCCTTCGACCTCTTCAGGAACACTTCAATATTGAACCGTGGGTGTTGTATGAAAACTTTCCTTGCCTCCTAACCACAGAGGTGGTTTGAGAGGTAATCATCAGTGAACCCTGAAAACAAGGATGTGCATAAATATCTTCTCTATTTTGGAAACAAGGCAAAGGAATAAAAAAAGGCAAGGTATAATAGTCAGTACGATCTTGTAAACCTCAGTGCTTCCCATTGTTTCCTTGCAACACATATAAGGTAGTTAGTCATCAGGTTAAGTAAGGGCTCGCATGCTATCAGTAAAATATGTTGATGAAAAATAAGCACATTGCAGATTCATCAGATTAATTCAAGCCACATGGAAAACCCATTTATCCAAACTAAGCATGATTAAGAACTAGGAAATATAGCACTTGTATATGTTTCTCGTGTATTAAGTGCAGCCAAATTCGGTTTATTCCTCACATAGTATACAATAAGAGAATGCAGCCACAACAATTGAACATCGCATTGCAGAATTGAACCAAGCAGTTAAATAAACACCACAACAAATGACCCAAACGTTAACTGAGCACCACATTGCACAATATAACATACTCCTAATAGAAGATCAGACAGTTAACCAAACCAAGCATGCTTAACAACTTGGAAATATAGCAACTGTATCTGTTTCTCATGTATTTAGTACAACCAAATTCGATTTATTCCTCACATGGTATACAATAAGAGATTGCATCCACAACAATTGAACATCGCATTTCAGAATTGAACCAAGCAGTTAACTAAACACCACAACAAGTGAACCAAGCCACAACAAATGAACCAAGCAGTTAACTAAACACCAATTGAACAATATAACATACTCCTAATAGAAGATCAGATAGTTGACCAAACCAAGCATGCTTAACAACTTGGAAATATTGCATCCTGAAGAATTGAACAACTCATTTGCAGAATTGAACCAAGCAGTTAATTGAACACCACATTGCAAGACATATAGAACATATACACTATAACAAAAGATTGCATGGTGAAAGTAGATAGCACAATTCACTAGAATTTGTTAAGGAAAGGAAATAGCTAGCAAACTGAACATGGGTCCTTATAGTGAGCTAATAAGACAAGCTACTCCTCATTGTCGGAGATATCGATGCCGATTGGCTCCTTGGACATGGAAGAGGGCGAGGCCTCCGCATTGTGGGTGCCCTCGTTGTAGTGTTGAGTTGCCTGAGCCGCTTCGGGCACCAACCTGCTGGCTCTCGAGATGAGGTAAGCACGTGCACGCTGAGGAAACACCTCGTAGTTTTCATCGAAGGCATCGACGGTGGCCTCGAGAAAACGCCACGAACTGTCATTTAAAGCATACAACCGCGTCGCGGCATCGGCACGTGAGGCATCAACGGTGGCCTCGACGGCGAGGTGCTCCTCCAAGATCTGGGGGTCAGCACAAATGGCAGCCATCACGACCTCATCCGCGCGTGCAGTCGCAATTTGCTTCTCCGCTGCCAAATGCTCCTTGAGGTCCTGGCTATACTGCATGCACCGTGGCTTAGGCTGGCGCTTATTTGGTGGAGGGGTCGGTGATTTCGGTGGAAGGTGTCGCGCTCGTGCCGGCGGTCGGAGCATGTGGGATGTGGAAGGAGGAGGAGGATGGGGGTCAGGTGTGGATTACCTACTTGGATAGGCGAGGCCGAGCAGCGTGAAGGAGGGTCGCCGACGAGGAGGCAGCGACGCTGCAAGCAAGGAGTGAAGGTTTCAACTTGGAAAGGAAGGCGGAAAGGGGGGAAATGTGGCTTTTGGTAAGGGGGAGGGGGCGGGGAGGTAGATATTTTCGCGGAAGCCAAAAATTTGGAATCGCTTCAGCCAAAAAACTGGCACGCAAAGTGTCACCAGACACGGTCCCTTATTCATACACGGTCCAAAGATATTTTGTGCTGCATCTCACACAGTTGGTTATAATAAACTGTGTGGGATCTACTTGATTTTTCGTCTTGATTTGAATTACATAATGGGATCACAACGGCCATGGACGGTGTTTGAATTGCTAGACCTTTTATCTGCAGTGATCATAAAAGAATTGGAATTATTCAGGGTTCATTTGGACATTTTTATGCATTAAGTGAGTTTTCAATGCATTTATGTGCATAATTCAAATTTAAACTACATGCACATGCTCCCGTGCATATAAATTGGTTGAAAAATCAAATCTTTGTCCTTGGGTGCATGCTTATGTCCCATGCAAGAAATGGGAATGAATGTCAAGCACCCTGCCACCGTCACTCGGCCGCAAACATTGAGATACCTGGTTTTTAAATTCTAGTAAATCCAAAACTCGTCTGAAATTCATGAAACTTGGCATGCTATCATGGAATGGCATCAACATGGCGTGGTAAAGTTTTTGTCCCATTTGGGGCAGGTTTGGGTATATGGTTCTCACAAACCAGAGCTTCTCACAACAAGCATGATGGTTTCGGTAGAGAACGCCCCAACTTTGGGGATGAAACAATATCCATTGCCTCTAATTGCTTTCAAATTTTTTCTCATGTCAATATAGAACAACAGGAGTGTTGTGTTATTTTTTGTGATTTTTGGGGTTCGTTTGGACATTTTTATGCATTAAGTGAGTTTTCAATGCATTTATGTGCATAATTCAAATTTGAACTACATGCACATGCTTCGGTGCATATAAATTGGTTGAAAATCAAATCTTTGTCCTTGGGTGCATGCTTAGGTCCCATGCAAGAAATGGGAATGAATTTCAAACACCCTGCCACCGTCACTAGGCCGCAAACATTGAGATACCAGGTTTTTAAATTCTAGTAAATCCAAAACTCGTCTGAAATTCATGAAACTTGGCATGCTATCATGGAGCGGCATCAACATGGCGTGGTAAAGTTTTTGTCCCATTTGGGGAATGTTTGGGTATATGCTTCTCATAAACCAGAGCTTCTCACAACAAGCATGATGGTTTCGGTAGGGAACGCCCCAACTTTGGGGACCAAACGATATCCATTGCCTCTAATTGCTTTCAATTTTTTTCTCGTATCAACATAGAACAACAAGAGTGTTGTGTTATTTTTTGTGATTTTTGGGGTTCGTTTGGACATTTTTATGCATTAAGTGAGTTTTCAATGCATTTATGTGCATAATTCAAATTTGAACTACGTGCACATGCTCCAGTGCATATAAATTGGTTGAAAAATCAAATCTTTGCCCTTGGGTGCATGCTTAGGTCCCTTGCAAGAAATGGGAATGAATGTCAAACACCCTGCCACCATCACTCGGCCGCAAACATTGAGATACCTGGTTTTTAAATTCTAGTAATTCCAAAACTCGTCTGAAATTCATGAAACTTGGTATGCTATAATGGAGTGGCATCAACATGGCATGGTAAAGTTTTTGTCCCATCTGGGGCAGGTTTGGGTTTATGCTTCTCACAAACCAGAGCTTCTCATAACAAGCATGATAGTTTCGGTAGGGAACGCCCCAACTTTGGGGACGAAACGATATCCATTGCCTCTAATTGCTTTCAAATCTTCTCTCATGTCAGCATAGAACAACAGGAGTGTTGTGTTAATTTTTTGTGATTTTTCGGGGTTCGTTTGGACATTTTTATGCATTAAGTGAGTTTTCATTGCATTTATGTGCATAATTCAAATTTGAACTACATGCACATGCTCCAGTGCATATAAATTGGTTGAAAAATCAAATCTTTGTTCTTGGATGCATGCTTATGTCCCATGCAAGAAATGGGAATGAATGTCAAGCACCCTGCCACCGTCACTCGGCCGCAAACATTGAGATACCTAGTTTTTAAATTCTAGTAAATCCAAAACTCGTCTGAAATTCATGAAACTTGGCATGCTATCATGGAGCGGCATCAACATGGCTTGGTAAAGTTTTTATACCATTTGGGGTAGGTTTGGGTATATGCTTCTCACAAACCACAGAGCTTCTCACAACAAGCATGATGTTTTTAGTAGGGAACACCCCAACTTTGGGGACGAGACGATATCCATTGCCTCTAACTGCTTTCAAATTTTTTTCTCGTGTCAACATAGAACAACAGGTGAGTTGTGTTAATTTTTTGATTTTTTGGGGTTCGTTTGGACATTTTCATGCATTAAGTGAGTTTTCAATGCATTTATGTGCATAATTCAAATTTGAACTACCTGCATATGCTTCGGTGCATATAAATTGGTTGAAAAATCAAATCTTTGTCCTTGGGTGCATGCTTAGGTCCCATGCAAGAAATGGGAATGAATGTCAAACACCCTGCCACTATCACTCGGCCGCAAACATTGAGATACCTGGTTTTTAAATTCTAGTAAATCCAAAACTCGTCTGAAATTCATGAAACTTGGCATGCTATCATGCAGCGGCATCAACATCGCGTGGTAAAGTTTTTGTCCCATTTGGGGAAGGTTTGGGTATATGCTTCTCAAAAACCAGAGCTTCTCACAACATGCATGATGGTTTCGGTAGGGAACGCCCCAACTTTGGGGACCAAACCATATCCATTGCCTATAATTGCTTTCAAATTTTCTCTCGTGTCAACATAGAACAACCGGAGTGTTGTGTTATTTTTGTGATTTTTTGGTGTTCGTTTGGACATTTTTATGCATTAAGTGAGTTTTCAATGCATTTATGTGCATAATTCAAATTTGAACTACATGCACATGCTCCGGTGCATATAAATTGGTTGAAAAATCAAATCTTTGTCCTTGGGAGCATGCTTAGGTCCCATGCAAGTAATAGGAATGAATGTCAAACACCCTGCCACTGTCACTCGGCCGCAAACATTGAGATACCTGGTTTTTAAATTCTAGTAAATCCAAAACTCGTCTGAAATTCATGAAACTTGGCATGCTATCATGGAGCGGCATCAACATGGCGTGGTAAAGTTTTTGTCCCATTTGGGGCAGGTTTGGGTATATGCTTCTCACAAACCAGAGCTTCTCACAACAAGCATGATGTTTTTGGTAGGGAACGCCCCAACTTTGGGGACCAAATGATATCCATTCTCTCTAATTGCTTTCAATTTTTTTTCTCGTGTCAACATAGAACAATAGGAGTGTTGTTTTATTTTTTGTGATTTTTCGGGGTTCTTTTGGACATTTTTATGCATTAAGTGAGGTTTCAATGCATTTATGTGCATAATTCAAATTTGAACTACATGCACATGCTCCTGTGCATATAAATTGGTTGAAAAATCAAATCTTTGTCCTTGGGTGCATGCTTAGGTCCCATGCAAGAAATGGGAATGAATGTCAAGCACCCTGCCACCGTCACTCGGCCGCAAACATTGAGATACCTGGTTTTTAAATTCTAGTAAATCCAAAACTCATCTGCAAATTCATGAAACTTGGCATGCTATCATGGAGCGGCATCAACATGGAGTGGTAAAGTTTTTGTCCCATTTGGGGCAGGTTTGGGTATATGCTACTCACAAACGAGAGCTTCTCACAACAAGCATGATGGTTTCGATAGGGAACACCCCAACTTTGGGGACCAAACAATATCCATTGCCTCTAATTGCTTTCAAATTTTTTCTCGTGTCTACATAGAACAACTCGAGTGTTGTGTTATTTTTTGTGATTTTTTGGGGTTTGTTTGGACATTTTATGCATTAAGTGAGTTTTCAATGCATTTATGTGCATAATTCAAATTTGAACTACATGCACATGCTCCGGTGCATATAAATTGGTTGAAAAATCAAATCTTTGTCCTTGGGTGCATGCTTAGGTCCCATGCAAGAAATGGGAATGAATGTCAAGCACCCTGCCACCTTCAGTCGGCCGCAAACATTGAGATACCTGGTTTTTAAATTCTAGTAAATCCAAAACTCTTCTGAAATTCATGAAACTTGGCATGCTATCATGGAGTGGCATCAACATGGCATGGTAAAGTTTTTGTCCCATTTGGGGCAGGTTTGGGTATATGCTTCTCACAAACCACAGAGCTTCTCACAACAAGCATGATGGTTTCGGTAGGGAACGCCCCAACTTTGGGGACGAAACGATATCCATTGCCTCTAGTTGCTTTCAAATTTTCTCATGTCAACATAGAACAACATGAGTGTTGTGTTATTTTTTGTGATTTTTCGGGGTTCATTTGGACATTTTTATGCATTAAGTGAGTTTTCAATGCATTTATGTGCATAATTCAAATTTGAACTACATGCACATGCTCCGGTGCATATAAATTTGTTGAAAAATCAAAACTCTGGTCCTTGGGTGCATGCTTAGGTCCAGAAAGTGAGAGCGGGATTTGTGCATCTCTTGAACACAAACGGTTCTTTTGGATGACCCATGTGAATCACTAGCGGGGCGGCGCAGTACTATTTGATTTGACAGCGGGCGGCGCAGTTCCTGATACAGCTTTAATGCAGACGAGGGAGAGGGTAGCGGTTCCCTAAATATTGAACGGCCAATGATGCATCCTCCTTCAATTAGCATCGTGTGAATGCATGAGGGAAGTAATGGGAGGACCGGGAAAAGAGGCAGCATGATGTGAAAGCAACGCAGTTTGCACTCATATAAAGGCGCCCCTCCAGTCCAATGCATCTACCACATCATACACACCTAAGCATTTGCCTAAGCACCTACACTAATAAGTGTAAAAGTGCCCACTCTAGACCCATGGCGGCAATGCACGCGAGCAGCCACCGGCTGTGCGAGATGGTCCACGATGTCGTCCTGTGGCATGGCACCATGGATCGTCTCCATACGGTGTTGGCGACCAGCTGGTGGATGGCCGCTGTCGACGCCAGCTACGACTCTTAGTTGGACCAGATGATCATTCGGAGCACCAACAGGTTCATCGTCGTCAAGAAGCTCGCGGACGACATCGACATACTCCTCCAGCCTGCGCGCCCGGGCTCCTCATTGCCTGCCACCCTAATCGGCCTCCATGGTCGAAACCTCTTTGAAGCACTGGTGGCCCTGCGACTGCCCGCTGATGCCACGAAGAATGTCCACATGGAGGTCGCGCTCGCCGCGAGGCGCCTCGCCCTGCAAGAAACCGTCGACCTACACATCCATGTGTACGAACAAATCATGTACATAGGTATCTACAAGGCTAGTAAGGACGCTACGACGTTGGCCTTCTTCAGCCGGCTGGAAGCCTTGGATGCCTTAGTTGAGAAGCACCTTGACCTCGCCACACAAGCCACCGCTCCTTAGCCGCAGGTCGGTGGCCAGGCCGGCGCACTGTGTTGAGGAGGAGGAGGTCGTACATTGATGGATGCATCTTTCTGCTTGCCTCCTGTAACCACCACTACGATCGCATCATCATGGCCTTAATTCTTATTTTGCTATTGCATTCTCGTTCCCGTCAATACAGACATGTGCGATCCCTTTGCTCAATATAGACATGTCCGTTCCAGTCTTATTTTGATTGGCTTGAATGAACTTCTATCCCGTCGTTAGGCGCCGCAGCATGGTATGCTCGCCGTTAGGCGCCGCGGCGCGCTCTGCTCGCATTCGTCGGTGCGCTCGGCTTGTGGACAACTTTTCCTTGCGTGTTCAACTGCTATATGCATATATATATGGTTGCTTGCCATTGAGGCGACCGCAGAGCGCTCTGCTCGCGTCCCTCCATGCGTGCTCTGCCAACGGTTGGGCGTGCACACGATCACATCGGGGGCCCCATATGCATGCGGTTGCGCCACGCGCGTTGCCACGCGATGCAGTTACGTGCGGCACGCTGGAGTTACGCGCTGCAAATTAGAACTGCCATCAGGGCCTGCCGATATTCCTGGCCGTCTGGCTTCCCCTTTAATTCCTGCGGCCATTATAACCTTAGTCTCTTCAACCTTTCGATCACGCCCCACAACACAACAAGCACACCCACAATGACACATAGAGAGGCGGTGTCCGACGGCGCTCCAATGGAGTTCAGCGAGCATAGAGTGGAGACCCACGCGAGGGAGACGGATCTCTCGGTGGTGTACACCATCGACCCGGCCGTGGTGGACGACTATATCAACAATGTTGAGCAGTTGCTTGCTGGAGACAAGTACAAGGTGGTTGACATCGACCTCCAGTACACCGCCGGTCGTCCTGGCATAGATCAGAAGGTTACCATCGCCCAGTTGTGCGTGCGTCATCATGTCCTCATCTACCACTATTGCATGGCCATAGAGCCTTGCGACCGTTTCAACAGGTTTGTCAACAGCACCGACTACAAGTTCGCCACGGTGGATACCAAGGACAATGTAAAAGCTCTCAGTGTTACGGGCTTGGCCTGCAAGAACCTTGTTGAAACCACTACAGGGTCCAGGGGAGCACGAAGCAGGACTCCTTGGTCGAACTCGCCTCGGCCATCATCGACCCCTACTACAAAAAGATGAAGCAGGATGCCCAGAGAACAAGTCCCGTATCCTGGCATGGGGCCTGGATGCGGCAACTGGATGAAGCTCAGCTCAAGTTTGTGGCCAAGAGCGTGTACACATGCTACGAGATGCACAGGCGGATCGTTGACATGAGGAAATGCCTCGTTACCCAAATCGACGAGCCCGGATCGAGCCACAAGCAGAGCAATTGTCACAAGAAGTAGATGATGATCAGATGATCGTTTATGCTAGTTAATCATGCATGTAATATATAATTTACTTTATTGGTGTGTGTGGAAATGTCATGTGTGTAGTAGGCACCTATGTAGTTATGCATGTAATAGTTTACTTTGGTGTGTGCAAATGCCATGGATGTAGTAGCCACCTATGTAAGTGGATGTTTAATTTGGTTATGCAAGCATGTCCTTATAAGTGTGTGTATATATATATGTTGTTGTTCTATATGCAATCCTATCGCACAACACACATGTCTTGTTAAGTTGAACCATTTCTGTTCTCTTGTGTCAACACAAACAGTTCGCCCGAGTGAACCACATGCTGTATATCGCACACACCTTCATCTGGCTGACCGTTTCTTTTGTGTTGCCTAATCACAAACAGTTCATTAGAGTGAACCGTATGCTGTACATCGCACACACCTTCATCTTGCTGCCCGTTTCTTTCGTCCCCCCTCATCGAAAACGATTAATTTAACTGAACCGTATGCCCTGAATCACACACAAAACTAAAATCTGAACCGTGCTTGATGTGTCCTCCATCGCAAATGTTTTGCACCTTTTTTGATGGTTTTTTTACACCATCGTTTGCGATTATGGCATCACACACAGTTTCGTCGAAGGGTCTCTGATCGTAGTGTCGCGTTAGCAACATCCTGCAGTACTGAGCCCCCCTCTAGACCTAGCTTCTTTCGATCCTACAACACATTCAGCTCGATGACGTCCCTCGAACTCTTGATCAAGCAAAGTGTCGAGGGAGATGAGTTCCGTCAACACGACAACGTGGTGATGGTGATGCAGAAGTGATCCACACAGGGCTTCGCCTAAGCACTACGGAGATATAACCGAGGGTGTAATCGGTGAAGGGAGGCACCGCACACGGCTAACAGATGTTGTGTGTTTGTGACGCCCTTGATTCAATCGTACACTTATCATACATGCAAATGTGTACGATCAAGATCAAGGACTCACGGGAAGATATCACAACACAACTCTAGACACAAATTAAAATAATACAAGCTTTATATTACAAGCCAGGGGCCTCGAGGGCTCGAATACATTAGCTCGAATACAAACGAGTCAGCGGAAGCCACAATATCTGAGTACATACATGAGTTAAACAAGTTTGCCTTAAGAAGGCTAGCATAAAAGCAACATCGATCGAAAAGGCAAAGCCTCCTGCCTGGGAGCCTCCTAACTACTCCTGGTCGTCGGCTTCCGTCACGTGGTAGTAGGCACCCTCGGGGTAGTAGCAGTCGTCAAAGGTGGCATCTGGCTCCTGGACTCCAACCATCTGGTTGTAAGAACTAGAAAGAAGAAAGAAGGGGGAAAAGGGGTAGGAAAGCAACCGTGAGTACTCATCCAAAGTACTCGCAAGCAAGGATCTACACTACTTATGCATCTGTATCAATGAAAGGGGTAGTATATGTGGACCAACTGCAGAATGCCAGAATAAGAGGGGGAGAAGCTAGTTGTATCGAAGACTAGCATCTTCTGGAAACCACCATCTTGAAGCAAACAGGAGGGAGCAGAGTAGCATAAAGTAAAGTAGTAGTAGTGTTATCAACCTCGGCCAGAGATCCTTTCTCGACTCCTTGCGAGAAAGAAATCCCAGAGCCGTACTATCCATTTCTCATCACAATCCAATTCTCATCACAGGTATCCAGTTCTAGTTGTATCGATCGGGATACAACTCCAAGTGTCCGTTACCATAGGACAGGCTATCGATAGATGTTTTATTCCCTGCAGGGACACACTTTCTTGGGTCATGCCTAGCCTCGGCCAAACAATACACCGCAACCCGACCTAGTCTTAATAGAGAGGTCAACACGTCGAACTAAACCTATGCCCCCAAGGGTCATGGGCCATCGCCCTGGGAACTCCTGCATGTTGCATACGCGGCCGGTGAGCAGACCTAGCTACCTCCTTCAAAAAGGCAGGTGCTTACACAGTCCAACCTGGCGCGCGCCGCTCAGTCGCTGAAGTCTATTAAGCTTTGGCTGATGTATACGACGCAGAACGCCCATACTATGCCCACATGATGGTTAGTGCTATCAGGCCAGAGGCCCCTCGGATCAAATATCCAAATCGTAGTGGATTAGGAATGCGCGGTAACAAGCAGAGAGTCACGAAAGATGTGACCCCGTTGCCTCGTCTCGAGGACTTGTGGCAAGGGCTAGGAAGGCCTGGCCACGCCTCGTAAGTATCTCGCGGGCACCTCCCAAGTCAACCCGACTCCTCATCACTCGCAAATATGCTCGTGCGGGTACCCCTCAGGGCCGAACCGTCTTTAGTAACATGGTTCAGTGTAAAGTCATAGTAACCATAGTAACCGTGTGTCTAACACCAAGGGGAAAACCTGAGGAGTCACCCCCGGCGGATTCCACTCGATGTAATCATCAAGGTGGACGGAAGAGGAACCACCCTCGAGGTCCACACTTGAGGGGCTGCACGACAGAGTCGTATCGGAAGTGGTTAAGGAGGAAATCACCCTCGATGAGCATGACCTAATAACTACACTACCGGGTTAACATCAGAAGTGCTGTTGAGGTCTCACCCCCGGCACTCGATAGTAACCTAGTAGTGTCGAGCAACTAAGGGGAAGTGATGTGCGGTGCCGGGACCTGGTCTTCGACCCCGTTGATCGGGTCTTCAATGATGAAGCAAGGGCAACAAGGACAAGGTGGGGGGTCACTGATGGATCACTAACCAACCTATACTAAGCAGTTTAGGATAAGCAGGTAGGGTAACAATAAGCAGGTTATAAAAGCAGGCTATGCATCAGAAAAGGAGCAAACAAGAACAGTAGCAAAATCTAATGCAAGCATGAGAAAATGGAATGGGAGATATCAGGATGATCAAAGGGGGGGGCTTGCCTGGTTGCTTTGGCAAGGAGGGGTCATCGTCGACGTAGGTGATCACAGGGGCAACATCGGTCTCGGGGTCTATCGAAGAGAAGAGGGGAAGAAACAGTAAATATAAAGCAAACATAGCATCACAAAGCATAACATGGCATTATGATGTGCCGGGTGTGACCTAATGTATGGCTACACGATAAAGGTGAAGGGGGAATTCAACCGGGAATGTTTTCCCGGTTCTAGACATGTGTCAAACAGATGACCGGAGGGGGAAAGTTCCATGTTCATATAGTTAGAGGCATCTAACAGGTAAACGGACCGCGTATTCGGATTCGTCTCGTCATTCTGAGCAACTTTCATATAGAATTCATCCGAGCTACGGTTTATTTTCTATGTTTTTTCAAAGTTTTAAACATATAATCTGAAGATTCTATTAACTCGAAAATAAAAAGACAAAGTGCTACATGCACCCAGAATTGTACCCAGCTAGCACACACAGGGGCTGATTGGTGGGCCCTATTGATTGGGTCAATAGACTAGTCAACTAGAGGCTGACTGGTGGGCACTGGTGCTGACTCAGCATGCTGACTCAGCGGATCTCATCCACTGAACAGTAAAGATGCGGGCCCCATCTGTCAGTTATTTATTTAAACAAAACATTTTTTATTAGCAAATAATTAAACGCGTGGGGCCCGGCTGTCATTGGGGATTAAGGTTTGGGTTAGAGTTAGTTAAGCCGGCCACGCCTGCGGCTAACTACGACGCGGCGGGAGAGGAACTCTGGCCTGTGGATTCCGTCAGCCATTCGCTACGCGGGTAGGCGTGTCCGATCGGGCTCGCTGTGGCACGCCGATCGGGGGCAACTACGTGAGCGGGGGAGGTCGGTGAGGAGCAAAACATCAGCAACGGCGGCGACGGAGCTCGGTGGATGCACGACGACGCGCGCAGGTGTTGGTAGTGGAGGAGGTCAGGGGCGGCCGTGGTGAGCGGCGAGCGAGGCAAGCAGTGAGTGGGCACGGTTTGTCTCCCTCGGACGCGGGTGATGCAGCGCGTCATCGGGTGGCAGTAGCCGGAGCTGAGGAGGCCGGAGTCGTCGGCCACGTTGAGCTGGGTGGTGGTCATCGTTCGGGCACGATGGAAACAGGTTCGCGCGGCGAGATCGAACAAGGCATATCCCCAGGCGGCATCTACGCAACGCCACGAGCACGCACGCATCAACAGAAGAAGCTACAGTGCACGACAACGACGAGCTCGCCGGCCATGGCGGACGGCGGAGCCCAGCTTCGCGGGGACGGCGACTGAGCGTGTTAGAACATGAAAGAGAGGGAAGGGAGCAACACGGAGGCTCACCAAGCGGCTCATGGAGGCCGGCGAATGGATTAGGAGCAGCAGAGCTGGCCGGAGTGGAGGAAGACGATGGCGATTGAATGGGCAAGGCGGCGTTGATCCGGTTGGTGAGGTGGCGCCGAGCTCGAGCTCGTGGTCGGAGAGGGAGTACCGTCGTTGGTGGAGCTTCTGGTCACCGAGAGGAGGCACGGGGACGCCGGTGGCCGCGTGACCGGAGTGGCGCGGAGACAGCTGCGTTCGGTGAGGTGGAGAATAGAGGGGAGAGCGAGCGAAAAGGGAGAGGGGAGTGGCAAGTGGGCGAGTGGGAGGCGAGGGGGCCGAGGCATCGGGGCGTCCTTATCCCCTCCCAGCGTCGGCGCCGGCAAGGTGGTCGGGCGGGGACGTGCCCCTGTAGCGGCACGCACCGGGGGAACAGGAGGGAGGGGAGCTGGGCCTGGCCGGCTGGGCCTGTCTCTGTGGCCTTAGGCCCAGGGGCGGCGGGGGGGGGGGGGTGTTCCTTTTCCCCTTTTTTGAATTTCTATTTCTTTTCTCTTTTTACAGAAAATGCTTAGCAACATTTGAGCAGTCCAAAAGGATTCTGTAAAATGGGGGACTTGGCCACATAATTACATTGCACTAGTTGGCACTGCCAAAAAGGATTGAGAGGCTTTTGAAATAGTTTGCCACTTTTATAATTTAAAAAGGCATTAAATCTATTTGTTTTAGCCATTGTTTAACCATTTTAGGGCACTTAGACATTTTGCAAAAAAGTTGGTTCACCACCAATATTTGTGATGAATTATTTGGCACAAGATGAACATTTTAGATTTTACGTCTGACAAATAAGAATTTTTGACTTTAGATTGGATTAGAATTAGAATTGTGATTTGGATCAAGTGAAGATTAGCAACAGTAACATGATGACATGGCACCATTAGCAGAGGGTTACTGTAGCATGACACTGGGGGTGTTACAAATCTCCTCCACTACCAGAAATCTCGTCCCGAGATTTAAGTGGGGAAGTAAAGAGTAACTTCGGGTGAACTGACCCTTATAGGGTTAATTGTCTTGTGAATAATGCAGGGAATATGATAGAAGTATCTCTCCAGTTGAAATTAAGAAAACGTCGAGAGCAAAATAGGAAGGTACAATAAGAAGTTTCAAGCAAATGGACAAACGATCGATACCTGAACAGTGTGTGAGAAGGGGTTCAGAGCATCGGGAATAGATCATCTCTCGGAGGGTGTCTCGTGATAACATACAAAGCCAAGAGCATAAGATACTTCGTCATCAAGGTTGTATAGGAGAGTTAGGCTTCGATCCTATGGAATTGTGGGTTATGGGCCCACCATGTGGGTTAAAATTAGAAAGAGCGGTGACATTTTACACGGTTATGATAGCAAGCTTTGTCGGAGGATAGTCTGTTAGTTATGTTGGCAATCATGTTGGTACCAAGGGCGAGGGACGAAGAGAACCATATTCCTGCTCGTTGAACAAGGCGGACCAATCGGCAAGGTTCACGTCCATTGGTGGTTACCGAAATGTCATCAACAATAGTAACAGGGTCTCACTGACAAGGTTGTACATCGAGGTGTTTTATAAGCAGGGAATTATTTTTGCTTATATCATATAGATCACAAGAAGGTTAAACAAACCAATGGAAAGGAAAATGAAATTATCGGATTAATCAGGCCAATGGAAAGGAAAATGTGTTTACACACCAGAATTGGGAGTATATCCTTCCCAAGGGGAAGCGGAGCAGGATATACATGATATGTCAGCAAGTTCAAAAGCATTTAGATAAAGGGGGCGAGGGAAGAATCATGATATTACCCATAGAATAGGGTATGGATAATCGATCAAGAAACATTTGCAGTGCGCTTCCAATGTTCTTATTAACGATCGGAGTACCACAGACATGCTTCAGGATATCATTGACATGGTCATCAGGTAAAAGTCAGACTTTTGAATTCACAAAGGATCCCGCGGGAACTGCGAGAATCGCTCGTACAATTTCATCATTGAAAGATGAGGATGTGGCCGATGGGTTCAGCAGCAATCCATCGACAGGTCAAAAGGATGTAATTCCAAAATGATATGAACAAAATTGTGTTGGGGGGGGGGAAGGCAAGAATGTTGTCGATGTTGACACAAATCATCAAGAGGCAAGGATGACATTTCTCACCATGAATTCAATTGATATCTTGGAAGAGCTCAGAATGTTGATGATGATCATGACAAATTTGACGAGAGGTTTCATGAAGATGTAATCGATCGGCGATGACATCAAGTCAAAGGAATTTTGAGGCGGAAGGTTATCGGAACCACGAATATGACACAATCTCGGAATCAGGTTTGCTGTTCAAGGTGAAATGATATGACGAGGAAGATCAACGTAAGTTTAGCTCATCGTCGAAAATTGTGCTCCGGGAAGGACCAGGTAGCATAGTTAAAATTTACCCCGATAATGATATAGCCGATTAGGCTAGGAATGGATCGAAGTATTATTAAACTCGTAAGCAACGAAAATATAGATATTACACCAGTATGAATTTAGAATGAGTTCACTATAGTACCTAAGTGGTGGTTTTATTTTCTTATACTAACGGAGCTTACGAGTTTTCTGTTGAGTTTTTGTGTTGTGAAGTTTTCAAGTTTTGGGTAAAGATTCGATGGACTATGGAATAAGGAGTGGAAAGAGCCTAAGCTTGGGGATGCCCAAGGCACCCCAAGGTAATATTCAAGAACAACCAAGATCCTAAGCTTGGGGATGCCCCGGAAGGCATCCCCGGCCCTCTTTCGTCTTCATTCATCGGTAACTTTACTTGGAGCTATATTTTTATTCACCACATGATATGTGTTTTGCTTGGAGTGTCATTTTCTTTTGTTAGTATTTGCTTGATGTTATTTAGAATATTTTTTTGCATCTATATTTTCAATAAAAATGCCAAGGATAGCCTTTACCATGCTTATTTTGCTAGTATACATGTTGCTGTTTGAAAACATAAATTTTACCGCTGTTGCAAAAATTCCCTAGAAATGTCAGAGAATGATATAATTTTGAAACTTTTTGCATAATGAGCTATGATAAATCTTCTACAGTGAGTTATTTTTCTCATAATTTTTGGAGTTAGGGAAGTATGATGAATCTTGCATTCTTTACAGACTATACTATTTTGGAAGATTGCTGTTATGGTTGCATTGTTTGCATATGATTGCTTGTTTAATGATTCTATTTGAGGATAGGAGTATTAAATATGCAGAGACATCTAGTATGAAATGTTGAATAATAATTTTTGTGATTTGTTACAGTAGAAAATGATAAGGTTTTGCATTGGTTTATACTAACTTATCTCACGAGTTCTTGTTGAGTTTTATGTGGATGAAGTTTTTGAGAAATAGAGAAACCATGATATGAGAGCAATTAAGGTGACACAAAAGCTCAAGCTTGGGGATGCCCAAGGCACCCCAAGATAATATTCCAAGAAGTCTCAAGCATCTATGCTTGGGGATGCCCCGTTAGGCATCCCACCTTTCTTCTTCAACAACTATCGGTTAGTATCGGTTGAGCCTAAGTTTTTGCTTCTTCCCATGAGTTGTGCCATCCTTGCAAAGTCATTTTATTTTGTTTTGCTTGCTGTTTGAATAAAGTACCAAGATCTGAAATTCTTAAATGAGAGAGAGTCTTCACATAGTTACATAATTATTTGACTACTCATTGATCTTCACTTATATCTTGTTGGAGTAGTTTTTTATTTACTCGTGTGCTTCACTTATATCCTATGAGTAAATGGTTGAATGAGTTGAATGTCATAAATCTGAAATTATATATGTCTCATTTTCTTATCCCATGGGGAGTAATGACTTCACATCTAAGAAGTAGAGGTTGTAAATTTATTGAACGTTAGCAAGCATTGCATTGGTCATTTGAACAATTCATGAAAGAATATTGAAGGAAGAGAGATTTCACATATAAATATACTATCTCAGACATCTTTTATAATTGTGAGCACTCATTAAGTATGACATGCTAAAGAGTTGATGTTGGACAAGGAAGACAACGTAATGGGTTATGTTTTCTCACATCTCAGTTAAAGTATATTGTCATGGATAATTCAAACATGTTGAGCTTGCCTTTCCCCCACATGATAGCCAAAATTCCTTGCACCAAGTAGAGATACTACTTGTGCTTCCAAATATCCTTAAACCCAGTTTTTGCCATGAGAGTCCACCATACCTACCTATGGATTGAGTAAGATCCTTCAAGTAAGTTGTCATGTTGCAAGCAATAAAAATTGCTCTCTAAATATGTATGACTTATTAGTGCGGAGAAAATAAGCTTTATACGATCGTGTGATATGGAAGTAATAAAAGCGATGGACTACATAATAAAGGTTCATATCACAAGTGGCAATATAAAGTGACGTTCTTTTGCATTAAGATTTTGTGCACCCAACCCTAAAAGCACATGACAACCTCTGCTTCCCTCTGCGAAGGGTCTATCTTTTACTTTATGTCTTTTACTTTATGCAAGAGTCAAGGTGATCTTCACCTTTCCCTTTTTCATTTTATCCTTTGGCAAGCACCTCGTGTTGGAAAGATCCTGATATATATATCCAATTGGATGTAAGTTAGCATGAACTATTATTGTTGACATCACCCAAAGGTGAATACGTTGGGAGGCAACACTATAAGCCCCTATCTTTCTCAGTGTCCGAATAAAACTCCATAACCATAAGTATTGCATGAGTGTTAGCAATTGTAGAAGATTATATGATAGTTGAGTATGTGGAGTTTGCTAAATTAAAGCTCTGACATAGACCCTTCCTGAAAATAAGATGAATTGTAATTGTTTGATGACTGAGAATGAAGTTTGCTAATTTTCAAGAAAGTTTATGGTCTATGCTTCAACATGTGAATAGCTTGTTACTTGATCTTGTGAAGTTATTTGAGATGAACTACAGTTATGACATATAATGATGCTAGAAAAGGTGATTGAAATTATCATTGATCAAACTTGTGCACCTGCTAGCATTCACACATCAGAAATTCTTTCTTTTATCATTTACCTACTCGAGGACGAGCAGGAATTAAGCTTGGGGGTGCTGATACGTCTCCAATGTATCTATAATTTATGAAGCATTCATGCTATTTTATTATCTATTTTGAATGTTTATGGGCTTTATTATACACTTTTATATTATTTTTGGGACTAACCTATTAACCGGAGGCCCAACCCATATTGTTGTTTTCTTGCCTATTCAGAGTTTCGAAGAAAAGGAAATACCAAACGGAGTCCAAACAGAATGAAACCTTTGGGAGCGTTATTTTTGGAACGGAAGCAATCCATGAGACTTGGAGTTGAAGTCAAGGAAGCTTCGAGGTGGCCACGAGGGTGGGGGGCGTGCCCCCCTACTGGGCGCGCCCCCTGTCTCTTGGGCCCCCCGAGGCTCCCCCGACCGACTTCTTTCGCCTATATATTCCCATATACCCTAAAAACATCGAAGCGAATAATAGATCGGGAGTTCCGCCGCCGCAAGCCTCTGTAGCCACCAAAAACCTCTCGGGAGCCCGTTCTGGCACCATGCCGGAGGGGGAATCCATCACCGGTGGCCATCTTCATCATCCCGGCGCTCTCCATGACGAGGAGGGAGTAGTTCACCCTCGGGGCTGAGCGTATGTACCAGTAGCTATGTGTTTGATATCTCTCTCTCGTGTTCTTGAGGTGGCACGATCTTGATGTATCGCGAGCTTTGCTATTATTGTTGGATCTTATGATGTTTCTCCCCCTCTACTCTCTTTTAATGGATTGAGTTTTCCCTTTGAAGTTATCTTATCGGATTGAGTCTTTAAGGATTTGAGAACACTTGATGTATGTCTTGCCGTGCTTATCTGTGGTGACAATGGGATATCACGTGATCCACTTGATGTATTTTTGGTGATCAACTTGCGGGTTCCGCCCATGAACCTATGCATAGGGGTTGGCACACGTTTTCGTCTTGACTCTCCAGTAGAAACTTTGGGGCACTCTTTGAAGTAATTTGTGTTGGTTGAATAGATGAATCTGAGATTGTGTGATGCATATCGTATAATCATGCCCACGGATACTTGAGGTGACAATGGAGTATCTAGGTGACATTAGGGTTTTGGTTGATTTGTGTCTTAAGGTGTTATTCTAGTACGAACTCTATGATAGATTGAACAGAAATAATAGCTTCGTGTTATTTTACTACGGACTCTTGAATAGATCGAGTAGAAAGGATAACTTTGAGGTGGTTTCATACCCTACCATAATCTCTTCATTTGTTCTCTGCTATTAGTGGCTTTGGAGTGACTCCTTGTTGCATTTTGAGGGATAGATATATGATCCAATTATGTTATTATTGTTGAGCGAACTTGCACTAGTGAAAGTATGAACCTTAGGCCTTGTTTCCTACCATTGCAATACCGTTTACGCTCACTTTTATCACTTGTTACCTTGCTGTTTTTATATTTTCAGATCACAAAAAGCTATATCTACTATCCATATTGCACTTGTATCACCATCTCTTCGCCGAACTAGTGCACCTATACAATTTACCATTGTATTGGGTGTGTTGGGGACACAAGAGACTCTTTGTTATTTGGTTGCAGGGTTGTTTGAGAGAGACCATCTTCATCCTACGCCTCCCACGGATTCATAAACCTTAGGTCATCCACTTGAGGGATATTTGCTACTGTCCTACAAATCTCTGCACTTGGAGGCCCAACAACTTCTACAAGAAGAAGGTTGTGTAGTAGACATCAGGCAGGCGTATTGACCTGCAGAAGACAAGTGATTTAACTTGTCCAAGAAATGGGATTGATACGTCTCCAACGTATCTATAATTTTTGATTGCTCCATGCTACTTTATCTACTGTTTTGGACTGTATTGGTCTTTATTTTCCACTTTTATATTATTTTTGAGACTAACCTATTAACCGGAGGCCCAGCCCAGAATTACTGTTTTTTTGCCTTTTTCAGTATTTTGAAGAAACAGAATATCAAACGGAGTCCAAACGGAATGAAACCTTCGGGAACGTGATTTTCTCATCAGATAAGACCCATGAGACTTGGACCCTCCATCAAGAAAGCCACAAGGCGGTCACGAGGGTGGAGGGCGCGCCCTCCCCCGTGGGCGCGCCCCCTACCTCGTGGGCCCCTCGGAGCTCCACCGACGTACTCCTTCCTCCTATATATACCTACGTATCCCGGAACGATTAGAACAGGAGCAAAAAACCTAATTCCACCACCGCAACCTTTTGTATCCATGAGATCCCATCTTGGGGCCTGTTCCGGAGCTCCACCGGAGAGGGCATCCACCACGGAGGGCTTCTACATCAACACCATAGCCCCTCCGATGAAGTGTGAGTAGTTTACTTCAGACCTTTGGGTCCATAGCTAGTAGCTAGATGGCTTCTTCTCTCTTTTTGGATCTCAATACAATGTTCTCCCCCCCTCTCGTGGAGATCTATTCGATGTAATCTTCTTTTTGCGGTGTGTTTGTTGAGACCGATGAATTGTGGGTTTATGATCCAACTTATCTATGAATAATATTTGAATCTTCTCTGAATTCTTTTATGTATGATTGAGTTATCTTTGCAAGTCTCTTCGAATTATCCGTTTGGTTTGGCCAACTAGATTGGTAGTTCTTGCAATGGGAGAAGTGCATGGCTTTGGGTTCAATCTTGCGGTGTCCTTACTCAGTGACAGAAAGAGTTGCAAGGCACATATTGTATTGTTGCCATCGAGGATAACAAGATGGGGTATTTATCATATTGCATGAATTTATTCCTCTACATCATGTCATCTTGCTTAAGGCGTTACTCTGTTTTTAACTTAATACTCTAGATGCATGCTGGATAGCGGTCGATGAGTGGAGTAATAGTAGTAGATGCAGAATCGTTTCGATCTACTTGTCTCGGACGTGATGCCTATATACATGATCATACCTAGATAACCTCATAACTATGCTCAATTCTATCAATTGCTCAACAGTAATTTATTCACCCACCGTAGAATACTTATGCTCTTGAGAGAAGCCACTAGTGAAACCTATGGCCCCCGGGTCTATTCTCATTATATCAATCTCCATCACTTTATTTACTTGCTTTGCCTTTTACTTTTTACTTTGCATCTTTATACCAAAAATACCAAAAATATTATCTCTATCAGATCTCACTCTCGTAAGTGACCGTGAAGGGATTGACAATCCCTAAGCGTTGGTTGTGAGTTGCTATCGTTTTGTGCAGGTACGAGGGACTTGCGCGTGACCTCCTACTGGATTGATACCTTGGTTCTCAAAAACTGAGGGAAATACTTACGCTACTGTGCTGCATCACCCCTCCTCTTCGGGGAAAACCAATGCAAGCTCGAGACATAGCAAGAAGGATTTCTGGCGCCGTTGCCGGGGAGGCTTACGCAAAAGTCAACATACCAAGTACTCATCACAATCCCTATCTCTCGCATTACATTATTTGCCATTTGCCTCTCGTTTTCCTCTCCCCCACTTCACCCTTGCCGTTTTATTCGCCCTTCTTTCGTTCGATCTTATGTTTGCTTGTACCTTCTTTTTGCTTGCATCTTCGCTCGCTAAAAGTCCATGGATCTTGATCCACTTGCCAATCTTTTTAAGGGATCCAATTATGATGAACCAATTCCTAGTAATTTAGATGCACTAGATTATCTTTATAAGGTTTTGCCTGAAATCCGTGAAGTGACTCACGATAGATCTTTGAATAAAAAGCATGATTGGAATGATTTTATTATAAAATCTTTTTTTGTCAATTGTGCTAATAAGATGCAAAACCCTAAGCTTGGGGATGCTAGTTTTGTTATGTCCTCTACTTGTTGCAATGATCATGATTGGGGTAATTCTTCTTATGATCTTGAAAATTTATTTAATCCCCATGATGAATATGAGATTGATAATAGTGTTTGCAATAATATTGAAGGTGGGTTTGGAAGAGTGTCAACTTTAGATCCCACATATTTGGATAATGTTCAATCTTATGAAGTTTTTGATAAAAGTGGGTTTGGAGAGGTCATGACTTTAGTTAATGTTAATCCCACTATTTTGGAAGAGTGTCAACTTTGCATACATGTGGATCGTGTTAAGAATATGTTTTGTGATAGATATATTTTTGAATTTGCTTATGATCCTACATGTAATTATTTTGAGAGAGGAAAATATGGTTGTAGAAGTTTTCATGTTACTAAATTACCTCTCTTCATGTTGAGATTGCTATCATCTCTTTGTTCTTCCTTGCATATGCTAGTTTTTGCTTGCCTTGATAATTTGTTTGCTTACAAGATGCCTATTCATAGGAAGTATGCTAGACTTAAGTGTGTTTGTCACATGTTTTATTATGCTCTCTTTGTGCTTCAATTCCTATCTTTCATGTGAGCATCATCATAATCTCAATGCCTAGCTAGGGGCGTTAAACGATAGCGCTTGTTGGGAGGCAACCCAATTTTATTTTGTGTTTTTTGTTTTTTATTCTGTTTAGGAATAAATAATCCATCTACCTTCTGTATGGATGTGGTTTTATGTTTTAATTAGTGTTTGTGCCAAGTAGGACCTATAGGATAACCTACGATGATAGTTGATTTGATTCTGCTGAAAAACAGAAATTTTAGCACTCACGAGATTAGCTGCCATTTTTTACTGGAGAGTGATTTTGCGTTGATTCTTTTTGATTCTGATCAATAAACAAATTTTCCAGGACTTCCTATTTTGGTAAAACTTTTAGAGTTCCAGAAGTTTGCGTTAGTTACAGATTACTACAGACTGTTCTGTTTTTGACAGATTCTGTTTTTCGTGTGTTGTTTGCTTATTTTGATGAATCTATGGCTAGTAAATTAGTTTATAAACCATAGAGAAGTTGGAATACAGTATGTTTAACACCAATATAAATAAATAATGAGTTCATTACAGTACCTTGAAGTAGTCTTTTGTTTTCTTTCTCTAACGGAGCTCACGAGATTTCTGTTGATTTTGTGTTGTGAAGTTTTCAAGTTTTGGGTGAATTCTTTTGATGGATTATGGAACAAGGAGTGGCAAGAGACTAAGCTTGGGGATGCCCATGGCACCGCCAAGATAATCAAAGGACACCAAAAAGTCAAAGCTTGGGGATGCCCCGGAAGGCATCCCCTCTTTCGTCCACTTCCATCGGTAATTTACTTGGAGCTATATTTTTATTCACCAACATGATATGTGTTTTGCTTGGAGCGTCTTGTATTATTTGCGTCTTTGCTTGTTAGTCTATCACAATCATCCTTGCTGTACACACCTTTTGAGAGAACCATACATGAATTGAAATTTGTTAGAATACTCTATGTGCTTCACTTATATCTTTTGAGCTTGATAGTTTTGCTCTATGTGCTTCACTTATATCTTTTGAGCGTGATAATTTTTGCTCTAGTGCTTCACTTAGATCTTTTAGAGCACGGTGGTGGATTTGTTTTAAAGAAACTTGATCTCTCATGCTTCACTTAGATTATTTTGAGAGTCGCTAATAGCATGGTAATTTGCTTAATGTTAATATACTTGGTGTTCAAGATATGTGAAACTTTATTTTTGAGTGAATTAAATTAAGTTTGATGCTTGATAATTGTTTTGAGATATGGAGGTGATAATATCAAAGTCGTGCTAATTGAATAGTTGTGAATTTGAGAAATACTTGTGTTGAAGTTGGCAAGTCCCGTAGCATGCACGTATGGTTAAAGTTGTGTAACAAATTTGAAACATGAAGTGTACCTGGCTTGTGCATCCTTATGAGTGGCGGTCGGGGATGAGCGATGGTCTTTTCCTACCAATCTATCCCCCAGGAGCATGTGCGTAGTACTTTATTTTTGATGACTTCTAAATTTTTGCAATAAGTATATGAGTTCTTTTGATTAATGTTGAGTCCATGGATTATACGCACTTTTACCTTTCCGCCATTGCTAGCCTCTTCGGTACCGTGCATTGCCTTTCTCACATTGAGAGTTGGTGCAAACTTCACCGGTGCATCCAAACCCCGTGATATGATACACTCTTTCACACATAAACCTCCTTATATCTTCCTCAAAACAGCCACCATACCTACCTATTATGGCATTTCCATAGCCATTCCGAGATATATTGCCATGCAACTTTCCACCGTTCCGTTCATCATGACATACTTTACTTTTGTCATATTGCCATTGCATGATCATGTAGTTGACATCGTATTTGTGGCAAAGCCACCATGCATTATTTTTCATACATGTCACTCTTGATTCATTGCACCATCCCGGTACACCGCCGGAGGCATTCATATAGAGTCATATCTTTGTTACAGATGTCGAGTTGTAATATCGAGTTGTAAGAAAAATAAAAGTGTGATGATCATCATTATTAGAGCATTGCCCTAGTGAGGAAAAGGATGATGGAGACTATGATTCCCCCACAAGTCGGGATGAGACTCCGGACGAAATAAAAAAAAGAAGTGAAAGGCCAATAAAAAAAGAGAAGGCCCAAAAAAATGAGAGAAAAAGAGAGAAGGGGCAATGTTACTATCCTTTTACCACACTCGTGCTTCATAATAGCACCTTGTTCTTCATGTAGTGAGTCTCATATATTTGTGCTTCAAAGTAGCACCATGTTTTTCATATAGTGAGTCTCATAAATTTTCTTGTTTATACTAGTGGGAATTTTTCATTATAGAACTTGGCTTGTATATTCCAATGATGGGCTTCCTCAAAATGCCCTAGGTCTTCGTGAGCAAGCGAGTTGGATGCACACCCACTAGTTTTCTTTTGTTGAGCATTCATAGCTCTAGTGCATCCGTTGCATGGCAATCCCTACTTCTCATGTTGACATCAATTGATGGGCATCTCCATAGTCCGTTTATTATCCTCGTCAATATGAGACTTTCTTCTTTTTTGTCTTCTCCACACAATCCCCATCATCATATTCTATTCCACACATAGTGCTATATCCATGGCTCGCGCTCATGTATTGCGTGAAGGTTGAAAGAATTTGAGATTATTTGAGTATGAAACAATTGCTTGGCTTGTCATCGGGGGCATAGAAGTTGGGAACATCTTTGTGTGACGAAAATGAAGCATAGCCTAACTATATGATTTTGTAGGGATGAACTTTCTTTGGCCATGTTATTTTGAGATGACATAATTGTTTGATTAGTATGCTTGAAGTATTGTTATTTTTATGTCAATATGAACTTTTATCTTGAATCTTTCAGATCTGAACATTCATGCCATGATTAAGAAGATTTACATTGAAATTATGCCAAAGTATCACTCCGCATCAAAAATTCTTCTTTTTATCATTTACCTACTCGAGGACGAGCAGGAATTAAGCTTGGGGATGCCTGATACGTCTCCAACGTATCTATAATTTTTGATTGCTCCATGCTACTTTATCTACTGTTTTGGACTATATTGGGCTTTATTTTCCACTTTTATATTATTTTTGGGACTAACCTATTAACCGGAGGCCCAGCCCAGAATTGCTGTTTTTTGCCTTTTTCAGTATTTCGAAGAAACAGAATATCAAATGGAATGAAACCTTTAGGAATGTGATTTTCTCATCAGATAAGACCCAGGAGACTTGGACCCTCCGACAAGAAAGCCACGAGGCGGTCATGAGGGTGGAGGGCGCGCCCTCCCCCCTGGGCGCGCCCCCTACCTCGTGGGCCCCTCGGAGCTCCACCGACGTACTCCTTCTTCCTATATATACCTACGTATCCCGGAACGATCAGAACAGGAGCAAAAAACCTAATTCCACCGCCGCAACCTTCTGTATCCACGAGATCCCATCTTGGGGCCTGTTCCGGAGCTCCGCCGGAGAGGGCATCCACCATGGAGGGCTTCTACATCAACACCATAGCCCCTCCGATGAAGTGTGAGTAGTTTACTTCAGACCTTCGGGTCCATAGCTAGTAGCTAGATGGCTTCTTCTCTCTTTTTGGATCTCAATACAATGTTCTCCCCCTCTCTCGTGGAGATCTATTCGATGTAATCTTCTTTTTGCGGTGTGTTTGTTGAGAACGATGAATTGTGGGTTTATGATCCAACTTATCTATGAATAATATTTGAATCTTCTCTGAATTCTTTTATGTATGATTGAGTTATCTTTGCAAGTCTCTTCGAATTATCCGTTTGGTTTGGCCAACTAGATTGGTAGTTCTTGCAATCGGAGAAGTGCATGGCTTTGGGTTCAATCTTGCGGTGTCCTTACTCAGTGACAGAAAGAGTTGCAAGGCATGTATTGTATTGTTGCCATCGAGGATAACAAGATGGGTTATTTATCATATTGCATGAATTTATTCCTCTACATCATGTCATCTTGCTTAAGGCGTTACTCTTTTTTTAACTTAATACTCTAGATGCATGCTGGATAGCGGTCGATGAGTGGAGTAATAGTAGTAGATGCAGAATCGTTTCGATCTACTTGTCTCGGACGTGATGCCTATATACATGATCATACCTAGATAACCTCATAACTATGCTCAATTCTATCAATTGCTCAACAGTAATTTGTTCACCCACCATAGAATACTTATGCTCTTGAGAGAAGCCACTAGTGAAACCTATGGCCCCCGGGTCTATTCTCATTATATCAATCTCCATCACTTTATTTACTTGCTTTGCCTTTTACTTTTTACTTTGCATCTTTATACCAAAAATACCAAAAATATTATCTCTATCAGATCTCACTCTCGTAAGTGACCGTGAAGGGATTGACAACCCCTAAGCATTGGTTGCGAGTTGCTACCGTTTTGTGCAGGTACGAGGGACTTGCGCGTGACCCCCTACTGGATTGATACCTTGGTTCTCAAAAACTGAGGGAAATACTTATGCTACTGTGCTGCATCACCCCCTACTCTTGGGGGAAAACCAATGCAAGCTCGAGACGTAGCAGGGACCAAAGAAGAACGATCATGGTCGGAACCACGGTTGCGAAGGATCAATTCACCGATACCAGATGAACTTATAACAAGGGGTAATTATTTTTACGAGCAGCTTCCATGATAAGTTCTACATCGGGTCCATGGGCATGAACACAAAGGTTCAAGGTCGACTTCCACTTCTTCAATGCATAACCTTTCATTCACTCCTCGTTTCGAAGAATTTGTAGTGCGAAAGATTATCTGGTGAAGCACCAGAAGAGTATGACTCACATCTCTTTCGAGTTCACACGGATTAGGGAAGGCATAGGTTCAACCCGTAGGGGTATCTTAGGAACATATACCACTAACTTTAGGATTAAAATATACCAGCTCGAAAGCAGAGCATGGTTGACAAAAGCAGATGATAGAATTTACCCAAGGCATTATGTATGAGTTCAAAACTCACAAGTTTAAGGAATATGAAGGACATTTTCGGATAATAATCCAACCAAGGATATGGTGGTCCATACAAGATCTGATGTGAATATTGATACTCACCCAGAAGAAGAAAGAATGCAAAGGCATCGGATTATAGATATAGCCGGATAACTTCAAAGCTTCAATACAAAGGAATTACAATACCCAAATCGGTGTATCAAAATCAGATACTATGATTAAGTACGAGTATGTTGAATAGGATTAGATGGGCAATGAATCAAGGTTTGATTTGCCGAGAACAAGCTCATGTCCGGAATGACGTCTGAGCTGGAAGAACAATTTCCAGGGAACAACTGATGATTGCGTGCATTCACACACATGTTGAATCGACAGGGTAAGGACGACAATCACAAAGGATTTTAATGAATATTGCTAGACATATGGAATTAACCAAAATGCAAGCAGGTAAGGAAGAACAAGAGTAATAGGCTACTAAGGATTTTGAGAAGATCGAATAGTATTTCGAAGAATTTTGTGAAACACAAGAACAACTAGGGATGAGCGAATAATCGATAAGTTCGAGGAATTATCCGTAGGGGTATTCATGTGGTAAAGAACTGCAAGGCAGTAAGCTCAAAGGATTCTCAAGGCAACGGAGAGTATTTCAGGGCATCTTGTAATAACAAGAGCAACTGGAATATGATGTAAGAACGATAGGTGTATGTAGTTATTCATAGGGGTTGACGGTGGAAGGGAATTGCAAAAGCGATGAGCACATGTTCTTGGGAGAACATCGGAGAGTAACTTTGAAGTCTTCTGGTGAAGCAAGCGATCACCTGGAATGGAGGGGCTCTCCGGGTGGAAGTGGTTACGAGATCCTAGAGTCAGGGTTAGCAAAATCATTAACCCGAATAGAAGAGAGATCAGAGTCCCAGAGTATAGACGAGGAGTAAAATATCCTAATACCACCCAATGGCGGCGTGGGCCAAGACACACAGCCAATGTTAGTAAAAGTTTTTCAGTGACTAGACTCAACTCGGCCAAGGAGTTGGAAAGGGGGCTACCTACAGACAGTCGGCTCTGATACCAACTTGTGACACCCTTGATTCAATCGTACACTAATCATACACGCAAATGTGTACGGTCAAGATCAAGGACTCACGGGAAGATATCACAACACAACTCTAGACACAAATTAAAATAATACAAGCTTTATATTACAAGCCAGGGGTCTCGAGGGCTCGAATACATCAGCTCGAATACAAACGAGTCAGCGGAAGCAACAATATTTGAGTACATACATGAGTTAAACAAGTTTTCCTTAAGAAGGCTAGCACAAAAGCAACATCGATCGAAAAGGCAAGGCCTATTGCCTGGGAGCCTCCTAACTACTCCTGGTCGTCGGTGTCCGTCACGTGGAGTAGGCACCCTCGGGGTAGTAGCAGTCGTCAAAGGTGGCATCTGGCTCCTGGACTCCACCATGTGGTTGTAACAACCATAAAGAAGAAAGAAGGGGGAAAAGGGGTAGCAAAGCAACCATGAGTACTCATCCAATGTACTCGCAAGCAAGGATCTACACTACTTATGCATCGGTATCAATAAAAGGGGTAATATATGTGGACTAACTGCAGAATGCCAGAATAAGAGGGGGAGAAGCTAGTCGTATCGAAGACTAGCATCTTCTGGAAACCCCATCTTGCAGCAAACAAGAGGGAGTAGAGTAGCATAAAGTAAAGTAGTAGTAGTGTTATCAACCTCGGCCAGAGATCCTTTCTTGACTCCCTACGAGAAAGAAATCCCAGAGCCATACTATCCATTTCTCATCACAATCCAATTCTCATCACAAGTATCCAGTTCTAGTTGTATCGATCGGGATACAACTCCAAGTGTTCGTTACCACAGGACAGGCTATTGATAGGTGTTTTCTTCCCTGCAGGGGTGCACCAACTTACCCACCCCGCTTGATTAACTTCGGCCGGACACACTTTCCTAGGTCATGCCCGGTCTCGGCCAAACAATACACCACAACACGACCTAGGCTTAATAGAGAGGTCAACACGCATGACTAAACCTATGCCCCCAGGGGTCATGGGCCATCGCCCCGGGAACTCCTGCACGTACGCAGTCCAACCCGGCGCGCGGCGCTCAGTCGCGACGTCTATTAAGCTTCAGCTGATGTATACGACGCAGAATGCCCATACTATGCCCACATGATGGTTAGTGCTATCAGGCCAGAGGCCCCTCGGATCAAATATCCAAATCATAGTGGATTAGGAATGCGCGGTAACAAGCAGAGACTCACGAAAGATGTGACCCCGTTACCCCGTTTCGAGGACTTGCGGCAAGGCTAGGAATGCCCGACCACGCCTCGTAAGTATCTCGTGGGCCTCTCCTAGGTCAACCAGACTCCTCATCACTCGCAAATATGCTCGCGCGGGTACCCCTCAGGGCCGACCCATCTTTAGTAACATGGTTCAATGTAAAGTCATAGTAACCATAGTAACCGTGTGTCTATGACCAAGGGGAAAACCTGAGGAGTCATCCCCGATGGATTACACTCGATGTAATCATCAAGGTGGACGGAAGAGGAACCACCCTCAAGGTCCACACTTGAGGGGTTGCATGACAGAGTCGTATCGGAAGTGGTTAAGGAGGAAATCACCCTCGATGACCACGACCGAATAACTACACTACTGAGTTAACATCTGAAGTGCTGATGAGGTCTCACCCTCAGCACTCGATAGTAACCCAGTAGTGTCGAGCAACTAAGGGGAAGTGATGTGCGGTGTCGGGGCCTGGTCTTCGATCCCGTTGATCGGGTCTTCAATGATGAAGCAGGGGCAACAAGGACAAGGTGGGGGTCACTGATGGATCACTAACCAACCTATACTAATTAGTTTAGGATAAGCAGGTAGGGTAACAATAAGTAGGTTACAAAAGCAGGCTATGCATCAGAATAGGAGCAAACAAGAACAGTAGAAAAATCTAATGCAAGCATGAGAGAATGGAATGAGCGATATCGGGATGATCAAAGGGGGGCTTGCCTGGTTGCTCTGGCATGGAGGGTTCATCGTCTACGTAGTCGATCACAGGGGCAACATTGGTCTCGGGGTCTATCAAAGAGAAGAGGGGAAGAAACAATAAATATAAAGTAAACATAGCATCACAAAGCATAACATGGCAATTTGCTATGCCGGGTGTGACCTAATGTATGGCTACACAATAAAGGTGAAGGGGGAATTCAACCGGGAATGTTTTCCCGGTTCCGGACCTGTGTCAAATAGATGACCAAAGGGGGGAAAGTTCCATGTTCAGATAGTTAGAGGCATCTAACAGGTAAACGGAACGCGTATTCGGATTTGTCTCATCATTCTGAGCAACTTTCATATAGAAAACATTTTCATCCGAGCTACGGTTTATTTCCTACGATTTTTCAAAGTTTTAGACATACAATCTGAAGATTCTATTAATTTGAAAATAAAAAGACAAAGTGCTACGTGCACCCGGAATTGTACCCAGCTAGCACACATGGGTTGATTGGTGGGCCCTGTTGACTGGGTCAACAGACTGGTCAACCAGAGGCTGACTGGTGGGCACTGGTGCTGACTCAGCATGCGGACTCAGCGGATCTCATCCACTGAATAGTAAAGATGCGAGCCCCACCTGTCAGTTATTTATTTAAACAAAATGTTTTTTATTAGCAAATAATTAAACGCGTGGGGCCCGGCTGTCATTGGGGATTAAGGGTTGGGTTAGAGTTAGTTAAGCCGGCCACGCCGGCGGCTAACTCCGGCGCAGCGGGAGAGGAACTCCGGCCTGCGTATTCCGGCAGCCGTTCGCTGCGCGGGCAGGCGCGTCCGATCGGGCTCGCCGTGGCGCGCCAACCGGGGGCAACTGCGTGAGCGGGGGAGGTCGGTGAGGAGCAAAACATCAGCAACAACGACGATAAAGCTCGGTGGACGCACGACGACGCGCGCAGGCGTTGGCGGTGGTGGAGGTCAGGGGCGGCCATGGCGAGCGGCGAGCGAGGCAAGAAGTGAGCGGGCGCGGTCTGTCTCCTTCGGACGCGGGCGATGCGGCGTGTCATCGGGTGGCAGTAGCCGGAGCTAAGGAGGCTGGAGTCATCGTCCACATTGAGTTGGGTGGCGGCCATCGTTCGGGCACGATGGAATAGGTTCTTGCGGCGAGATCGAACAGGGCATAGCCCCAGACGGCATCTACGCAACGCCACAAGCACGCACGCATCAATAGAAGATGCTACGGGGCTCGGCAGCGACGAGCTCGCCGGCCATGGTAGACGACGGAGCCCAGCTTCGCGGGGACGGTGACCGAGCGCGCTAAGAACGTGAAAGAGAGGGAAGGGAGCAACGCGGAGGCTCACCGAGCGGCTCATGGAGGCCGGCTAATGGATTAGGAGGAGCAGAGCTGGCCGGAGTGGAGGAAGACGGCAGCGACTGAACGGGGAAGGCGGTGTCGATCCGGTCGGTGAGGTGGCACCAAGCTCGAGCTCGTGGTCGGAGAGGGAGTACCGGTTGTCGGCGGAGCTTCTGGTCACCAAGAGGAGGCACGGGGACGCCGGTGGCCGCGTGACCGGAGTGGCGCGGAGACGGCTATGTTCGGTGAGGTGGAGAACAGAGGGGAGAGCGAGGGACGAGGGAGAGGGTAGTGGCAAGTGGGCGAGTGGGAGGCGAGGGGGCCGAGGCGTCGGGGCGTCCTTATCCCCTCCCGGCGTCGGCGCCGACGAGGTGGTCGGGCGGGGACATGCCCCTGTAGCGGCACGCACCGGGGGAACAGGAGGGAGGGGAGAGCAACCAGGGAGGGGAGCTGGGCCTGGCCTGCTGGGCCTGTCTCTATGTCCTTAGGCCCAGGGGGGTTCCTTTTCCCCCTTTTTTGCATTTCTATTTCTTTTCTCTTTTTACAGAAAATGCTTTGCAACATTTGAGGTGTCCAAAAGGATTCTGTAAAATGGGGGACTTGGCCACATAATTACATTGCACTAGTTGGCACTGCCAAAAAGGATTGAGAGGCTTTTGAAATAGTTTGCCACTTTTATAATTTAAAAAGGCATTAAATCTATTTGTTTTAGCCATTGTTTAACCAGTTTAGGGCAGTTAGACATTTTGCAAAAATGTTGGTTCACCACCAATATTTGTGATGAATTATTTGGCACGAGATGAACATTTTAGATTTCACGTCTGGCAAATATGAATTTTTGACTTTAGATTGGATTTGAATTAGAATTGTGATTTGGATCAAGTGAAGATTAGCAACAGTAACATGATGACATGGACCATTAACAAAGGATTACTGTAGCATGACACTAGTGGTGTTACAGTGTTCTAGGCGCATCCCCCCTCATATATATAGGTGGGAGGGAGAGGGAGCAGCCAAGGGGGCGCCCCTAGTAAGCCAAATCCTAGTTGGGGTTCCTCCCCAATTCGGCCCCCCTTCCTTATTCATCGGAGAGGAAAGGAAAGAGAGGGGGGGAGGGAAGGAAGGCGGAGGCCAAACCCTCCCCTTTCCTTCTCCCTTCCCCTCTTTCCTTCTCCTCCTATTTTGGCCTATATGGGGGCGCACCAGCCCCTAAGGGGCTGGTATGTCCCCCTCTTGGCCCATTACGCCCATATAGTTGCCGCGGGGGGGGGGGGGGGGTGCCCGAAACCCCTTCTGGTGACCCGATATGTACCCGGTACCCCGAGAACACTTCCGACGTCCGAATATCATCGTCCTATATATCAATCTTTACCCCTCAACCATTTCGAGACTCCTCGTCATCTCCATGATCTCATCCGGGACTCCAAACAACATTCCGTCACCAAATCACATAACTCATATAATACAAAATCATCATCGAACATTAAGCGTGCGGACTCTACGGGTTCGAGAACTATGTAGACATGACCGAGACACTGATACGTCTCTAACATATCTATAATTTTTTATTGTTCCGTGCTAATATATTATCTGTTTTGGATGTTTATGGGCTTTACTATACACTTTCATATCATTTTTGGGACTAACCTATTAACCGAAGGCCCATCCCAAATTGCTGTTTTTTTCCTATTTCAGTGTTTCATAGAAAAGGAATATCAAACAGAGTCCAAACGGAATGAAACCTTTGGGAGAGATATCTTTGGAACAAACACAATCCAGGAGACTTGGAGTGGACGTCAAGAAAGAAACAAGGCGACCACGAGGCAGGGAGGCGCGCCCAGGGGGGCAGGCGTGCCCCCCACCCTCGTGGGCCCCTCATGGCTCCCTTGACCGACTTCCTTTGCCTATATATATCCACATACCCTGAAAACATCCAGGAGCACCACGAAACCCTATTTCCACCACCGCAACCTTTTGTACCCGTGAGATCCCATCTTGGGGCCTTTTCTGGCGCTCCGCCGGAGGGGGAATCAATCACGGAGGGCTTCAACATCAACACCATAGCCTCTCCGATGATGTGTTAGTAGTTTACCACAGACCTTCGGGTCCATAGTTATTAGCTAGATGGCTTCTTCTCTCTTTTTGGATCTCAATACAATGTTCTCCGCCTCTCTTGTGGAGATCTATTCGATGTAAACTCTTTTTGTGGTGTGTTTGTCGAGATCCGGTGAATTGTGGGTTTATGATCAAGTTTATCTATGAGAAATATTTGATCTCCTCTGAATTATTTTATGTATGATTGGTAATCTTTGCAAGTCTCTTCGAATTATCAGTTTGGTTTGGCCTACTAGATCGATCTTTCTTGCAATGGGAGAAGTGCTTAGCTTTGGGTTCAATCTTGCGGTGTCCTTTCCCAGTGACAGCAGGGGCAGCAAGGCACATATTGTATTGTTTCCATTGAGGATAAAAGATGGGGTTTATATCATATTGCTTGAGTTTATCCCTCTATATCATGTCATCTTGCCTAATGCGTTACTCCGTTCTTATGAACTTAATACTCTAGATGCATGCTGGATAGCGGTCGATGTGTGGAGTAATAGTAGTAGATGCAGAATCATTTCGATCTACTTTGTCACAGACGTGATGCCTATATATATGATCATGCTTAGATATTCTCATAACTATGCACTTTTCTATCAATTGGTCGACAGTAATTTGTTCACCCACCGTAATACTTATGCTATCTTGAGAGAAGCCACTAGTGAAACCTATGGCCCTCGGGTCTATTTTCCATCATATAAGTTTCCAATCTATTTTATTTTGCAATCTTTACTTTCCAATCTATATCATAAAAATACCAAAAATATTTATCTTATTATCTCTATCAGATCTCACTTTTGCAAGTGACCGTGAAGGGATTGACAACCCCTTTATCGCGTTGGTTGCAAGGTTCTTGTTTGTTTGTGTAGGTACAAGGCGACTTGTGTGTAACCTCCTACTGGATTGATACCTTGGTTCTCAAAAACTGAGGGAAATACTTATGCTACTTTGCTGCATCACCCTTTCCTCTTCAAGGGAAACCAATGCAGTGCTCAAGAGGTAGCAAGAAGGATTTCTGGCGCCGTTACTGGGGAGGCTTATGCCAAGTCAAGTCAAGATTTGATCTTCCAGGAACTGGCCATTTCTGGTGCCAAGTCAAGACATACCAAGTACCCATCACAAACTCTTATCCCTCACATTACATTATTTGCCATTTGCCTCTCGTTTTCCTCTCCCCCACTTCACCTTTGCCTTTTCTTTGCCCTCCTTCCATTTGATCTTGTGTTACCATGTGCCTTCTTTTTGCTTGTTAAAAGTTTATGGATCCTCATCCCCTTGCTAATCTTTTTAAGAGATCTAATTATGATGAATCAATTTCTAGTGACTTGAGTGCACTAGATTATCTTTATGAGGTTTTGCTTGAAATTCGTGAATCTGAAAATTGTGATGAAGAAATTTATGAAAAGATTCATGATAGCTCCTTGAATAAAAAGCATGATTACAATGATTTTACTATAAATTCTCTTGATGTCAATTGTGCTAATAATATGCAAAACCCTAAGCTTGGGGATGCTAGTTTTTCTATGTCTACTACTTGTTGCAATATATCATGATTGGGGTGATTCTTCTTATGATCTTGAAAATTTATTTAAGCCCCATGATGAATATGAGATTGATAATAGAGTTTGCAATAATAATGAAAGTGGGTTTGGAAGAGTGTCAACTTTAGATCCCACATATTTGGAGAATTTTCAATCTTATGGTCTTTTTGATAAAAGTGGGTTTGGAGAGGTCACGACTTTAGTTAATGTTAATCCCACTATTTTGGAAGAGTGTCAACTTTGCATGCATGTGGATCATGTTGAAAATATTTTATGTGATAGATATTTTATTGAATTTACTCATGATCCCACATGTAATTATTATGAGAGAGAAAAATATGATTGTAGAAATTTTCATGTTACTAAATTACCTCTCGTTATGTTGAGATTGCTATTGTTTCTTTCCGCTTCCTTGCATATGCTAGTTTTTGTTTGCTATGATAATTTGTTTGATTATAAGATGCCTATGCATAGGAAGTATGTTAGACTTAGGTGCGTTTTTCGCATGCTATATGATGCTCTTTTTGTGCTTCAACTTTTGTCTTTCATGTGAGCATCATTAAAATTATCAATGAATAGCTAGGGGCGTTAAACGACAACTCTTGTTGGGAGGCAACCCAATTTTATTTTTGTTTCTTGCTTTTTGTTTCTGTTTAGTGATAAATAATTCATCTATCTTCTGGTTAGATGTGGTTTTATGTTTTAATTAGTATTTTTGCCAAGTAGAACCTTTGGGAAGACTTGGGTGAAGTCTTTATGATCTTGCTGTAAAAAACAGAAACTTTAGCGCTCACGAGATTAGCTGCCATTTTTCACTGGAGAGTGATTTTAGGTTGATTCTTTTTGGAGATGATTTTTAGACAAATTCCTCACGTCCACTAATTTATTTCAGAATTTTTGGAGTTACATAAGTATACGTTTGATACAGATTACTACAGACTGTTCTTTTTTTGACAGATTCTGTTTTTGGTGGGTTGTTTGCTTATTTTGATGGATCTATGGCTAGTATCGGGGGGTATGAACCATAGAGAAGTTGGAATAAATTAGGTTTAATACCAATATAAATAAAAAATGAGTTCATTACAGTATCTTAAAGTGGTAGTTTGCTTTCTTGCACTAACGGAGCTCATGAGATTTTCTGTTGAGTTTTGTGTTGTGAAGTTTTCAAGTTTTGGGTAAAGATTTGATGGATTATGGAATAAGGAGTGGCAAGAGCCTAAGATTGGGGATCCCCAAGGCACCCAAAGGTAAAATTCAAGGACAACCAAAAGCCTAAACTTGGGGATGCCCCGGAAGGCACCCCCTCTTTCGTCTTTGTTCATCGGTAACTTTACTTGAGGCTATATTTTTATTCACCACATGATATGTGTTTTGCTTGGAGTGTCTTGTATGATTTGAGTGTTTGATTTTTAGTTTACCACAATCATCCTTGTTGTACACACCTTTTGGGAGAGACACACATGAATCGAAATTTATTAGAATACTCTTTGTGCTTCACTTATATCTTTTGAGCTAGACAGTTTTGCTCTAGTGCTTCACTTATATCTTTTTAGAGCATGGCGGTGGTTTTATTTTATAGAAATTATTGATCTCTCATGCTTCACTTATATTATTTTGAGAATCTTATAGAACAGCATGGTAATTTGCTTTGGCTATAAAATTAGTCCTAATATGATATGCATCCAAGATGGATATAATAAAAACTTTCATAAAAAGTGTATTGAATACTATGAGAAGTTTGATACTTGATGATTGTTTTGAGATATGGAGATAGTGATATTAGAGTCATGCTAGTTGAGTAGTTGTGAATTTGAGAAATACTTTTTCTAAAGTTTGTGATTCCCGTAGCATGCACGTATGGTGAACCGTTATGTGATGAAGTCGGAGCATGATTTATTTATTGATTGTCTTCCTTATGAGTGGCGGTCGGGGACGAGCGATGGTCTTTTACTACCAATCTATCCCCCTAGGAGCATGCGCGTAGTACTTCGTTTTGATAACTAATAGATTTTTGCAATAAGTATGTGAGTTCTTTATGACTAATGTTGAGTCCATGGATTATACACACTCTCATCCTTCCACCATTGCTAGCCTCTCTAATACCGCGCACCTTTCGCCGGTATCATACACCCACCATATACCTTCCTCAAAACAGCCACCATACCTACGTATTATGGCATTTCCATAGCCATTCCGAGATATATTGCCATGCAACTTACCACCGTTCCGTTTGTTATGATACGTTTCATCATTGTCATATTGCTTTGCATGATCATGTAGTTGACATCGTATCTGTGGCAAAGCCACCTTTATAATTCTTTCATACATGTCACTCTTGATTCATTGCATATCCCGATACACCGCCGGAGGCATTCACATAGAGTCATATTTTGTTCTAAGTATTGAGTTGTAATTTTCGAGTTGTAAGTAAATAGAAGTGTGATGATCATCATTATTAGAGCATTGTCCCAAGAGAGGAAAGGATGATGGAGACTATGATTCCCCCACAAGTCAGGATGAGTCTCCGGACGAAAAATAAAAAAAGAGGCCATAAAAAAAGGAGAAAAGGCCCAAATAAAAAAAATATAAAAAATGAGAGGAAAAGAGAGAAGGGACAATGTTACTATCCTTTTACCACACTTGTGCTTCAAAGTAGCACCATGATCTTCATGATAGAGAGTCTCCTATGTTGTCACTTTCATATACTAGTGGGAATTTTACATTATAGAACTTGGCTTGTATATTCCAATGATGGGCTTCCTCAAATTGCCCTAGGTCTTCGTGAGCAAGCGAGTTGGATGCACACCCACTTAGTTTCTTTTGTTGAGCTTTCATACACTTATAGCTCTAGTGCATCCGTTGCGTGGCAGTCCCTACTCACTCACATTGATATCTATTGATGGGCATCTCCATAGCCTGTTGATACGCCTAGTTAATGTGAGACTATCTTCTTCCTTTTTGTCTTCTCCACAACCACCCTTCTATTACACATATAATGCTATGTCCATGGCTCACGCTCATGTATTGCGTGAAGATTGAAAAAGTTTGAGAACATCAAAAGTATGAAACAATTGCTTGGCTTGTCATCAAGGTTGTGCATGATTTAAATATTTTGTGTGATGAAGATAGAGCATATCCAGACTATATGATTTTGTAGGGATAACTTTCTTTGGCCATGTTATTTTGAGAAGACATGATTGCTTTGTTAGTATGCTTGAAGTATTATTATTTTCATGTCAATATTAAACTCTTGTCTTGAATCTTTCGGATCTGAACATTCATGCCACAATAAAGAAAATTACATTGAGAAATATGCTAGGTAGCATTCCACATCAAAAATTCTGTTTTTATCATTTACCTACTCGAGGACGAGCAGGAATTAAGCTTGGGGATGCTTGATACGTCTCCAACGTAACTATAATTTTTGATTCTTCCATGCTATTATATTATCTGTTTTGGATGTTTATGGGATTTACTATACACTTTTATATCATTTTTGGGACTAACCTATTAACCGGAGGCCTAGCCCAAATTGCTAATTTTTTTGCCTATTTCAGTGTTTCACAGAAAAGGAATATCAAACGGAGTCCAAACGGAATGAAAGCTTCGGGAGAGATATTTTTGGAGCAAACACAATCCAGGAGACTTGGAGTGGACGTCAAGAAAGAAACGAGGGGGCCACGAGGCAGGGAGGCGCGCCCCCCACCCTTGTGGGCCCCTCGTGGCTCCCCTGACCGAGTTCCTTCACCTATATATATCCACATACCTTGAAAACATCCAGGAGCACCACAAAACTCTATTTCCACGGCCGCAACCTTCTGTACCCGTGAGATCCATCTTGGGGCCTTTTCCGGCGCTCCGCCGGAGGGGGAATCGATCACGGAGGGCTTCTACATCAACACCATAGCCTCTCCGATGATGTGTGGTAGTTTACCACAGACCTTCGGGTCCATAGTTATTAGCTAGATGGCTTCTTCTCTCTCTTTGAGTCTCAATAAAAAGTTCTCCTCGATCTTCTTGGAGATCTATTCGATGTAACTCTTTTGCGGTGTGTTTGTCGAGATCCGATGAATTGTGTGTTTATGATCAAGTTTATCTATGAGAAATATTTGAATCTCCTCTGAATTCTTTTATGTATGATTGGTAATCTTTGCAAGTCTCTTTGAATTATCCGTTTGGTTTGGCCTACTAGATTAATCTTTCTTGTGATGGGAGAAGTGCTTAGCTTTGGGTTCAATCTTGCTGTGTCCTTTCCCAGTGACAGCAGGGGCAACAAGGCACGTATTGTATTGTTGCCATCGAGGATAGAAAGATGGGTTTTATACCATATTGCTTGAGTTTATCCCTCTACATCATGTCATCTTGCCTAATGCGTTACTCTGTTCTTATGAACTTAATACTCTAGATGCTTGCTAGATAGCGGTCGATGTGTGGAGTAATAGTAGTAGATGCAGAATCGTTTCGATCTACTTGTCGAGGACGTGATGCCTATATACATGATCATGCCTAGATATTCTCGTAACTATGCACTTTTCTATCAATTGCTCGATAGTAATTTGTTCACCCATCATAATACTTATGCTATCTTGAGAGAAGCCACTAGTGAAACCTATTGCCCTCGGGTCTATTTTCCATCATATAAGTTTCCGATCTATTTTATTTTGCAATCTTTACTTTCCAATCTATATCATAAAAATACCAAAAATATTTATCTTATTATCTCTATCAGATCTCACTTTTGCAAGTGACTGTGAAGGGATTGACAACCCCTTTACCGCATTGGTTGCGAGGTTCTTGTTTGTTTGTGTAGCTACAAGGCGACTTGTGTGTAACCTTCTACTGGATTGATACCTTGGTTCTCAAAAACTGAGGGAAATACTTACGCTACTTTGCTGCATCACCCTTTCCTCTTCAAGAGAAAACCAACACAGTGCTCAAGAGGTAGCAGACAACTCTCCGGTCAATAACCAATAGCAGAACCTGGATGCTCATATTGGTTCATGAAGTAAATATGCCCTAGAGGCAATAATAAAGTTGTTATTTTATATTTCCTTATATCATGATAAATGTTTATTATTCATGCTAGAATTGTATTAACTGGAAACTTGATACATGTGTGGATACATACACAAAGCACCGTGTCCCTAGTAAGCCTCTACTAGACTAGCTCGTTAATCAAAGATGGTTAAGTTTCCTAACCATATACATGTGTTGTCATTTGATGAACAGGGTCACTTCATTAGGAGAATGATGTGATGGACAAGACCCATCCTTTTATGGCTAATGCTTTCTTCATGTCAAATACATATTCCTTTGACTATAAGATTATGCAACTCCCGGATACCGGAGGAATGCCTTGTGTGCTATCAAACGTCACAACATAACTGGGTGATTATAAAGATGCTTTATAGGTATCCCCAAAGGTGTTTGTTGGGTTGGCATAAATCGAGATTAGGATTTATCACTCCATGTATCGGAGAGGTATCTCTGGGCCCTCTCGGTAATGCGCATCATAATAAGCCTTGCAAGCAATATGTGACTAATGAGTTAGTTGAGGGATGATGCATTACAGAACGAGTAAAGAGACTTGCCGGTAACGAGATTGAACTAGGTATGAAGATACCGACGATCGAATCTCGGGCAAGTAACATACTAATGACAAAGGGAATAACGTATGTTGTCATTACGGTATGGCCAATAAAGATCTTCGTAGAATATGTGGGAACCAATATGAGCATCCAGGTCCCGCTGTTGGTTATTGACCGGAGAGGTGTCCCGGTCATGTCTACATAGTTCTCGAACCCGTAGGGTCCGCACGCTTAACGTTCGATGACGATTTTGTATTATATGAGTTATGTGATTTGGTGACTGAATATTGTTCGGAGTCCCGGATGAGATTACGGACATGATGAGGAGTCTCGAAATGGTTGAGAGGTAAAGATTCATAAATAGGACGATGATATTTGGACACCGGAAGTGTTCTGGGGGTACCGGGTACATATCGTGTCACCACAAGGGGTTCCGGGCATCCCCCCGGCAACTACATGGGCCTAATGGGCCAAGAAGGGGACAGACCAGCCCCTAGGGTGCTGGTGCACCCCATGTAGGCCAAAATAAGGAGGAAGGAAAGAGGAGACGAGGGAAAGGAAGGGGAGGGATTCGGCCTCCCCCTTCCTTCTCTCGCCCCTCCTCCTTCCTCCCCCCTCCGGATGAATATGGAAGGGGGGAGGCCGAATTGGGAGGCGCCCAAGTAGGATTCCACCTACTTGGGTCGCCCCCTTGGATGCCCCTCTCCTCCCCTCCAACCTATATATATGAGGGGGGCACCGCTAGAACACACAACATTGATTCCTAGCCGTGTGCGGCGCCCCCCTCCACAGTTTACGCCTCCGGTCATATTGTTGTAGTGCTTAGGCGAAGCCCTGCATGGATCACTTCACCATCACCGTCACCGTGCCGTCATGCTGATGAAACTCTCCCTCGACACTTTGCTGGATCAAGTGTTCGAGGGACATCATCGAGCTGAACTTGTGCAGAACTCAGAGGTGCCGTACGTTCGGTGCTTGATCGGTCGGAACGAGAAGAAGTTCGACTACATCAACCGTGTTGTCAAACGCTTACGCTTTCGGTCTACGAGGGTACGTGGACACACTCTCCCCCTCTTGTTGCTATGCATCTCCTAGATAGATCTTGCATGAGCGTAGTTTTTTGTTTTGAAATTGCACGCTACATTTCCCAATAATTCCCACATATTCTACGCACATCTTTATCGGTCGTACCGTAATGGCGACATACGTTATTCCCCTTGTCATCGGTATGTTACTTGCCCGAGATTCGATCGTCGGTATCTTCATACCTAGTTCAATATCGTTACTGGCAAGTCTCTTTACTCGTTCCGTAATACATCATCCCACAACTAACTCATTAGTTACATTGCTTGCAAGGCTTCTTATGATGTGCATTACCGAGAGGGCCCAGAGATACCTCTTCAATACTCAGAGTGAGAAATCCTAATCTCGATCTATGCCAACCCAACAAACACCTTCGGAGATACCTGTAGAGCATCTTTATAATCACCCAGTTACGTTGTGACATTTGATAGCACACAAGGTATTCCTCCGGTATCTGGGAGTTGCATAATCTCATAGTCGAAGGAATATGTATTTGACATGGAGAAAGCAATAGCAATAAAACTGAACGATCAATATGCTAAGCTAATGGATGGGTCTTGTCCATCACATCATCTACTAAATCTAAATAGCTAGCCCCCACTACTAGGAATTCTCTAGCTTCTCCTTGAGCCACATCATCCAAATTATTTTAGCCCTTGGATATACTAGATCAATCAACAATATTCGTCGGATCAACACACTAAGAGCTACTACAGCTACCATATGTAGTAGCAGCCGCATGCATGCAAATTCATGGGGTAACTCCCACCTATAAATATTTTACACAAGGAACGCATGCAACTCATAGCCTCATACTGAGTGCTCTATATGAAAAAAAGTGTGCCGTGCATACATATTTTATTTTGATTTGGTATAACTTTGAATTATAGATATTATTTACTTATTTATTTTTAAAATAATGATAAACAAATTATCTTACTTCAGGAGAAGCTATAAAGACAGTAGCTAAATGGTTAATTCAACGCAGTTTTATTTCATACAAAATCTCGCCGCAACGCGGGGGGCATTGTCTAGTTCTCCTAATGATGTGATCCCATTCATCAAATGACAACACATGTCCATGGTTAGGAAACTTAATCATCTTTGATTAGTGAGCTAGTCTAGTAGAGGCTCACTAGGGACACGGTGTTTTGTCTATGTATCCTGTAGTGACTAGACCTCAAACAGTCTGATCTCTGTGCATTAGTGTCATCCCTGGATCGGCAATGCTGACACACACAGTACTTGAGGATTTATAATAGAGTAGCAATCACACACTTATTACATCGAATATCTCAAAAGAGAACTTATTACAATAATATGGCTTAAGGCCATCTAAAACGATAACAGCGGAAGGCTTGGAAGATAAAGTGAGTCCATCAACTCCAACGACATCAGTGAGTGAAAGACAACGACCTATGGCACCTTACTTGTCGTCTGAAAAGTCTGCAACATGAACGTTGCAGCCCGAAATGGGTCAGCACATGGAATATGCTGGCAATGTAACACATAGAGTAATAAACATAATAATTGCTATCACTACATGCATATATGGCTGGTGGAAAGCTCTATGGTTAATAGTTTTGCATAAAGCCAATTTTTCCCTACAACAAAGGAATAAATTTTATTTAACTATCATGGTGGTTGTTAAACATTGAGAAGGTTCCTCCAACTCAATCCCAATCAAGCATCATCATTAACCCAATCAAATTACATTAAGAGTGATGAGATCAACATGATAATCCAAGAACTAGATACTCAAAACGTCCATAACCGGGGACACGGCTAACCATGATTAGTTTGTACACTCTACAGAGGTTTGCACACTTTTCCCCACAAGACTCGAATACATCCATGGTCAGAGATTCGAGACACAGTCTTTCTGAAACAATAACTCTTTACTCTGGGTGGACAGTTACACCTACTTTCCCCTACATCTGCTGGCCCACCATTGAAAGAGGTCTTGCAACTTACTCAACTATGCTAGAGCCCATAATAGCTTTCGGCTGCACACGGAAGTTTCTAGCATGAATAATCTTATGATCCCTTTGAGCCTGGGTGACGGACCGTAGGATGATCACACAGGTACTCCGGGATATCCTAGGACAACTCTGGATTCTCCAGGTGCCCTAACAACCACTGGGTACTCTAGGGTGCCTTCAAGCAATCCACCCAGATGTGTATTAAAGTAGCCACCTTAAGTTAACCATTAATAATAATTCTCACATCTGTCATGAATCACTCGAACCAAACCACATCTACAAGCATAGCATAGCAATATAAGCAACGTAGAAGTAACTCCCGAATGTTTGATAATAAACAGGGCAATAGGTTCTACCTCATCATCTACTTCCCAAAACCCACATATTAATCAGATCCTAGCCATGTAATTGTTTGAGGATTGATCTAATGCAATAAAACTGGGTAGTAAAGAGGTATGATCAAAGTGTTACTTGCCTTGCTGATGATCTGTGAAACCTAGAGACTCGTAGTAGCACGCTTCGCACTCCGGGTACTCTATCACAAACAAACAAGCATACAATAAGCACTAAACTAGAAGCACGTGTAAAAATCAAATAAGAGATCTAACCAGAACGTTCAACTTAAGAACTCCGGTTTGCAAAAAGGATCAAATCAAACAAAGCATCGAAACTCAAACTGCAAAAGAAACAAGATCCGTTTACTAATCTGGACTTAGGTCAAATTTTACGGTAGCAAAATCTTGTTCAAGTTGGTTAAACAGAAAGAGGGCTTCGAGGCGAAGATCTAGGCGCTTGAATCGCCTGATTCCGATAAACGAGCAAAATGATAAACTAAAACGAAAATCAGGGCAGAAATCACGATAAAAAATAATCGCGGAAAAACCCTGGAAAAGGAAAAACTGACGAACAGGCTAACGAACGAACGTTCGTTGTCTGCGGCTAATGGGTGAACACCATTCGTTAAAACGAACATACTGACGAACGTCCACTAATTAAACTAAACCGGGAAAAAACCAATCTAAAAGAATAACCTAGGGTTTTTTTTGGAAAAAAACATACGGTTTTCTAACGAAAACCGGTGACGGCGGCGGCTACCTCGGCGGGGCTCCGGCAAGGCACGGCCGCTCCGGCGGGGTCCGGTTGCAGCGGCGGGGCTCCGAGTGGCGGCGGGTGGCGGGGCAACGACAGCGACGAGGCGCGGCGGCGGCTTGCGGCGTCGGCGTCGGTGGCAACTTGCGAGGCGGTGGCGGAGGGCGGCGGCTACGGCGACTAGGGGTCTCGAGGGGGCCCCGATCTCGGCTTATAAGGGGGGAGGGAAGGTGGCTTGGTTGAGGGGGCACGGCGGCAGCGAGGCGTGTCTGGCTCGGACTCGCCCGGCAATGTCGGTGGCGGTGCGGGGTTGGGCCGGCCGGGTCGGCTGGGCTTTGGCCCGGTCGGACGCTGACTTTTTTTAAATAACATTCCACCAAAAACAAATCCTAGAAAAATTAAATAAAAAATCTAAAAATGCCAAAACAAATTTTCAACGTCTAAATAAAATATTTATAACAGGATGAACATTTTCTTGGCCTAAAAATGCAATTTTGAAAACGTGCAATTTTTCTAATTCAAATAGAATTGCAATAAAATCCAAGTAAAACTATTTATTTGATTTTAATATTTTTCCTCTAATATTTCATTTATTTTGGAGAAGTCATATTATTTCCTCTCATATATTTTTATTTTAGAAATATTAGGAAAGAAAGATAATTAAAACCAAATGATCCCCTTTTCAAAATTTGAGAAAACTCAAATATGAAAATAACGAAATCCCCAACTCTCTCCATGGGTCCTTGAGTTGCATAGAATTCCTAGGGTCAAGCCAAAATGCAATAAAATATGATATGCAATGATGATCTAATGTATAACATTCCAAATTGGAAATTTGGGATGTTACAAACCTACCCCCCTTAAGATGAATCTCGCCCTCGAGATTCGGGTTGGCTAGAAAATAGGTGCGGGTGGTCCTTCCATAGGTCTTCCTCTCGTTCCCAGGTGGCTTCATCCTCGGTATGGTGGCTCCACTGAACTTTGCAAAACTTGATAACCTTGCTGCGGGTGACTCGGCTGGCAAACTCGAGAATCTTCACTGGTTTCTCTTTGTAGGTCAAATCGCTGTCCAACTGAATCGCTTCCAGTGGCACTGTATCTCTCAGAGGAATATCAGCCATCTCTGCGTGGCACTTCTTCAACTGGGAAACATGGAACACATCGTGAACTCCTGACAATCACTCTGGTAATTCCAGTTTGTAAGCAACTTCTCCCATACGTTCCAAAACTTTGTATGGTCCCACAAAACATGGTACTAACTTTCCCTTAACTCCAAAACTCTTAACTCCTCGAAGTGGGGACACACGAAGATATACTCTGTCTCTGACTTCATAGACTGTCTCCTTGCATTTAGAATCCGCATAGCTCTTCTGCCTGGACTGGGCTACCTTGAGTCTATCGCAAATTAGCTTAACCTTCTCTTCCGACTCTTCTATCAAATCTGGTCCAAACAACAGACGGTCTCCAACTTCATCCCACAACAACTCCTTCCATACAAAGCTTCGAAAGGGGCCATCTTCAAACTGGCTTGATAGCTGTTGTTGTAAGAGAACTCTGCATAAGGCAAATTGTCGTCCCAACTAGATCCATAATCTAGCGCACAAGCTCTCAACATGTCCTCCAGAATCTGATTGACTCTCTCGGTCTGTCCATCTGTCTGTGGATGAAAGGCTGTACTAAACTCTAGCCTGGTACCCAAAGTCTCATGCAACTGATTCCAGAACTTTGAGGTAAACTGGGTTCCTCTATCTGATACAATGGTCCTCGGAACTCGATGCAGACATACGATCCTGGTCATATATATCTTTGCCAACTTAGCACTGGTGTAAGTGGTCTTCACTGGAATGAAATGGGCTACCTTCGTCAAACGATCGACTACAACACATATCGAGTCATAGCCTGAACGAGTCCTAGGCAATCCTATGATAAAATCCATGCCTAGCTTATCCCACTTCCATTTGGGTATCGGCAATGGTTGTAGCAATCCTGCTGGCTTCTGATGCTCTGCCTTCACTCTCTGACATACGTCACAAACTGCTACATACTCCGCAATATCCTTCTTCATTCCGGTCCACCAGAAACTGTCCTTCAAATCCAGATACATCTTGGTGTTTCCTGGGTGAATTGAATACGGCGAATCATGGGCCTCCTGCAAAATCAACTTCCCGATCTCCGGGTCATTAGGCACATATACGCGGTCCTCAAACCATAAGGTATCGTGCTCATCCTCACGAAATCCTTTAGCTTTTCCTTTGCTCATCCTTTCCTTTATCTCGGCGATCTCCTTGTCCGTCTTCTGAGCTTCTCTGATCTTATCCATCAAAGTAGACTGAATCTCTAATGCTGCTACATAGCCTCTTGGAACTATTTCCAAACATAGCTCACGAAGATCCTCTATTAGCTCCTTGGGTAACTCTCCGGTCATGAGTGTATTGACATGACTCTTGCGACTCAACAGATTGGCTACTATGTTAGCATTTCCGGGATGATAATGCAACCTCATATCATAATCCTTAATGAGCTCCAACCATCTCCTCTGCCTAAGATTCAACTCCTTTTGCGTGAAGATATACTTCTAACACTTGTGATCCGTGTACACCTCACAATGGTTTCTGATGAGAAAGTGTCTCCATGTCTTCAACGCATGCACTACGGCTGCTAACTCCAAATCGTGTGTAGCATAATTCAACTCATGGGGTTTAAGCTGTCGTGAGGCATAAGAAACAACTCTTCCGTACTGCATAAGCACTGCTCCAAGTCCTCGACGAGAAGCGTCGCAATACACTTGGTAATCCTTGCATTGATTTGGAAGAATCAACACTGGTGTCGGTGTCAAAACCGGCGGATCTTGGGTAGGGGGTCCCGATCTATGCGTCTAAGGCTAATGGTAATAGGAGGCAAGGGACACAATGTTTTACCCAGGTTCGGGCCCTCTCGATGGAGGTAAAACCCTACTTCTTGCTTGATTGGTATTGATGATATGGGTATTACAAGAGTTGATCTACCACGAGATCATAGAGGCTAAACCCTAGAAGCTAGCCTATGATGATTATGATTCTGTCTCTAAGGACTAAACCCTCCGGTTTATATAGACACCAGAGAGGGCTAGGGTTTACATGGAGTCAGTTGCAAAGAAGGAAATATAATATCTGGATCGCCAGGCTTGTCTTCCACGCAAAGGAGAGTCCCATCCAGACACGGGACGAAGTCTTGAGTCTTGTATCATCACGACCCAACAGTCCGGCCAAGGTATATAGTCCGGCTGTCCGGATACCCCCTAATCCAGGACTCCCTCAGTAGCCCCTGAACCAGGCTTCAATGACGATGAGTCCGACGCATAGTTTGTCTTCGGCATTGCAAGGCGGGTTTCATCTCCGAATACTCCAAAGTAGTTATCGAACACTTGAACCGTGTCCGGATCTGCAAGATGATCTTCATAGCATAGCACTTCATAAATCTGATCTGCTGGCAATTTTTGCACGGCATGCTCCTGCATCGTGGCCCGGCCCAACATGAACCGGTTTTACTTGGCCTCCCCCAATACGCGTTGCGAGACGGTTTTACTGGCACGCCTTGCCAGTGCAGAGATCGTGCTCCCCTTAGCGCGGGATCTTCCATTAATATAGGTGCACGCGTCCCCATGATGTTTGTTGGTATGACTCTGTGTTTTTAGGTAAGTCCCGAGCGGTTATGTTGAGGACGCTTGATATTCACCCCCTATATAAAGGGGCCGAGGCCTATCCCTCTTTTACACCACTCTCACGCCTTTTCGCATCTCGAGTTCTAACACCCGAAGCCCAAGCTCGAGCACCTCAGATCCTTAACCATGTCCGGATCCAACCTTCAAGGCCGGTGGGTGGCCTCCTCGGTCACAGAGGAGGATATTGCAAAGCTTAGGGAGGTCGGATATCTGACCGTCGACATCAAGCACAGCTTCCTACTCCAGGGCAGGTCATCCCTACTCCCGATCCCAACAAGAGCGTCATATTTGTTTCCCACTTCCTCCGCGGCTTGGGCTTGACCCTTGATCCCTTCGTGAGAGGGCTCATGTTCTATTACGGGTTAGGTTTTCACGTTCTAGCTCCAGACGCTATCCTCCATATCTCATCGTTCATCATTGTGTGCGAAGCTTTTCTCCATGTCACTCCACACTTCGGCTTATGGCTCAAGACCTTCAATGTGAAGCCGAAGATGATTGAGGGGCGACATGCGGAGTGCGGAGGTGCTATAATAAGCAGGAATGCCGACGCCCCATGGCCAGAGGGATCCTTCCCAGAGGTGTCCGATCTATGGCAGCGGAGGTGGTTTTATGTCACGGCTCCCAGAGGCACAAAGTGGGTGGCTTCCCCCGATTTCCGTCTGGGCCCTCCTTCTCAACTGGCGTCATGGGCCAATGTAAGACGAGATTGGGGATCTGCTAGTGATGTACCAATACTGCAGAGCTGTATTTGGGAGCTTCTTGAGAGGGACATTAGCCTTGTCAGCATACACTACAAAAAAAGACACATCCATGACATTTTGGGCCGAACGATTTTTTTTTCTGTCATACACATGACACTTCCATGACGATAATTGTGACAAAACCCGATATCATCATAGATGTGGTGGGCTCCTACTTCTGTGACAAAAAATCATGATAGAAAATGGGCTTTTCGTCCTGGGCGGGCCGGAGACGCAGTTGCATGACATTTTTTGGGCCGTCCATGACGGAAAAACCGTGGTAGAAGCGAGGGGGAGGAAAATTTTGGGGAGTTGCCGGTTATGGTGGGAGGTCGGGGGCCGAGCGATGCGCGTTTCTCTCGTACACGTACGCGTGTGTGTGTGAGGCATTGGCTCTAACTAAACCCAAGCGAGCCGTTGGGCTCTAAATAAACCCGAGCGATTGCACTGCAGACTACATGTTACTGAACTCGAGCGATCGATCGATGGCTGTTAACTGAACCCGATGGAGCGATTCCTTCGCTACTACTGCTAACTGAAGCCGATCGTTTGGATGAACAGTGAGCGTTACGGGGGGGTTGGATGAACAGTGAGCGGTGGCGTTGCCTCTGGATGAACAGGACCCCATAGTGTGGAGGGCTGGATGAACAGTAGACGGCGGAGGGGTGGCCGTGGAGGGGTGGTTGAACAGGACCATGTGGTGTGGAGGGCTGGATGAATAGTAGACGATGGAGGGGTGCCCGTGGAGGGGTGGTTGAACAGTAGCCGGTGGAGTGGCGCGCGGTGGAGGCTGGATGAACAGGAGCCCGTGGAGGCTGGAGGAGGTCGACGGTAGCCCGTGGAGGCTGGAGGAGGTCAACGATGGAGATGAACAGTATCCCGTGGAGTCCCGTTTTGCGGTACGCCACACCCCTCCCGATGAACAGGACCCCCGTTTCGACCGTAGGAGGTCCGTTTCGTCCGTTTTGCGGTACGCCACATCCTTCCCGATCAACAGGACCCCCGTTTCGACCGTAGGAGGTCCGTTTCCTCCGTTTTGCGGTACGCCACACCCCTCCCAATCAACAGGACCCCTATTTCGACCGTAGGAGGTCCGTTTCCTCCGTTTTGCAGTACGCCAGGCCCCTCCCGATCAACAGGATCCCATTTCGAACATGGCCGGTCAAACACAAGCCGTTTCCTCCATTGTGCGGTACGCCAGGCCTCGTTTCCATCGTCTGTTCCGTCCAAGCCCTCCCGATGAACATGACCACACATTCCGTTCCGACCTAGACGGTTGGCTCCCCATGAACACGACGACGATGCTGTTTCTCCGTTCCGACCCAGCCATGTACGCATGCGCGAGTAGGCGTTCGAGACCCCACCCGTATGTACACATACGTGGCCGTATTTTATTTCTTGCACCCTGGCCGCTGTACGTACGTGTACATGCTATGTGCGCACCTCTACTACGACACGTACGCACCTCTACTATGACACGTGCGGCCTCTACATCGACCAGTATATATGTACGTACACGTTCGCGACCAGAATGACAATGCTACGTACGCTTCGACCAGGTGGGTCCCGACTGTCAGGCACTTCCTTGCGTGCGAAGATGTAGCTGGTGGGTCCCAACAGTCAGGGGGGCGAATTGTTTTTTTTGCCCAGACGCACTTCCTTGCGTGCGAAGATGTAGCTGGTGGGTCCCAGCAGTTAGGGGGGCGAATCGTTTTTTTTGCCCGGACGCACTTCCTTGCGTGTGAAGATGTAGCTGGTGGGTCCCAGCAGTCAGGGGGGCGAATCGTTTTTTCGCAAAATACGGTGGCCCGTCCGGTGGGTCCCCGCTGTCAGGTGGAGGAATAATTACTTTGCACGTAATAAGGAGGCACTTCCTTGCTGTGGCGTGGACCAAGATGTCAGCCTCTCCACGTATAGTCCACGTCCGATGGAAGCCGTTCCTTGACCATGTTGACCACACCCCGCCGAGAGCACCAGGGCGGTGGACGACGGTGAGGCCTAGGAAGGGGATGACGCGGAGCCGGGGAAGACGCGACAGTGGATGCCCACGCGTAGAGGAGTACAAGGGTTCACTGGTTCGCTGCGGTGTGAGGCTGCCGTTGCCGCAGAATAACAAGGGGTGTGGGTGAGTAGAGGGATGGCCTGGCCAGCGGTGGGAGTAGTAGGGGGCGGTGAGGCCTCCGCCGCATCGCAGTCGACCACGGGAGGCAGGAGCACGAGGCACGACCGACACTGGTTTGGGCGGCTCGAGCAAGAAGACCAGAGGTTGAAGAAGCACTACGGCAGTTGGATGGACATCGTACGGTCACTAGAGCTAGAATCGTGCATATTGACTAAGTTGACAAAGCCCTCCGTCCCCGTCAACTTAGTAGACCCACAAGTCAGCCTGCCACTATACTGGGTCCCAGCCACAGGCGAAGTATTCACTTTTTTTGTGCGTAATAAGGAGGCACTTCCTTGCGTGCGAAGATATAGCTGGTGGGTCTGAGCTGTCAGTGGCGGTAACGTTTTTTTCGTGAAATACAAAGGCCCTTTCAGTGGGTCCCTGATGTCAGGTGGAGGAATCATTATTTTGCGCGTAATAAGGAGGCATTTCCTTGCGTGCGGCCGTGGACCCAGCTGTCGGCCTCTCCGCATACAGTCCACTTCAGATGCATGTCGGTCGTTGACCATGTTGACCAGGCCGCGCTGAGAGCACCAGGGCGGTGGACGACGACGAGACCTAGGAAGGGAACGACACGGAGGTAGGGAAGACTCGGTAGTTGTTTCCCACGCGGAGGGGAGTACGACTGTACGAGGGTTTACTGGTTCGTCTGCCGTCGCCGAAGAATAACAGCAGGTGTGGGTGAGTAGAGGGATGGCTAGGCCATCGATGGGAGTACGGTGGGGCGGTGAGGCCTGCAGGGCAGCAGAGCCGGCTGCAGGGAGGAGGGAGCAGGCAGTCCCGCCGGCGCTTGTTTGAGCGGCTGGAGCAGGAAGAGCAGAGATTGAAGAATCACGACGGCCGTTGGATGGCCATCCAACAGTCACTGCTTGTGCGTCAACCTTTTTTTAGGAAAGCCTCAAATCTACGGAAAACAGCATACAACCCATCTGCCATTATCTCTAATAATTTACAGCCCATTTGCTAATTCTTAAGGTTTGTTTTGGAGCCCATATTCTTTTTGTTAGCATTACAGTCCATACTATGGCCACGGTTAAAAAATTATACAAAATTTTGCATATTTCGTTGTGGTCCGAACTGTTTTTAATCCCGAAATTTCGACTCACATTCAAACTAATTTAAAAAATAAATGTATATCAATATAAAATCCAACAAATTCTCCATGCATAAAAATTAATGTAATTTAAAATCTCGAAATGAAAAAAAAGATAGTTGAAACTAATTGCCGATTTGATGTGTTTTAAAAATGTACAACCCATTTCTCATTACTGATGGGCCATTTTCTCGGCCAACCGAATGAAAGCTCTCCTCGTCTTGAAAGACTTGCAGCCCAGCAGGTCTGACAAAGCGACTTACTTGGCAAATCACAAAAAAACTGGGCTGTGGCCATGGACCCAGCTATTAGCCTCTCCACGCACAGTACTCTTCCGATGGAAGTCGTTCCTTGACCACGTTGACCACGCCGCTCCGAGAGCACCACGGCGGTGGTCGACGGCGAGGCCTAGGAAGGGGATGACACGGAGTCGGGGAAGACACGGCAGTGGAAGCCCGCGCGGAGAGGAGTACGAGGGTTCACTGGTTCGGCTGCGGTGTGAGGCTGCCGTCGCTGCAGGTCCTGGCCAGCGGTGGGAATAGTAGGAGGCGGTGAGGCCTCCGCGGCAGCACAGCCGGCCACGGGAGGCAGGAGCATGAGGCACGACCGACGCTGGTTTGGGCGGCTGGAGCAAGAAGACCAGAGGTTGAAGAAGCACTACGGCCGTTGGATGGACATTGTACGGTCACTAGAGCTAGAATCGTTCATATTGACTAAGTTGACAAAGCCCTTCGTCCCCGTCAACTTAGTAGGCCCACAAGTCAGCCTCCCACCAAGGTGGGTCCCAGCTAGCAGGGGGAGTATTATTATTTTTGTGCGTAATAAGGAGGCACTTCCGGTGGGTCCGAGCTGACAGCGGGGGGGGGGGCGTTTTTTTCGCGAAATACAGTGGCCCGTCAGGTGGGTCCCAGCAGTCAGGGGGGAAACGTTTTTTCACAAAATACGGTGGCCCGTCCAGTGGGTCCCTGCTGTCAGTTGGAGGAATCATTATTTTCCGCGTAGAGGCACTTACTTGCTGCGGCCATGGACCCAGCTGAGACTCTCCATGTATAGTATACTTCCGATGGAAGTTGTTCCTTGACCAGGTTGACCTCGCCGCATTCCGTTGCATGCATGCGTCCAGGGGTGTGGTGCGTCCCCACTGTCAGCCTCTCACATACAGTCATCTTCCGATGACTCTCGGTTGTTGACCATGTTGACCACACCGTGCCGAGCGCACCCAGACTGGAACTACCCAGAGATGGGGAAGACGGGGCAGTGGAGTCGCAGATGGAGAGGAGTGGGAAACTTCACTGGTTCGGGTGCGCGGCAGCACAGCCGCGGTGCCGCCCACGGGAGACAGGAGCAAGACAGAGGTCGAAGAAGGAGCACGGCTGTTGGATTAACATCCAATGGTCCAGCTGCTAGAATCATTTGTTGATTAAGTTGACAAAGCCATGTGTACACGTCCGCTTAGCAGGCCCACAAGTCAGTCACCAAATCTGACGGATCCCAACTATCAACGGGATGAATATTTTTTTTCGCAAAACAAGGAGGCACTTCCTTCCATGCGAAGATACAGCCGGTGGGTCCCAGTTGTCAGGTGGAGGAAACATTTTTTCAGCTTAATAAGGAGGAACTTTCCTTGCGTGCGACCATGGACCTCGTGGGTCCCAGCCATCAGGCTCTCCACGTACAGTCCTCTTCCGACGACTCTCGTTTGTTGACCAGGCCACACTGAACACATCGAGGCGGTGGACGACGGTGAGGCCCGGACGGGAACGACTCGGAGATAGCCTGGACGGTGGTGGGGTAGCGCTTCGCAGCGATGCGTGCTAAGTAGAGCCGCTAGCCGCCGGAGGCCAGACCAGGCGGTCCCGGCGACGCTGGAGGAAGAAGACGAGAGATTGAAGGTGCATGTCGGTCGTTGGATACAAATCCAATGGTTGTGGATGACACAATCATTTGTTGACCAAGTTGACAACGCCCTACGTAGGCTTCGACCTATTGGCCCACATGTCAGCCTGCAAAAATGTGGCATATATTTAACCCATGTTTTCTAGAATGTACAGTCCATTTGCTGGGCTAGGTGAACAAATAATTTCGCGTCAATCAGGCCCATTTATATTTTCTAAGAAATCCCAGCCCATTTGCACTTCCTTGAAATACACGTATTAGGTGGGCTCATTATATATATAATGTTATGTTAGAAGGAGCAATTAATATCAAAGGATAAACCGGAGAGGCACATTTTATATATATATAATTAAGAAATTAGCGAGTTATTGCTCAAAATAAAAATGAGCGCGTTATTATTAAATTGGTCCTTAAAATCTTCGCAAGCTACGCAATCACCAGGATTTTCCTTGCCTGTGAGTCAAAAACAACCAGGATTTTCCATTAAACATTTACTTTTATAAGTTAATAACACGTGGGATGTTTTTATAATGTATATATAAGTCTCTATAAAATATACGATAATAGTAATAATATAAATATATATAATGTGGTTAGAAGGGAAAACATAAATTGGACACAACATTACTTTTATAAGAGATCCGCGTTTTATACCCGACAGTAAGCATACTAACAAGTTCACACACAAATACAACAGAAAAGGTAAACATTCATATCAAACTCAGGTTCACAGGACACGTTCATATTCATAGCCAACATTCACTACCAACAACTCAAAAGATTCATATATACACAAGCTCAGCATATCTATGCATCCAAATGATTGATGGATCAGACGACAATATTCATACATAATTCACAAAAAGATTTAGATATACACATGTTCAGTATGTTTATGCATCCAAATGATTGAGATCACAGCCAATATGATCCATGGACGAACTTTAATTACCTAGGGTACAGACTGGTAAATGGTGTTCAATCGGAGGTACTTCTTGCTAAAATTAGTTCTTGTACGAGTAAACTTTCGAGTACATAAGAGGCAGCATAGACAATCTGAACTTTTCTTGTAGGTTTATCCTCAAATAGTGGCCTCGTGCCGAGGCAGGTTTGAGCAACTTGGCCACTACTTTCATCCAACTAGTTTACTGGTTCATCTTGGTCCCGTATCTCGCCAAAATTCTACATTGCAGACGAGAAAGGAGGCGGTTGAGAAAATGAACCACCCAAATTTTTTGTGCAGTTCAACTGAAATGGAGCATCCTTGGCGTGCAAACTGATTAAGTGCCAGATGAATATATGTGTCAACCAACTTGTCTGGAATCTTTAGACTCCATGCCATATAGTTCGCTACCATATGTGCCGATAACCAAAAGGCACAAGTTGGGACCAAAGACTGGACTGCGTTTTTCTGGGCTATGCACCAAGCAATATTTTTGGCGTTCACACTCCTAATACTTGGAGTTTGACAATTGGTTGACGCCGGTTGATACTCGAATGAATATAGGCACTTCTTGTCAACATCGATGCTTGTCTGAGTGAACTTTGGAGTACATAGCAGTAGCATAAGTACCTGTCCATCTGATCATTTTGTGCAGTTCTACTGAAATCACCCGATGTAATGATTTGCCTGCGAGTTCGGGCTCCAAATTACTCCTTTATGAAATCACCAAATAGTAGCACAATACCAAATTACCAATACATATGACAGGCACAATAATCAGGATAAAGACCAGTACCAACCTGTGTGAGGTAGCATATCAATTACTATTTCCTTTGACTGGAAGCCGAGATATGCCAAGCGACTGACAGCAAAGGAAGAAAGTAAGCGGAGATTAGTGACTGACAGGAAAGGACAGAAGCTATCGAGGCAATGAAGCACCCAAAGTTTTTGTGCAGTTCCACCAAAATCGAGCATCCCTGTTGGCACATATATTGAGAGAGTGAGATTATTGTAATAGTGGGACTAGTTGATGAAACATACACTAACAAATAGAAGCACCCTCATTATCTTAATGGGTAAAGTTGGCGACATAGTAGTCTTGCTTAAAGAGAGGTATTAGTTTATTTAATCAGTGCCAATTTGCTCAACTCAACACTCAAAGCATTGCCATTTATCATAGGTTGCAAAACTTAAAAGTGCAAATATAAAGGAGTTTCTCATGACAGTAGCACGATACAAATAGAGATGATAGCAAACTAATATGGATGAAGGCCTTAGGCCCGTACCAACCTGAGAAAAAAAGCTTATTCATGTAGTCCCACAAGAGATGATAAAGCACTCACTGGAATCACACAATAGTATATATTTTTGTGCACTTCAAATGTATGGTTGAAATCACTCTTGTTTACAAGAACTAAGATTATATCGAAAGATTATCAAGAACTTCTAGTAGAATTAAAGCACTGGCTGGGATACAGTTCATTGTATTGTCTTGTGTAGTTCCACTAAAATGTATGATTGGCACAACATGATCCCTGTTTGCACAAGTAGGGACAAGGTGAAACCTTCATTAGCTTAGTGAGAAAGGATAGGAAGACATTAGCATATTACTCAAACAGTAGCATCAAATTCATGATGGACAATACGCAAAACATTGCCTCATTGAACCAATGACAATAAATTGACATGCAAAATAATAGCACTATTATGTCATGACACTAATAATATTCCCTTGTCACAGCCCTAGAATATTGTTTGTAGATAGTTGCATCTTCATCCAGGCATCATATTTAAATTTCTGAAACATGAATTGAGGATTGTTGAAGCCTCAAAACTTTAATTAAAAGCAGGGCAAAAGAACCCTGGAAAATGCATTCAATGATTCCAAAATGGCCTTAACTAATGTTGGTTATATTTTGGCCAGGGTTTTACACCAAACCAAAAATAATGAACATTTTTGAGGAATATTTTGAGCATTGAATTTAAATCATATTCTATTTGAATTTGGAATTATATTCATAATATATAATGAATATATTTTCAAATGACCTGAGATATTTTTTGTATTTGTGAAAAAGTCCATTAAGTGACTTAAAATATCCAGGGGAGTTTTGGCACTGTTTTCAAATTTGTTTGAATTTGAATTCAGTGGCAATTAAATAAAAAACAAAACAGAACAGAAATAAAAAAAGAACAGAAACTTACCTGGACTCACCTGGCGCTCACCGAAGCCACCTGGACGGCCCAACACTTCCGGCCCAGCCCGCCACCGCTACTCCCCCCCCTGTCGTCTTCCTCTGCCAGTAGGCAGAGGCGAGGCGTGGCGCGCGCCCGAGAGCTCCGGCCACCTCCTGCTTACCTGCTCACCGCTGGAGGCACCCGAGGGAGCCACGCTCCCCCTCGCCCCCTGCACCTCTCCTCTCTCCCCCTGGACCCCATCCCCTCCTCTGCTCCCCTCTCGCGCGCACCACCGAGCGGAGCTCGCCGTCATCGTCGTCGTACCCGTGGCCACCGGCCACCCCTAGCCTCGCCGATGCGCCCAGGAGCTCCGCCTCGACCCCCTCTTCCTCCCCACCGATCCACGGCCCTCCGGAAGCCCTGCATCGCCGCCAACGCGCCGTCTTCAACCTCCGGATCCGACGGCCCCCTCCGGTCAATTTGCGGCCTCAGCACGTCCCCGGCTACACCGAGTTGCTCCTCTTCACCGCTGTGAGCTCCTCTTCGTTCTCCCCCTCTCCCCACCATCGATTGCATCCCCTAGCCGTTGTTTCTGTGATGGCCGAGAGCTTGCTGCCGCCGCCGTGAAGCTCGCCGTTGCTAGCGACCCCTGCTGACCATGAAAAGCACCTGGACGAGTTCGACACGTTCCGCAGATGCTTCCCAACCGCCTAGCTTGTTCATTTGCAAGATGCAGCCCCGCGCCGCTCGAACCCGTAGCTCCGGCCGCCGCCGTTCTGGTCGCCGCCGTCGACCCCGGCCTCCCTGTGCCCAGCTGCGTGCGCCCCTAGACGCGCGGGAGCACGGGCTCCCTCCTGGTGCCCTCAGGGTGCCCAACCGCAGCCTATAGCGCCACCTCGACCAACTCCGACGAGTTCCCGCCACTGCTGTGGTCGCCGGCGTCACCTGCTGACGTGGCGCCGGTTAATTAGTGCTAATAACCCCGCTAAACACCCCCAGAGCCACTGCCATGTGGGCCCCTGCGCTTAATTAGGTTAATATAATTATTCTGTTAAATTAGTGTTAGTGTCGTGGACCCCACGTGTCAGTTTTGACTCTGGCCCAGTCATCGTTGACCGGTCCCACCTGTCATTCACTCAATCCAGACCTGAGACACTGACCAGTGGGCCCCACTAGTCAGGTTTGACCGGACCAGCCCAGTTGACTCTGCTGACGTCACAGTGACGTGGTGCTGACGCCATAAATCATTTTCTGGAATTATTTTAATTCTAAATATTCAGGAAATTCTAGAAAATGCCTAAAACTTCTAAAATTCATAGAAATTCAACCGTAACTCCAAATTAAATAATTTATATATGAAAAATTATCAGAAAAATTCAAGGAATCCATCTGTACCATTTTCATGCATGTTTGAACAATGTTTGTCCTCTGTTTTGGACAAAACAAATAAAGGGCATTTAAATAATCATATATGGAGTTGGAAATTGAATCATGTATTCAAACCAACTTCATTTAAATCATAGCTAGATGCACTAGCCCAAAACACATTCATATTGCCATGTCATAGCATGCATCATATTGTGCATTGCATTGATCGTGTTTCTTCTGTGTTTGCCGGTGTTGTTCCCCCTCGGTAGACGTTGTACCGACGATGTGATCGTTGACACTGATGAAGACTCAATGTTATCTTCAGAAGTGCCAGGCAAGCAAAACCCCCTTGTTCATTCCGATACAAACCCACTCTCTCACTCCTGCTCTCTTTTACTGCATTAGGACAACAACGATTCATCTGTTACTTGTTGCGGTAGTTGAACCCCTTTATCCTTTGCATGACCTGTCATTGCCACAGTAAATAGATGAAATCCACTAGCATGAGTAGGAGTTGTTTGAGCCCTGTTGTGCCTACTCATTCTTGCTTGTTTGTCATGCCTGCTACTGCTTAGAGTTGTGTCTGGTCTGATTCATCGGGAATGGATCAGAGGTGTGTGAACATGTCCTACCATTGAGAGCTAAGTGTGTGAACACGATTTGGTAAAGGTAGCGGTGAGAGGCCATGTAGGAGTACATGGTGGGTTGTCTCATTGAAGCCGTCCTTAGGAACTGAGTTCTGTGTTTGTGATCCATGATTCAGCTATTACCATGCATTGGGCCCTGAAATATGACCCCGCTCAACTTCTTATTCACCCTAGTCCTCTGTCCAGGAGTTGCAAGTAGTTTCTGGTGTTTGTAGTATGCTGGAGGCCGTGGACAGCACTGACCGTAGGGGTGGGCTGTGATGCGATAGGCACGTGGCCGGGTATACCGGGCGCCCGTTTGGTGTCACGGAACCCTGTTCACATCGTTTGGGGCTGTGAGCGAAACTCCGGCCGGATCTCCTCATGGATGGAACCCGAATAGGCGATAAACCTGGACTAGAGACTTAGGTGTTTAGGTAGGTCGTGGTCTACACCCACGTCGGCTTTCGCTTGAAGTCTGCCGAGCACATGTCATGTGCGGACGCTAAGTGGTGGAAACATGTATGAAGAAGTACACCCCTGCAGGGTTAACATCATCTATTCGAATAGCCGTGTCCGCGGTAAAGGACTTCTGGGTTGCTTATATCAGTTCATAGACAAGTGAAAGTGGATACTTTAAAATGCGCAAGATAAGCGTGAGTGCTATGGATGGCGTTCTCGTAGGGAGACGGGAGCGGATCCATAGTGGTGTATTGATATGGTGAATATGTGGACTCGTGTGCGCCACCTCAAAAGAGTCGCTTGCAGTCGTAGTTTAGGATAGCCACCGAGTCAAAGCTGGCTTGCTGCAGTTAAACCCCACCATCCCCTTGTTGAAAATGATGCATATGTAGTTAGTTCTGATGTAAGTCTTGCTGGGTACATTTGTACTCACGTTTGCCTATTTTATGTTTTTGCAGAGAGACTTCAGTCTCACTAGTAGTTCCACGTGGACTTCGACATTTAGCTTGTTACCTCAGCTATGATCTTGTGCCCTCGGCAGGATCTGATAGATAGTCAGGCTTCTCAGCCTTTTTCATTTATAGATGTCTGTACCCAGACATGATAGCTTCCGCTTGTGCTTTGATTTGTATGCTCTGAATGTTGGGTCATGAGACCCCTGTTTGTAATATCTCGCTCCTCGGAGCCTATTGAATAAATTACTTGAGTCGTAGAGTCATGTTGTGATGCCATGTTGTGTTTGCACATATCGAGCATATTGTGTGTATGTTATTGAAATGCTTGGTATGTGTGGGATCTGACTATCTAGTTGTTTATCTTTAGTAGCCTCTCTTATCGGGAAATGTCTCCTAGTGTTTCCACCGAGCCATGGTAGCTTGCTACTGCTCCGGAACACTTAGGCTGGCCGGCATGTGTCCTTCTTCGTTCCTGTGTCTGTCCCTTCGGGGAAATGTCACGCGATGAATACCAGAGTCCTGTTAGCCCGCTACAGCCCGGTTCACCGGAGTCCTGCTAGCCCAGTGCTACAGCCTGGATTCACTCGCTGATGACCGACACGTTCGATGCTGGGTCATGGATGCCTGTCCCTGTAAGTTTGTGCCACTTTGGGTTTACGACTAGCCATGTCAGCCCGGGCTCCTTATCATATGGATGCTAGCGACACTGTCATATACGTGTGCCAAAAGGCGCAAACGGTCCCGGGTAAAGGTAAGGCGACACCCGTGGGAATACCGTGCGTGAGGCCGCAAAGTGATATGAAGTGTTACATGCTAGATCTATGTGGCATCGAGTCGGGGTCCTGACACTTGTGACCCCTGTTTGCAATAAATGCTATGATGGCTCTTCTGAGCCTTTATCCATATAATTGTTGAGTTATGCTGTGATGCCATGTTGTACAGCACATACTTGCATGTTATGCGTACGTGTAATGTGTAGTGCTATGTGTGGGATCTGACTATCTAGTTGTTTATCTTTAGTAGCCTCTCTTACCGGGAAATGTCTCCTAGTGTTACCGCTGAGCCATGGTAGCTTGCTACTGCTCTGGAACACTTAGGCTGGCCGGCATGTGTCCTTCTTCGTTCCTGTGTCTGTCCCTTCGGGGAAATGTCACGCTTTGAGTACCGGAGTCCTGTTAGCCCGCTACAGCCCGGTTTACCGGAGTCCTGCTAGCCCAGTGCTACAGCCCGGACCCACTTGCTGATGACCGACACGTTCGAAGCTGGGTCATGGATGCCTGTCCCTGTAAGTCTGTGCCACTTTGGGTTTACAACTAGTCATGTCAGCCTGGGCTCTTTATCATATGGATGCTAGCGACACTATCATATACGTGAGCCAAAAGGCGCAAACGGTCCCGGGCAAAGGTAAGGCGACACCCGTGGGAATACCGTGCGTGAGGCCGCAAAGTGATATGAAGTGTTACCGGCTAGATCGATGTGACATCGAGTCGGGGTCCTGACAGCGTTGAATTAAATCAGGAAATTCCAGAATATTAATTAAACTTCAAAAATTCATAACTTTTATTCTGTAACTCCAAATTGGACAAATTATATATGAAAAATGATCAGAAAAATCCAATCTATCCATCTGTACCATTTCCATGCATGATCAAACAAGTTAAGTTGATGTTTTAATCAGAACAAGAAAAGGCACTTTAAAAGGCCATATTTGAATTTGAAATTTGAATCCTTGATTCAAATTTGTTCAAACCCTTCTGGTTTTAGTTGCATTAGCCCAACACACTCATATTGCCATGTTTCATGCATGCATCATATTGTTGCATATTGTTTGGTGATGTTTGTGTATCGATGTCCTTTGCGACAGGATCTGTCCCCGAGGAGTACCGTGATTACCCTAACGAAGAACCGTATCCGTGCAACGAACCATCAGGCAAGCAACCAACCATCTGATCATATCGATACAATCCCATGTTCTCGCCCCTGCTCTCTTTTACTGCATTAAGACAACGCGATTCAAACTGCTGTGTGTTACGGTAGTTGAACCCATTTCCTCTGCATGACCTGTCATTGCCACAGTAACTAGATGAAACCCACTAGCATGTGTAGGAGTTGATTGAGCCATATGTATGTGTTGTTCCTACCTTGCTAAGCCTGCTATGCTTAGAGTCGTGTCAGGTCTGGTTCATCTGGGTGATGGGCTAGAGTGAAATGATTATGTCGGTAATGAGAGTGGTGTGGTGAACACGATTTGGTAAAGGTATCGATGAGAGGCCATGTAGGAGTACATGGTGGGTTGTTTCATTGAAGCCGACCTTAAGCACTGAGATCTGTATGTGTGATTTAAGAATCAGCTACTACCATGCATTGGGCCCGAAACCAATGGACCCTCTCGACTTCTTATTCACCCTAGTTCTCTGTCCAGGAGTTGCAAGTAGTTTCTGGTGTTTGTAGCCTACTGGAGGCCGTGGACAGCGCTGACCGTAGGGGTGGGCTGTGATGCGGTAGGTACGTGGCCGGGTGTACCGAATACCCGTTAGGTATCTCGGGAACCCTGTTCACATCGTTCGGGGCCGTATGGGAAACCTCGGCCGGACTCCCTGCGGATGGAACCTGAATAGGCGATAAACCTGGACTAGAGACTTGAGTGTTTAGGTAGGTCGTGGTCTACACCCACGTCGGCTTTCGCTTGAAGTCTGCCGAGCACATGTCGTGTGCAGACGCTAAGTGGTGGAAACATGTATGAAGAAGTACACCCCTGCAGGGTTAACATCATCTATTCGAATAGCCGTGTCCGCGGAAAAGGACTTCTGGATTGCTTATATCAGTTCATAGACAAGTGAAAGTGGATACTTTAAAATGCGCAAGATAAGCGTGAGTGCTATGGATGGCGTTCTCGTAGGGAGACGGGAGCGGATCCATAGTGGTGTATTGATATGGTGAATATGTGGACTCATGTGCGCCACCTCAAAAGAGTCGCTTGCAGTCGTAGTTTAGGATAGCCACCGAGTCAAAGCTGGCTTGCTGCAGTTAAACCCCACCATCCCCTTGTTGAAAATTATGCATATGTAGTTAGTTCTGATGTAAGTCTTGCTGGGTACATTTGTACTCACGTTTGCCTATTTTATGTTTTTGCAGAGAGACTTCAGTCTCACTAGTAGTTCCACGTGGACTTCGATGTTTAGCTTGTTACCTCAGCTACGATCTTGTGCCTCAGCAGGATTTGGTAGATAGTCAGGCTTCTCAACCTTTTTCATTTATAGATGTCTGTACTCAGACATGATAGCTTCCGCTTGTGCTTTGATATGCATGCTCTGAATGTTGGGTCAAGAGACCCCTGTTTGTAATATCTCGCTCCTCGGAGCCTAATGAATAAATACTTGAGTTGTAGAGTCATGTTGTGATGCCATGTTGTATTTGCACATATCGAGCATATTGTGTGTATGTTATTGAAATGCTTGGTATGTGTGGGATCTGACAACCTAGTTGTTTATCCTTGGTAGCCTCTCTTACCGGGAAATGTCTCCTAGTGTTTCCACTGAGCCATGGTAGCTTGCTACTGCTCCGGAACACTTAGGCTGGCCGGCATGTGTCCTTCGTCGTTCCTGTGTCTGTCCCTTCAGGGAAATGTCACGCGATGAATACCGGAGTCCTGTTAGCCCGCTACAGCCCGGTTCACCGGAGTCCTGCTAGCCCAGTGCTACAGCCTGGATTCACTCGCTGATGACCGACACGTTCGATGCTGGGTCATGGATGCCTGTCCCTGTAGGTTTGTGCCACTTTGGGTTTACGACTAGCCATGTCAGCCCGGGCTCCTTATCATATGGATGCTAGCGACACTATCATATACGTGTGCCAAAAGACGCAAACGGTCCCGGGCAAAGGTAAGACGACACCCGTGGGAATACCGTGCGTGAGGCCGCAAAATGATATGAGGTGTTACATGCTAGATCGATGTGGCATTGAGTCGGGGTCCTGACAGCGTTGGTTTCAGAGCTTGACTGCCTGTAGGATTACCAAGCCAAACTGGTCGAAGTTGAGTCTAGAAATTCTTTAGTTATATAAGGGAATTGATTGTGGGATGGAACATAAGGCTCTTTTTAGTCCTTATACCTCATGTCCTTCTGATCTGAGTCATCTTATCTTTCCTACGGGGATTAAGAGCTAGGCTATCTCTTCTTTCTATCAGGATCACACGTTACTAATCCGTAGACTTATAAGATTGTTGGATTTAAGCTTGAGTTCAGTTTCTACTACTTCCGTATGTTAATTGTTGATCTCGAAACCTTGATATTGTGCTTCTGTGTGGTTATGCCACCATTTTTGTGAATGTCTCAAAAAAATTTTCTAAGCATTTACAGCCGTTATGCTGTCCGAGTCATCCCAGGTTTCTAATTAGTCTGATGCATTTGCAAATCCTCTCTTTTCGTTCCCGATGTCCCTTATGGTCAGAATAAGCACACTAACCGGTGCGTTGAGGTAATTTATTGCCTTGACATATATGTTGGAGCTATTATTATGACCCTAGGTGTTTTAGGGAGTCACCTAGTAAGCTAGCCATGATTTGTGTCCTAGTGTGATGATTCTGGCCTTTATTCTCGAAAGCATCCCGTGATGCCACTTAGTAGTAGGTATTCTACTCCTTGGGTTTTGAACCTGAGATTCACCCTACTTACTTCATGTTGATAGTGTTTGCTAGTCCCTTTAGGATAGTAGTAACCTTTGCGATAGTCCTCGAGGTTCGTGGTACATCCTTTTCCAATTACCATGAACCATTCTTGGCAGGAGTTCTTCTGAACCAAAAAATGACAACAAGAGTGCTCTCGATGAGTTCTCCATGCTATATTGTGACTCTGCCAGCTCAACCCTTTTGCATGGGTTATCCGGAAGAATTATGTTGAACTTGGTTCGACATACTAGTCTATGCATCCACAACTCAGAAAGTTATATGTTCCTTTGAGTTGTCCCTCTTTAGTTGTCTACTGACCTTCGTCTATCAATTGATAGTCAAGAGTATGCGTGCGTTCGTTTATCGATGCCTATTACTCTTGTGGTCCGTCAAGCCATTCTATCGCGGAATGACTAGGAGAAACAAACTCCAGTACCTCTTCCATATCTAGGATTGGGTCAAAACAATTGTACTCCGCAGATCAAAATGCCAATCCAGCTTTTGCTCTGTTCTACCTTGGAGTATTACCATCTTTTATATCGGGATTGTTATAGGAATTGCACACCATCCTATGAACTCTTGGTACAGTGATACTTTTGCCATCATTGTTCATTCCTCGGTTCCTGTGTTATTGTAACCGGAATGCCGACAAATGAATCATGGCGTGTGAAATCAATACTGCTAGCAACTCTGTTGCTTGGTAGTTAAAGGATAATAATTTCATTCTTAGCGTGTTGGTTCTTGAATCATCATTCTAAGACTGATCGTGCTATCTAGTCCTTATTTCCGGTGCACCCTTCGATCAATGAGTTAGGATTGTGTCAAGTCCTCACTCATTTGATCATATCGTCTTGCCCTGAAAAGCAAGATTGTTCTTGATCTTAGTAACATATCGGTGGTTCGTGATTTTCCGAATATCTTCTCGAAAGTATCACCAGGTTGTCACCTGACTGTTATGTTAAGCTCGTGATCAAGTTGGTTTATCCTGTAAACCACCCTTTCTCCAAGAATCCGTGTTGGATACCCCTGAGCTAGTTGGTTAAGCTATGCATCAACTTGGAGAGTTGGAAGATAGAAGCTTGTCCGATATAGTTCATTATAAGGGATGTCTTGTATGTGTGTTGAAGAAAGTTGATATTTTCATCGACTGAACCTCGTGATCAGTTAATGGACCTATCATTTTATCCAACCTTTGATTGGAGTATGGGCTATCATCCAATCAGACCAGAACCAACGATATTCGTAATGTTGTCTTACTCGTGGTTGATCCCTCGAGTATACACCATTATATCTTTTGGGTCTGACCCATGCTATCACTTGTTCACTTAACTATGGAATTCCTTTTAAAAGGAAACCCAGATGAATTGTTGTTGAGCCCATTGACAACATCCTTATCTCCTCCATGATTTTGTTGGACATTAAGCTAGTGTTGGAAACTTTTGAAAGCATTTTCTTCATGCTAGCTCATGAAGTATTTGTTTGATGAAAGGAGTGACTTCCTCTTATACACGTGCATTTGGTGAAAGTTGCCGCCGTGAATTTGAGAAAGTTAGTTTTGCTTCCTCTGGAATCATCCCAAGTCAGTCATGCATACGTGCGAAGTATTCTGTGGTCTGGAGATTTGCAACCTCCATTCTATATGTATATCCTAGCACACCAAGCCACTGATTGAGTTGTTCAAAGATAAAGGAGTTTGTCCAAGGTGAACTCTTTGGACTTCCACGCGTGGAGACTTTGATGTCATTAATGATGGTTCCCCCTCCTGAACTCGGTAGTGTTTTATTATAAGACTACTTTGTGGTCATGCTTGTCTTGGACAACATGTTCACATGTTTGTAGTAGAACCAGCTCATGTTTTGGAGCTTGCTATCGTAGTTCATCTCCCGAGAATCCCGCAACGTCATCTCGTCGATTTGTGTTGCAAACTTTCATTTTTCTTCCTAGACTCGATGAGTCTGGAATATCCTGACACCAACCAGATCTGAATCTCAGGCAGATATGATGGTTTGGAACATTTCCCAAGAACTATAATATCGGTCCCTCGAAAACCGGTAAAGTGGATGTCGTGGCCAACACACCCAGCCGGAAGACCTGTTATTATAATATCTTGATTGAGGAAGTTGGCCACCTCCCCATAGGGATTTCGTAGGATTTACTCCCTAGTTGCCCCTATGGATTTTGAGATCCCGAAGTCCGACCTTTTTACTTGATGTTCTAGATATCAAACCATATCTATGAATGGGTTACGCTAGCACATCAAGGAGAACATTAGAAGCGGAGTGCTAAATGTCTCTCGGTCGATCGTCCAGATTTTGTTCCTTGGCTCGCTAAGGTGAAATCTGAGAAAGTGTTATCCTCCTTTGCATCTGCATCGTCCATCGCTATTCATCATGGTAGTATGTTGTGTTGTCAGCATCCTTGACACGGATGTTGGTAAAACCTTGATGATTATGGAAATGCTCAAGTTCTTGAGAGCACGCACAAGCGCTACGTGTTATCATCGGCTCTAACTGGGATTCCTCTCGGTTTCCTCGGCAATGCTATGACCTTTTCAAACAGTGAATCCACTCTCTATTGTTGGGTTCTTCCCTAGTTACCAGAATCATTCCCATCATTTGCATTTTGTTCCCAGCTTGCACCGCCAATGTGCCATTCTACCATGGGTCTCTTCCATTTCCGGTGATAAGCAAATTCATCCATTATGTTGTTTTCAACAAGGTAATCCACATCATCCAAGTCCGAGTATGCCATTCTACCGACCCCCTCCAAACGATCGCTCGAGAATTGTCTTAGGTTGATTTAAAGAGTTTCAATGATCTATGAATCAAAGGTAATTCTTTTTGCCACTTAAGGGGATATTTCTACGAGTCACCTTCCCTAAGGTGCCTCGTTGTGGTTTCATGGCAACTCAACTCCTCGCTACGTTGACAATCGATTACCACCTTCTTAAGCGTGAAATTGTTGTCTACCTAGTGAACCCTCGTCATCTGTTCCACTCCATCCCTCTAGGGGTGTGCTTCGTCTCTCAGCTCAAGAGATGCTGCGATGTCTCATTTTGTGAGTTGATCCTGAGGTGTTCAGTCTTCTACAAGATCGATCCTTCTAGAGTCTCCTTCTCCTCTCGTTGTCCTGTTGGCTGGAGTTCTCAGAACAAGACATCGAGACGATGATGGTGAACGAATCAACATTCGAAGTGCAACCTGGATCGTGAAGATTGTGCTAGTTTGCGTTCCCCCTTCACCTTACCCTACACTTGAATCTCGGGACGATATTTTTGTTTAGTGGGGGTGAGTTGTCACAGCCCTAGAATATTGTTTGTAGATAGTTGCATCTTCATCCAGGCATCATATTTAAATTTCTGAAACATGAATTGAGGATTGTTGAAGCCTCAAAACTTTAATTAAAAGCAGGGCAAAAGAACCCTGGAAAATGCATTCAATGATTCCAAAATGGCCTTAACTAATGTTGGTTATATTTTGGCCAGGGTTTTACACCAAACCAAAAATAATGAACATTTTTGAGGAATATTTTGAGCATTGAATTTAAATCATATTCTATTTGAATTTGGAATTATATTCATAATATATAATGAATATATTTTCAAATGACCTGAGATATTTTTTGTATTTGTGAAAAAGTCCATTAAGTGACTTAAAATATCCAGGGGAGTTTTGGCACTGTTTTCAAATTTGTTTGAATTTGAATTCAGTGGCAATTAAATAAAAAACAAAATAGAACAGAAATAAAAAAAAGAACAGAAACTTACCTGGACTCACCTGGCGCTCACCGAAGCCACCTGGACGGCCCAACACTTCCGGCCCAGCCCGCCACCGCTACTCCCCCCCTGTCATCTTCCTCTGCCAGTAGGCAGAGGCGAGGCGTGGCGCGCGCCCGAGAGCTCCGGCCACCTCCTGCTTACCTGCTCGCCGCTGGAGGCACCCGAGGGAGCCACGCACTCCCCCTCGCCCCCTGCACCTCTCCTCTCTCCCCCTGGACCCCATCCCCTCCTCTGCTCCCCTCTCGCGCACACCACCGAGCGGAGCTCGCCGTCATCGTCGCCAT